>NC_056732.1:1576553826-1576608826 GCF_019279795.1 Protopterus annectens
GTTATTAAATTTGTTTTTAGCTGAAGTCGTGGTGGTGATACTGTTTTTTTGGTTGTTCATTTTTGTTACATTACAGTATTCACCTTCAGTGGTTGGGTTGTGTAATTTGTTGATGCTGATATATATATATATATCATATGGTTTACTATCAAAATGTGGAAAAATCAAAATAATTTTTAACCTTTTGATTGAACTAGTTCGCCAAAATTGGTAATAAGAAATTACCAAAATTTTGGAAATGGCAACAAGGAATCAACATTTGAACACTGGAAGTCCCTTACATTTTTGAAAGGGGGCAAGCCCCCCTGAACCCCCCACATCCCCTGCATTTATATATTCCAACTCCAATATCATACTACAGTGAGAAAAAGGTACACTTTCCAATCCCCACTGTAGTGTGATGTGTTATCAGAATGTCAGTTCCACATTAACGAATGCGCCCTACCATTCGCTAATTTGGAGTCAAACATTTTCCAGATCGGCATTATGGAAACTTGAAAAAAGCCTTTCGAACTTCCCAGCTTCATGTAAGTGCCGCCCTAAATTTTGATAATAAACTGTATCAATTATATATGTGTGTGCATGTATATATATATATATATATATATATATATATATAATATATATATATATATATATATATATATATATATATATATATATATATATATATATATATATATACATATAAATATATATATATATATATATATATATATATGGGAACACTTCACAATGCCAAAATCCTGAAAGATCGAATTTCATATGGGCGAGACCGTATGATTGAACTTTCAGAATCCCACCATTGTGAATGGAGATCTGCATACAGCGTGGAATGGGAGATTTCCCCTTTCCTCGCTGTAGTGCAATCTCGGACTTAGAATATTTAAGTAGTGGAGGTGTTGGTGGGGGGGGGGGCACATCTCCCCTGCAGAAACATTTAAATTGTTTTGGTTTTTTTTGGATTTGTTTCAGAATTTTGATATTGCGAAACATTGATCATATGGTTTTTTGGATTTGTTTCAGAATTTTGATATTCCGAAACATTGGTCTCGGTCATATGAAATTTGATGTTTCGGAATTTTGAGATTCTGAAGTGCTCTGGAATCATAGATAAACTTACTAAGCTGGGCATAAATCCCTACGTCACTCGATGGTTTGCCAACTGGCTTACTGACAGAACCCAGACTGTAAAAGTATTCGACTCCAAATCCAGCTCCAGACAAGTGAAAAGTGGAGTACCTCAGGGTTCAGTCCTGGGACCACTCTTGTTTGGCATCTACTTCTCTGAAGTACAGGCCAACACTAAGGGACTCTGGCTAACAAATTTTGCAGATGACTGCAAACTGGGAGCCATTACTGAATCCCCAAATAATGTTGATATTCTACAAAAGGGCCTTACAGAAACAGATGCCTGGTGCCAGAGCCATGGGCTCAAGCTTAATGCCAAAAAAAGTATAGTTATCCACTTTTGAAAAAAACATGTACCCATGAATTACCACATAGGTGGCAGGACACTAAACATCGAAAGTGTGATGAGAGACTTAGGGACACAGGTGGACAGTGGTCTCACTTTCGATAACCACATCGCCGCAACAGTCAGGAAATCCTTCTGTGTGGCACACCTCATCACTAAGGGCTTTTCATCCAGAAAAAAGTTGGTCATTGTCCCACTGTACTCATCCCTCATTAGACCCATTATAGAGTATAATGCCCTGTTTGGTATGTACCTCACAAGATATCTGCAACAGCTGGAAAGGCCACAGAAATACCTCATTAAAAGAATCACAGGCCTAAAGCAGATGCCATATGCTGACCATCTAAAAAAACTCCAGCTATACTCTGTGGCATATTGTCTACTCAGAGGCAATCTCTGCTTAACATACAAGGCCATGTCAAACCCTGAGCTGTTGGACATGCTCCACTTAAAGGATTCCCAATCCCTCAGAGCCACACACTCCAGGGATCTAAACCTTGTCATCACAATGAACAAAACATGCTGGAGGGATAGGTTCCTGACCCAGAGACTCCCCATACTCTGGAATAGACTGCCCATACAAGTCAAGCAGAGCGCCTCATTGGCCCTCTTCAAAAGGAGCCTTGATGATTGAATGGGAGATAGGAAATTCCCCCCTGGGGTCATGTCAGTCGCCCTGCTAGACAGGACTCCAGAGAAGTAAATATTGTGGGAAGAAATATCCAGGGAATTGTTATGGCTAGGCTTGCATCGGCCCTAGGGCCGATAGCCTAGTACCAACCTATGAACCTATATATATATATATATATATATATATATATATATATATATATATATATATATATATCATGGAGATTGTCTCTACTCCAATCGCATCTCCAGGACATGGAATCTGACCCACCAAGCCTATTCTAATGACTGCTAACCCCCCAAAATTTAAAACACTCTTCAAGTTGCACCTATGTAACTCCTGCCTATGCTCTTGTCTAAAACCCGACTGAACACTTCCTGAGAAATTCTCATAACTGATCTTGATATCTCCACTCCTGTTTTTTAACCATTATGACATATATCTCACTATGTTTCTCTAAATATTAGAATGTTTGCAAAAAAGTGTGATGTTGTTTCTTTAATAGTATGATGTTTTTTAACACATTTATGATCAGCCATAGGAGCTAATTCTGATTCTCAACATATGTTTGTGTTTTTTCTTATATTGCATTTGTATTCTTTGTAACTTATAGGACTTTTTTGATTGTCACAACTTAAGTTTGTTTTTTCTTATATTATGTATTTTCTGGGGGGTTACTTTGATTGCATCATCCTATGCTTGTTGTTTCTTAGATTATGTATTCTTTGTGACTGTTGGAGTTTTTCCCATGGGGCCTCTGCTGAAAATTGGTTATCCACCCAGTCGGACTATCCCGGTAAACAAACATAAAATAAATAAATAAATAAATGAGTGTGTGAACTAAAAATGAATAATATAGTATACTTTTTAAACATCATGGTAGTAGATAAGAAGATAAATAAAAATGTATAGCAGGTCATCTCAAGAAATTGTGAGCAGAATAATTATCAAGCAAGAGTCTCAAGAGCTCATGTTTTCTGAACAAAAGGTCAGATTCCAAAAGACTTGCCCTCAGTGTGTCTCCCCTGATTCTGAAAGACTTATTCGCAGTGCAAGTGCCTTACTGCAGTGTATAAATAGGCTTACACGGGGGCCTGACTCCAAAACACCTTCTCTCAGCCTGCGCTCAGTGTAAGTCATCACATTCCCTCAGGACAAATCTTTTGGAATTAGGCCCAAAAGTCTTGGATAGGTTCTGAATAAGGAAAGAATTAATAGGAAATATTAATGAACTGTATTATCTGTAAAGACAGGATAAAACATAGAGGCATTTTTTTCTATGAACAAAGCTGTGTAATGATATAGGCATGTTTTGCAACATTTTAATACATTTCTTGAATTACCACTTACGAAATAGGCAAACATACGTTTATATATAAGAAAACAAATCATGTTAATATGTTCAAATTTATACAGTTATTATCAGTCCAACACTATATAAATTGATCAATTCCTGCCTTTCCTTAAACTTCATTTCTCCTCCAGAACTTTATACTGCATGTGTTGTTCTCACAATTTCCATTTTTATGCGATTTTCTCCCACCCTTTTCAAAATATCCCACTCTCTGTTCTTTTATCTGTGTAACTATATTCATTACTTCAAATACAGCTGATTTTCATTTTCTAATAAATGCTTTTTTTGGCAGCCACCCAAATTAAGTTTAATAAGGCCTTACTATGTCTACACAATTCAGATCCTGTATTCCATCTCAAAAGAAAATGATTTCCTTAGTGACACACATTTGCTCATCCATTATTTCTGACATAGTACTCTGTAGGGGATTTTTGAAGCCTGCCAACTCACTACTCAAAACATATGTTTCCAGTTACCTCTTTCTTCCCCATCACACCTCCAAAATTTCCTATCCACCTGAAGAAAAAATGGAGTCTGCTTGGGGTATAAAAATACCTATATAAATACTTTAAAAATCCTGAATTGTCTAGACTTTGTTGCATATTTGGGAGTCATGCATATGTCCTTCTATTGTTTCTTTGTGAATTGTTTATTTTTTCTAATCTCCTCTGATTGATTCCTTGAGTTATCATACAGTATTTTACACGACCTACTAATCAACACATTTTACCAGCAGCTACTATTCTAGATTCAATTTAAACTCTACTAGAGCAGATCTTTCACTTATGATTGCCCTTTCTCTTTGTATATACTCTGATATCAGTCCATGATACGGAAGGCAGTCTCTAGCCTGCAATCCAAATGCCTTCTTAGATTCTTCCTACTCTGTTACTTCTCTCTCTCTCTCTCTCTCTCTTGCTCTATTTTTTTGCTAACAATATCTTGGTTTCTTTGCAAATTTTCTCCAGTAAATCCCAGCCCCCTCTTGCCTATTCTCTGTACCCCTAATTAACGTCATCCCTATTGGTAGAATCTCCTTTTTCCATTCTCATGTTGGCTTAGTTTTTATAATATTTTAATCCATGTCCCAGAGATAACATTTGTAGTCAGTTACAATTCCAATTTTTTGTCACAAAGCCATGTCTCTGTGGTGTTGAATGATGCTTGGGTAGTAGAATGGAGGTCAGATGGATTGTCAGCAATGGTGATGACTGTAGAATCATCAGTATATTGTACAAGTGTGGAGTTGGGACAAGACGTTTAAAGTAGGTTGGTGAAAATATTGAAGAGCAGTGGCCCCAGTATGGATCCTTGGGGGACACCCATTGGGATGCTTAGGGAGGGAGAAAGAGCAGAATAATCTGAGAGATTTGCATATTTTAATTTATCGGCAAATTGTTGCTGTAAACTAATTATCATAAATAATGATTCATAATGTGATGGCTTACATTTTTTTTTTCTGTAATCTTAACTATGATCAATATACCTCATACTGCCCATGCAAAATGCGATCCTGCCAGGAGTCCAGGTGCTCTATAAGATTGTCATACTTATTTCTGTTTCACAACCCCAGCTTTTCAGCTGTAGAAGTTGATTCCCTTCTGATAATGCACTAGTTTCATTAAGCAGAATACGACATGCTACTTGCTTAACTATAAATTTATGTTAATTCCATCAAATGTGAAATACAGAGAAAGTTTACCCTTTTGGAAAATAGCAAGAATGTGAAAGTATAGAAACATGTTTATTAAACTGAAGTAATGCTAGATAATAATCCATTCTTTACTAAGTTTATAAACCCCATTCTTGGAAAATGTGTATTTTTCACTTTAGACATTATTGCAAGTACCTTAATGATTTGTATTTCTCATTAAATTAGCTTACAACACTAAGTGGTCCATGCAGAACAATATATTCTGTTCTGCTTCTTGAAAATAAAATGAAGGGTGCGTGCAGATATTGCCTGGCAAGCTTTACTTCTTAAGATGTTTCACTTTCTTCTCATTTGACACATTTGAACTTTGAATGCATATTATTACTAGTGAAGTTGCTATGTGTTAAGATTTTGCTTATGCTTAGCTGTTTACTCATTTGGCCTCAGCTAAACATCCAGGAGCTTCATTTTTTGTTAAATTTCATTCATGCAGCCATTTATCAGGCATAGGATAAAGATAGTGGTTAAAAAAGAAAGAGGGAATGGCACTGTCTTTTCACTAGATGCACAAGTATATTCATTGCATGTTGCATTTGGCATGACATCATAACAGTGGAATGTTTGAGATTTATTGGATGAATAATTAAAAAAGGACATACATCTGTCCAGTAGCAAGGAGCTTCCAAGTTTTCTGGCTGATCTTTTTAAAAACTATAAACTAAAAATATCAATGACTATCCCTTTTCATTTCTGTTTCTGACATTACACCTCCAACTGCAGAAAGTATTAGCTGACTTCTTGAGGACATTGGCAAATAGATAACATAGCACAATCTAGGTGGAAAACTGGGCAGATCAACTGGGTGGATGCATATGTAGCAAGTAGAACTGAACGCATAGAAATACAAGGTAATATTGATACAAAAAATAGCCAAGTAAAGTGATTTTACTTGAAGAATTAATAAGGGCAGAGGATAAATGATAAAGATCAGCTTCATTTTCCAGGGTTCAGTTCCTGCAGCCTCAATTTAACTACTTACTGTATGACTCTGAGCAAGTGCCATAAATAACTAAAGCAACACAGTGGAGAAAAGAATATATTTTTATGATGATTATCCCAAAATCAGCCAGCAATATATTTAGTTGCCTGGACTGAGTAATTTGCTTGCAGGGCATAGAGGTTTCTATTGATCTGTAATACTCTAATAATACAACACCAGCAGTATTGTATGTAGATTTGGAAACATTACCACAGACATGACAAAATGATGAAAGACTTATGGTTTCAGGGAACCATTAAGAAGATATAAGGTATGGATCATCTGGATTGCTTTAGAAGTTTAAAATCCCCTCACATGGTCATGGAGAAGGAATAAGAGACACATGCTCTGAACTTAGTCTATTCTGACATGCAAAGTAGACTGGGAGATACTAAGGAGAATCCAAACACTTATACTCACTCAATGCATGCAAGGCCTTCTTCTGTTCACTTTTGTTTTTATTTTGGTCTCTCATTTGGGATCTAGTTTATCCTTGGGATATTTATTTTATATTAGAGAAGCTCAATATTCCACTTTTTCAGCTGGCATTTCTGCAGATTTTTCTCTTCCTGGGTCTGTAAGTAGAAAACCTCCAGCATGTACCTTCTCCCCACACACACAGTATTCTGCTTTATTTTTATTTTACTTTCAGTTGGTTCTCTACTGACGAGGAATGTCAAAACAATGCATTATGGATTATGGCATTGGTGTGAGGAAATACGTTTGGAAAGTGACACAAATGCCAACATATGATTTTCGTGGTTCCTTCAGTTGGAGCTCTACACACAAATACAGCATTATGGTGAATACTTCTAACTTTTGTTTTCATTATTTCATATGCTTACACACACTTATATGTACTGAAGAATAAAAACTGGAATAGAAGAATGCAGGCAAGACCAAACTTCACATTTGTGTTTTCTTTTAATTTTAAAAAGAGTATTAGTAAAAGTGGTATAGAAAATGAAATTTAATTTAACAGGAAAAAACAGGAAAAGTATAAAAATAATAAAAAAAGAAATTGAGTAATAATAATGCCTGTGGAAATTGCTAAGTTGTCAGTGTTTAAACAAGTGTAAGACTCACAGAATAAAAGCTCATATTAGAATAAGTGCATTTTGAATTTCAAGACTATGAAAAAGCAGATACATGAGGTGGCAGAGTAAATGGTTTACTATTACACACCTTGGGCTAGCAGGCATATGAGATATATGACGCAGGACAATCTGGTATATTCCTAGAGGAGTTGTAAAGACTAAACAGACAATTTGATCCAAAGAAAAAATGCAGACTATGTAATACATATATTCAAAAGAAAAATAAATCTGCAGAGATACACTATACCAGACTGTGGGTACTAGGCCAAAAAGATGAGTTCACTGACAGTGATAGATAGGGAATGTTTTGGTTGAGTGAGAATTCTTTAAGCAAGTGATAACTGATCAAACTAATTTGGGAGAAACAACTGTCATCAACAGTGGAGTTTTCTTTTTCCTTCACTGTTGTGTGATCTCAAAGTAGGTATATATAAGTTTTGGGGGTATGGGGTGAATCCCCATACATGAGGGCACAGGGAAGCTTGCCCCTCACAAAAAAAACTTATCTCTGTGGTTTAATGAAGGTTTTTTTTCAATCATATTTTTTTCAATTAATCAGTATTCAATGAAAGAGTTATCAATCAATGAATCCAACAGACAAGTGAAAACACAAATGATATAGCCATGTAGTGGTAGCCTATGGAAGAAAGCACCGATGGAAACAGAAACAAACTTAAAATAGTTGCTAGATTTTTCTATATCACTTGACTTTATAGAAACTCAGGCAAACAAGACTAGGGGATACACTTATAAAGAAATTAACACAACACTAGCAATGAGTGATAGTTAAGTATAGCAAAGTAGGCACAGACAAGCAATGAGGGGGGAGAAGAATGTATAAATGCCACAGTAAAGAGACGGGAATGCAAAAGATGGCTGAGATTCTGTGGAAGACAGTACCTTCATAACGTACAATGATGAGGCTTAGAAAAGGTATGCCTGTAAAGTGAATACAAAATAGTTATTTAGCTAGGTAACACTGAAATAGAATTGAAGAGGTGAGGATCTGAAAAGCACTGACTGTGAAGGATTAAAACTTGCTTAGATTATATAAAAATGACATTTGATCTGGATAAATCATTTATAAAAAGAAAGCTGCAACACCAAGAAATTATTAACCTGGGTCATTTGATATAATGAAACTTGAACAGGAGTGATGGATAAATATTTCAGCTCAGATGACAGGTCAGTAATGAACTATGAATAAATGACAACAACGCTTAGTAAGGATACTTAAGAAGAATAAAGCTGAGGCTGAGAACTACCTTGACTCATGGGAAAACAGTACAAGCTATAAATCAATTTTCTCTTCCTGTTCTAATCTACAGCTTTGGTGTTACTGACTGGTCCAAAACAGTATTGAATCAGCTGGAAAAGTAAAAAAAGAAAAATGCTCTATGCATATCAGATGATATATAAATACCTGTGCAATACCTGTATATCCTTCAGTTCTCAGTCTTGACTGCATTTATAGGTCTGCAATTGTGGGGCTGCATACATACATCAAATCCTAACCTAGTGAAAGTTCTAAGACATAAAGACAACTAGCCTAAGATGATATCTTTACTTAGTTCAAAAGAATCATTTTGGAAAGAATTGGGATAGAAATCAAATCTGAAGTAGAGAAGAATCCAACAGCAACTGGAAATGAAACAACAAAAGAAAGAATATAATTAAAAGGAAATAAAACTGAAAAGCCAACAAATATAGTGCCGAGTATGTAACATTTCTATAAAACACATGTTGACCAGTATTTGACACTGGAATAATTAAGGACAGGATAACTTAAACCAGTGATAAAAGGTTAATAATGGCAGCCCAAGACAGTGGGCTATATACACTTTGGTTTACAAAGTCTTTAGAAACATTGGGAAAAACAGACAAATGGTTTCAGTAAAACAGAAACAGAAACAGTTTGACATTTCTTTGCTAGTTTTGATACACTTATGGCTGATGGTACATATTCTGAATGGTGTTCTATTGTGGTACACTGTAGTGCTGGGCATAGTGCAAATGCTATAATGTAAAAGTAAACATGAATCACAAAGCAATATTAAACTTTGGATCACATGGGATCACACAATACCAAAAACTGAGAAAATTGATGCAAAAAAAAAAAACATAAAAAGTAGTTAGAAAAAAAAAGACAAAAGTGACATTGAACATTGAAATTGATATACCCAGTTATAACAGTGTCTTATGCTACTTAAATTCATAAAATACCAGAATTTGTAAGAAGAAACAAGAGCAGTGTGGAAAAAAGATACCCAGGCAGTTCCAATGATATTAGGATGAACAAGACTTGTGTCTTTCGGCTTTTCCCGGTTAGGGGTCACCACAGCAGAACTCTGGTCCGCTAATGATTGGCAGTAGATTTTTACATGCCGAGTTGCCAGCTCTGACACACAACCTTCAACGAAGGTACGCCCATTCATGCATCTATCCACACAGAAGACGCTCTAGCTGAGAATCGAACAGGACAACGTCATACTGTGAAGCGACAATGCTGCCGCAGCACCACCACTGCATAGGATGAACAAGACTAATAAAGTTTAATTTATAACACTACTTGTATATGGTACTATATATATAACCCATGGGTTCACTACGAAATTTTAAAATCCCAAAATCTCAAGTTTCAGTGTATCGAGTTCAGAATCTCAAGATCTTGGAATCTTGAAATTGTGAACCCCCCCCAAAATACCACCCAACACACTAAAACATGTGTATGCAGGGGGCCAAGTCCCCCTGCACCCCCCCATGTGGGGGGCTGCAACCCCCACAACTTAAATATACCAACTCTGAGATCGCACTACGGCGAAGACAAGGGAAATCTCCCAGTCTGCACTGTACGCCTATCTCCATTCAGGATTTCAATGTTTTGAAACTTTGAACATATGATCTTTGATCATATGAAATTTGAAGTTTTCAACTTAGAAATTCTGAACAGAACCCATAACCCATATATGTAACTCGCTATGAATGGCATTAAAAGGCAATTTTGGGTACATTGTGGGTACTGAAAAGATCAGTCTTGGCCAACATCAAACACTGAAGTAATACTAATTTCATGAGTGCTAATTACACTCTAAATTAGGAAAAGGGTCCATTTCCATCAGAGAATTAGAAAGCAAAAGATTTAAAGAAATTAAGAAAGATGCAAAATTAATTTAGATCTTGCATAGACAATATAAGTGCAAATGACAAATGAGCAAAGACAGAAATAGCAGTGGACATATTAAACAAGAAAGTAAAAATGACAAACACAGGGTCATCAATGGAAACATTAATGAGTGACATATGTACCAAGCTAAGGTCAAAGCCAGAATTGTAAAATGCCATAAAAAGAGCTTACATAGACAGTTCAAAATACTACTTATTAAAGGATGTTTTGAAAATAGGTAAGAGAATTACAAAACAGTTATGATGTGCAAGAGGAAAATGAATCAAGTCTTTTAAATTATAACTTTCAGAGAAACTGGACTCATAAAAATAACTGAGTGGAACTGCTGTATATATATATATATATATATATATATATATATATATATATATATATATATACACATAATATGTATAGGGTGGCCTAATGGCTAGGCTTAAAATGGCTCGCAAGGGCAGTTAGCCTAGTACTAACCTATGAAACCTATATATATAATAGGCCCTTGTAGTGTGGTACAATAGTTTTTCAGCCTTAGTGGATAAGATGTCTCCTACTCTTAAGAAAATGCCTTAAAATACAAACAAAATTGTACTTCTTGAGTTGCTGGTTGAGCCTCCTTAAAACCCAGAAAAAAAATGACCAACTGCAGCCAATCTCAGATGAGACTCAAGGTAATCAAGCACTTATAATTTGTTTAGACATTGATACTTCTTTACTGAAAAATAAAAAAAAAATAGTCAAAAGTGAGACATTTTATTCTTAATTAATTCTGCATTTCCTCAAACTTACTTGGTCAGTGTATCCTGAATCTACTGAAAATAGATGAGGTATATGTGTGTTTAAATGTATGTTCGTGTGTGTGACTGTATGCGTTCCTGTAAATATATGCATGTGTGTCTGTTTGCATTTGCGTTTGTATGTATGTGTTTGTGTGAGTGTCGTGTATGTGTGTGTGTGTGTGTGTGTGTGTGTGTGTGTGTGTGTGTGTGTGTGTGTGTGTACTTAGGTTTGGTGTAACTTTACAGTTTTTGGTGTGAAACTGGTAACAGTGGAGAAAGGAGTTTTTTCTTATTTCACACTGTTAAAATAAAGAATGAAAGCATCCACAGAAATCCACCAACAATTTATTCTATATACAATAAATCATTGGTGGATTTCTGTGAATGCTTTGTTCTTTATTTTTAGTTGAGTTTTGTTAGTTTATTGTTTGCGGTTATTTCACATTGTTGTGCAATCTTGGAGTTAGTATATATATATATATATATATATATATATATATATATATATATATATATATGCAGCACAGGGCTGTGGAGGGCTGTCCACATGCAGGTGCAGGGCAGCTTGCCTCCCAGCAAAAACACTGTTTTACTTTTTTCCAGTGGTTTGAGACATTTAATGTTTCATCTTGCTATAGTGAAATGTTGATTTAGTGAATTTTGACTCTTCGATATAGACCCTGTATGTCTGTGTGTGTACATATATTACATACATATCTATATATATATATGTATATATATATATATATATATATATATATATATATATATATATATATGTATATATATATATATATATATATATATATATATATATATATATATATATATATATATATGTGCACACCACACACACACACACACACACACACACACACACACACACACACACACACACACTCATGCATCTATCTATCTATCTATCTATATATATATATATATATACACACACACACACACACACACACACACACACACACACACACACACACACACACACACACACACACACATTTATCTATCTATCTATCTATCTATCTATCTATCTATCTATCTATCTATCTATCTATTTGCCTATCTATCTATATATCTATATCTACTAATTCCAGGACTGGTATATGTCAGAATAGTCTCCTTAATCCATGGTAATTATGGAGTGATGATGTCCATGCTGAAGTCCTTTAATGCAGTTATATTGAGTTTCAAGATTCATTCCAATTATGCATTACAGCAATTTTCAACTGTATTTTTTAGGCAATCACAGATTTATTTATTTATTTATTTATTTATTTTTGTGGTTAAAGAAATTCTCATAGTTTTAATCATCTGTAAGGAAGCAATTTAATACTCTATTAGTGCAGAAGAGAAAAGAGAGAAAAATAATAAGGCAGTAGAGCAGTACATAAACTTGAGTAAAAGAAGTGAAGTGCCAAGTAGAAAGCAAAATAAAAGAGTTCAAATATGGATGTCAGACTAGTCAAAGAGCAACTGAATGATTTCTACCTAAATTTGCATCACCATTACATAATAAAGAGAAGCTATCCTTATTGCTGATTATTCAAGATTGTCAGTGATATAATCAGTCCTTTCCAAATTATCATGTAGTAATTTTAGTTCTTAATAAAATAGTTACTTCTTTACAAATACCAAAAGCAAAGAGTTCTGAAAGTGTTCCATATTTTCACAGCCATCAAACTGATCAGTTTTATGAATGCTAAAGAACTGCACGTAGAAAGTGACTCCAGCTTCTCACTACTAGGACATGGTAAGCAAAATGTTAGCAAAGCTATAAGGATTGTTGTGTCCAGAAAAATTACATAGAAACACCAGATAAAAGAATATTCTGAGAAAGTTTAAGACATCTATTCACCCTAGTCTTTAATCCATACCAGCCAGGATACCATTTATTTTATTCATTTATTGCTACATTCTTTCATTCATTTGCATTTACTTATTTAAACATAATTTAAAAAACAGTATACATTGTACAGCAAGAAAGAGATACCGAGCTGATCAGTCCATGGAAAAATAAGCAGAAACTAAAGAGACAAAGAAAAGATAAGAAAATAATGCTGCTGTATAAAAAAGAGACTTTTATTATAAAGGACTAGCTGTGTAGTGAGGAATGTTTCTAGTACTCGTAAAATCTGCAATTAAAACAGCTAATTGTAACAGGCTATATTAAACAACTTAAAATAAACAGGTGAACACACATATATTAAAACCAATACTGGAGATGTTTGTTAGGCTATTAAAAAAACTGGTCCATTTTGATGGCCAATGAGGGCTTGAAGTGCATCATGGGTTCAGAAGCCAAATTTTATTTTAAGAATAAGAAATCACTGAAAAAACAATTGTGGGTTCTGCACCACTTGTAAATATGTTAATTCTTACTCCAGGTTTATTCATCCGGATACAGGTGTCTGCTACACACAGAGGTTCTGTGCTGATTGCAAAAGCATAGATTTACTCTATCTTGTGTCCTGCATACCCTATCAGTGTTTTTATGTAGAGAAGACCAACCGCTCTTTGAAGGAGCATATTTTGCAACATTTGTATGACATATGCAAAAAGAAACTCACAAATGAAGTGTAATACTTAAATTCATTTTTTCCCAATGCTACACTAGACTCTAATCTTAAGAAACCCAACACTTTTGTTCCAAGATTACATCCTTTGCTAGAAGCCTTTCTTAAGACATGTGAAGCAGATGTTATAAGTTCTTTATTAACCTTGCATGCAAGTAACTTCTATAATTTGACTGACGGTGAGTGCTCAGCTTTGAAACAATTGAATGACCTTCAGTCGATACAAATCTGCCCAGCTGATAAAGGTGGAGTGATTGCCATAATGGACAAAGATTTTATCTACAGAATATGTTTAGTATATTCTCTGATGTTGAAACATATGTTGATATACAAGAGTTAAATTTGAATAAGCTAATTAGACATGTTTTCATTCTATGTTGTATGACTTTCTTATGAGTGGATTATTTTCTTATGATCTATATAAATATTTATTAGTTGAATAACCTTTAGTGCCAGTTTTATATGGTCTCCCAAAGATACATAAAGATTCCATTAAGCCACCAATGAGACCTATTGTCTCGGGTCATGGCTGGCTGACGGAGCTGCTATCTATGTATGTGGAAAAGAAGCTTATTCCATTTTAAACAGAGCACCCTCAGTTTGGAAGGAAACTAAATAGTTTCTTTCTGCACTTTCAGAAAGTAATATAGACATGAATGGATTTATGGACTGTCTTTTAGTTACGCTGGATATCTGCTTCCTTTTTACTGTCATTTGAAAAGAAGTAGGTATTGAATATGTTAAGTTTCTCCTTACACATAACTGTACTTATTCCAATACACAGATTGGTCTGATGTGTTTATTGTTAGAATTAATTCTTAAAAAATATGTTTTTATCTTTGAAGACAAATTTTATCTTTAAAAGTTAGGCATTACTATGGACACTGTCTGTGCCAATAGCTACACAAATTTCGTATTGGCATACTCGAGCTGACCAAGGTATTTACTAATAAGGAGTTTTTTCAATACGTTAAATTTTATAAACGTTTTGTAGATGATTTTTTTTTTGCTATGGGCAGGATATATATCACATTTATTAGAGTTTATTCACTATCTTGAAGAGACTGCTACCTTCTACTACTTGCTACTATTACCTGTTCTCAAGGTATTATTGATTTCCTTGATGTAAATTTAGTAAAAGCTGTTGAGGGTTGCATTATTACCAGTGCTTTTAAAAACTCTGTAAAAGGAATAATTTATTACATTGATCTAGTATGCACCAAAAATATGTGCATACGAATGTTGTTAAAGGCCGATTTGTATGAGCTCCTAGGCGAATAATAATGAAGAGTGTGTGCAATTAGCTTTTCGAGAATTAAGTAATGATTTTTTAGACACAGGTTATTCTAGGCATGATGTTTCAAAATTATGAATGAGGTGCAATGTGCTAGAACCAGCACTGCAAAACCGTATTTCTCTATAATAAAAGGGTCTGACAGCTAACAGGATCTCCCTAATCTATTCTAGTGACATACATCTAATATGTGAGGCTATAAAAAGAACTGGCCCATTTTGATGTCCGATGAGGGCTTGCAGTACATTGTGGGTTCAGAACCCAAATTTTATTTTAAGAATAAGAAATCATTGAAAAGGCAATTATCAGACTGAGGTGTCAATGACAGAGCATACAGGCACTTTTCCATGTGGGTTCTGCAGTGCTTGTAAATATGTTAGCTCTTTTCCTGGTTTATTCATCTGGATACAGGTGTCTGCTACACACTGAGGTTCTGTGCTGATTGTAGAAGTACAGATTTAGTCTATCTTGCATCCTGCACAGCCTGTCAGCACTTTATGTAGGGAAGACCAACCGCTCTGTGAAGGAGCATATTTTGCAACATATGTATGATATATGCAAAAAGAAACTCGTGAATGTAATAGTGAAACGTGGATGTGAATGGAGCTATACGTTCTTTTAAGTTTAGTGTTTTACAATTAATTGTTGATGATTTAAGAGGGCAAGTCATGGTCAGCATAATGGAACATGCAGAGATGCAATGGATTATAACATTGCAGGAGATAAAAAGTCTAGACTAAATTACGTAGGTCCTTTCAAACCGGCTTTGAGCTCATAGGTTCATAGGTTCATACTAGGCTATCTGCCCTGGGGCAATTATAAGCCTAGCCCGATTCTGTATGGCTTACGCCACCCCTTGATTTGAGTATACTGTGCCCTTTTTTAAGGTTTAGTTTACTGTGCCTCTGTCTAATAGTGACACGGGAGTAATCCCTGGGACAAACCTACGATCCCCCATCCACTTATCGAGATTCTTTTTGAAGAGATTCAGTGAGGTGCTCTGCCTCACATGAACTGGAATTCTATTCCAGAGCGAAGGGAGCCTCTGGGTTATGAACCTGTCCCTCCAGCAAGTTCTATTTATTTCTGTGCTGAGGTTCAAGTCCCTCGGCGTGTGGCTCTAAGGGATTTAGATTTACTGAGGTGGAGCATGTCCATTAATTCTGGATTTGACATAGCTTTGTATGTCAGGCATAGATCGCCTCGAAGTAGGCGGTATGCAACTGAGTAGAGCTGGAGTTTTTTTAACCGAGCAGTATATGGCATCTGTTTGAGACCCTTGATCCTCTTGGTGAGATACTTTTAGGGTCTTTCTAATTGCTGCAGGTGTCGGGTAAGGTACATCCCAAAAGGGGCATTGTATTCTATGATGGGCCTGATGAGGGATGAATAAAGGGGCACGATTACCTCTCTTGATCTAGATGTGAAACCCTTCGTGATGAGGTGGGCTATGTAGAAGGTCTTTCTAACCACTTTGGCAATGTGGTTTTCAAAGGAGAGATTGCTATCAACTTGGGTCCCCAGGTCCCTAATAACTTTCTCTGTACTTAATGGGTTTCTGCCTATGTGGTAATTTGTGGGCACATTGTTTTTGGCAAAGGGTATGACTATACATTTTTTGGCATTTAGCTTTAAACCATGGCACTGGCACCAGTTATCTGTCTCTGTGAGACCTTTTGAAGGATGTTTGTGTCAGCTGGAGAGTTGATTATGGCGCCCAGTTTGCAGTCGTCTGCGAACTTGGTGAGCCATAGTCCTCCCACGTTTGCCTGAACCTCGGAAAAGTATATACCGAACAAGAGTGGTCCCAGGACAGAACCCTGTGGGACACCACTTGTGACCGGTTTTGAGTCTGACATGGCTCCAGCAACTCTCACTCTGTGGGTTCTGTCTTTGAGCCAGTTTGTGACCCATCTTGTGACATAGGGGTTTATATTTAAGCTGGATAGCTTATCTATGATGCCCGAGTGGGGTATTGTGTCAAATGCCTTTGCAAGGTCCAGATAGGCTGTGTGGACTACCTTCCCTTCATCTATGGCTTTGGTGACTGTTTCAAAGAAGTCAACCAGGTTCAAAAGGCAGGATCTGCCCTTGACAAAGCCGAACTGGGTAGGATCTAGTGTCTGTAGGTCCCCAATGTCTTTGTTTATGAGCTCCATGATGATCCTCTCCATAGCCTTGCAGACTAAGCAAGTCAGGCTTATGGAGCGATAGTTTCCAGGGTCCGTAGATGCTCCACCTTTGTGGAGTGGGACCACTGTTGCTGTACGCCATTCTGTGGGCACATATCCTGTAGTGAGGCTGAGATTGTATAGCTGTTTTATTTGAGGGATTAGTTCCTCTTGTAGTTCATGTAGGACGCAACCTGGGACGCCATCTGGTCCCATGGAAGCAGTGTTTTTTGCTTTGGAGAGGGCAGCCTTCACCTGAGCATCTGAGATGTTTGGGAGGCAGCCCTCTGCCGGGATAGATATTTGCTCTTTTGGGGGGGAGGGGGTGGAGAAGTTTGCACTGAACCTGTCTGCCAGGATATTGGCGATGTCTGTGGGTTCAGTGTATTTTTTGTCGTTTAGAATCAACTCAGAACAAGTCTGGGAGTTGCTCATGTGATTTGTTTTACTAATTGTTTTATTGGACTTGTTAGATATGTTTTGACTAGTATAAAATGCATTTTACTGTGTGTTTGTATGGTCTGATGAAGGGCCGACTTTGCATGAAAGCACTTACCAAGTAAATTAAAAGGTTTTATTTCTTTCCTAAAGCTGTGTTGACTGGACCTTCATTTTTTGTCACTTTACTGTTATTTGTTGGGCTTGTCTTAATGCACATAGCTGTTCTCTTTGCAGTTCTGTTACAAAATAAAAATTATAAAAACTTAGAAAATATATGCTACATTTACATAAACTAATATAATATAATATAATATAATATAATATAATATAATATAATGTAAAACTTTTTCTGCCTGCTTTTCATTCTTATATAAGTACAGGGAAATTGTGTTCAAATTCCCCAGCAAATCCCACTCGTATTATACAGAAGGATATCTTGCTTAATATATCATTAAATTAGTATATATTTGCTCCCAGAGGCCTAAAATACTTGGACAGCCATATAAATTATATACCTCTCAAATAAAATAACATTCAGATTTGCCCTATAACAAAAATATTAACTATTCAAAAATATATAATTGAAATTAAGAATCTCTGTGGTATTCTGTATTCCACAGTAAAACAGTATTTAATGTTCACTAGTGTCTGCCCCATTGTAACTGAACATCTTCTCAAATTACAGGCCAGCATCTTAATGGTTCAGAGCTTGAGGTCCAAGGCAGTTGGTGCAAGTGTAAAGTGATAACTTTGCAAACATGATATCATTCAATCCTTCTCAGAGGATGCACATTCTGTCAGCCTCCACTGCCCCATCACATGACAAATATTTGTTAATGTCAACATTTGGCTTGCATTGGAGGCATATGCAGAAATTGTGGATATGTTACTCTCTACAAAGTTTGTGGGATGGGGACACTATAGTTATTCTGTTGTGATCCTTTTTTTCACTTTCTTGCCAATGTGTGACATTAGTTGTGCTCTTACTAAAATTAGGCATGGAAAATTGCATCATTTTTTTGACTACATATAATTAACCACTACTACTGCAATTCATTTTAGTGCAAGACAACATTCATTGACAATTAACAAAGTTTTTTTTTCAGTCCCTTATTATATATATACATTAGGGTTGACTTCCACTTTGTAGCATAGCATTCCCTCATGAACATCATGCTTCAGTCTGTGGGTTAAGTTACATTAATCAGAAAATTACCCTTACCCCATGCTGGGGTCACCAGTCGTCTTCATAGCTGGTATGGAGTCCTGTGGGGAGTGGGTACCAGAGATGTACCACTGCTGCTTATGCTGCGTGTGTTACTTACTTATGCAATACTACGTACTCTACCTGAAGGCTATATGTACCAGGTGTTTGACTTTAAGAACATCTCCTCCTTGAGTCCAAGGATAATAACACTTCAAGGCTAGCCCACATTCACAAACCAGCTATTATGCTGAGGCCCAGTCTCTGCAGGAATTACAAAAATGGACCTTCCTACCACCAACACATCATCCCCAGCCCTATTACTGAGGAGAGGTGACATAGAGTAGCCTCTTCACTCATCTCATCTCTCCCAATCAGCTCCAAAAATGCCTAAGCCAGTAACAATACTCACATCACCTGGATCATAGTGAGAGCTCTATCCCTCTATGTCTCAGAGCTATCTGACAATTAACAAAGTAATTACTCAGATTGACAAGAAAAATGTATAGTGTGCAGGGTATATAATAAAACAGTTTTCTTCTTGCATTGAAATATTGGCAGTATTTGTACATTATAACAAATGGACAGGTATGCATCTCAGCTATCACACATTATGAGATACGTCATTCATTTTTTAGCTTCTAGAATCCATCTGTAATGCTGGAAGAAGAAAACACATTTTCCCACTGTCTAAATAATACTGAAGAAGGTACTTCTTCACATCATCCAATGATATGTATTTATTTATTCATTAATTTTTCATCCTTTACTTAGTGGGTTAGTCCCACTAGGCTAGTAGACTCTCTTCAGTGAAGAACCAAAGTACTATTTATATTGACTAGGGGAAATTTGGCTGTGGCATTGGAAAAATTGCCCTACTCTTTTTGGTAAGTGGTGTGGTATCTTTTTCATCCACCTCAGTTACTTACATTTTATGCAAATGGAACATCAGTCTAATATCTCATATTTTAAGTATGAATTCATAATAATTTTATATGGATTTTTAATTCTCTGCATGACACAAGAATTATAGTAATTCTTTCCACTTAACACCACTTTTTGCCTCATTTTGTCCCTGATGCCTACTAATCATCTCTTCCCATTTCAGCCACTTGGCCCATTCACTCCCTTTCACTGGTTAAGGTTGAGTTAGGAGGGGACATCATGCAGAAAGTTATCAGAGTTGATTGGCAGGGTCATCTGAGTTTTTTCTATCATTCCCTTACTATCTTCTGAACATGCAAAGGTAAGTTACCCAGAGGTTGTCATGTAAGAGGTTGACCTTGGTTGACAATGGTCCTGCTTCTGTGAGTGCATATCTCAGCAAGCAAGCAAGCAATGATACCCTGGGCTTTAGGGCATGGCAAGCTTTCTTCTCTGCTCTCCACCAGCGACAATCCAACCTGCATGGGGTCCCCATGTACATGCATACACCCCTCCCTCTGGGCAATGGCAAGTGGGTCATACCCATTCAATCCCCCCCTCCCATCTGTCTCGTTCAGTGCTGAGGCTACTAATTCAACTCCAGTTGCATGGGACACAGTCAAGGCTCCATCCCTCTGTGCCACATGGCTAAGCTGGTCATACATTTTGGTGAAGAAAAGGTGAAATGTAGAATGTCGATATCCTGTGTAATCTATGCACAATGCCTATTGTGTGGCAAAAGCATAAAGACAATGCCTATACTCTACTGATTTTAGTCTGATTCAAAAATAGTACAAAATTGTACAGGAAAAGCTACTTAAAGTTGTGCATTATCACTTTTAGGACATAATACACAATGTTGTTTCATTTTATTATGTGAAATTGCTAATTATACTTTCCTACCATTTTATGACTTGTGATATATGTTATTTTCAATTGCTGTTGCTTTTTTTAGTCCAGTGCTGTATTTTAAATTGTTCTCCAGTGAGAAATTGTGAACTGTAATATGTTTTTTCTTCAACATTGTTATGCTTGAGTGCTAATGTTTGGTGATTTCCCTAATTTAGTGAGTTGACTCTATATTTTGATGTGATTTTGTTTTGTATTCAAGGTCTGTATGGATTTGATGACTTCTGTGCTGTGTCTCATGCTTGAACTATTCAGATTTCCAGCATGAATTTATGCAGAAATAAAGTCCCTGATGGAATGCAGAATTCCTGGTGCTGACTACGTACCAACTTTTCTCTTCATTCCTACATTGTTTAATGGCCCTTAAATGTACTTATTTTGCTGTCAGATATGTTTCTTCCACATACACTTGGAATGTCTACCTCTGCAAATAATCCAAGTAAAACATTATTATTAAGTGTTTAGGATAAACAACGTCTGTCAGACAAGCAACAGAAATGCATGCGGGGGAGGAACTGTAATACACAACTCTTGACACGGGCAGAAAATGATTTCAAAATAGGAGTGGGTATTTAGGGCAAGATGCTGCAATGATTAAGCAGCAGAGTTTGCAAATGACTTTTGCAGGATATAATCTGAGTTTGCTCCTTCATCTCAGCTGCATGGGAAGCCAAACTTACTTCTTCCATTACACATACTTTTTTTCTTTATACACCCTGGATTTTAATCTGTCTTCTCTCTGTCCATACAAATCATTATTAAAGGTATCTCATGGGTTCATCAATATAATATATGAAAATTCAGCAGTTTCCTTCCTGCATTGTAAATATATATTTATTTTATGTCTGTATTTATTTTATTTTTGTGTGAGCTACTTTGTTTTTACTATTATACCTATTTATATAGTGTAATCCAGAAGATGAATATTTTTATGTATGTCAGTATGCATGCATGTAGTTATTTATTTATTTATTTGCATTATCTGGGTAGATGGCCTTGACCAAAGATGTTTTTAGTCATGACATGAACCATGAAGGTAGTAACGCAATACAATAGCAACAGATAAGTACACAACAGGCAGATAATATTACCTTCATTTTCAATATGAATGTTATTGATATGACACTCAAAATATGACTGACTAAAGTCTTAAACAAAGTTCACCAATACCACAAGCCGCATGGCCCATCTCTGAAGAATTCTACAACATAGTGAAATAAATAAAGAGAGCTTTATTATGGTTAAGACTTTTCTTCCAAAAACAAACAAACCAAAAAATCAGGTTTTTATTAGATCTGATTTTATAAGATATCACAAGTTTAAATAACCCATTTAGAAATCACGTGACTAAAACATTTCCTAGGTTTAAAGTGCATTTGCCACACTTTAATAATAAAAATTCAGTTGTTTATGTTGCAAATATGTTGTTAATTTTGTTGTCAGATAAGTAGGTAGCAATGCACCACTCCAAAAAAATTAATTAAAAACAGGAAATCTTTTATAAAACAAATATTCATAAAGCAGTAGAACTTCCACCTTTTTAAGTTCATAATTTGGCAGTGTGCAATTTTTATATACTATTAATAGACATGCCCCCGGATTCATGAAGCTTGGCGCAAGGCCGGTGTAAGGCCTGCGCCGGCTGTGCAGCGTATAAATGGTGTAGTAGCGCCATATGCATATTAATGAAGGTGCGCCGCTACCACATCCACGTGCATAGGACACGTGCGCGAGTGCATGGGGCGTTACTAAGCTGCGACCGGAGGTGTGTCAATGTCGGCTGGCGATGAGCAACCTAAACTGCTGAATATTATAGCCTGCCTGCAATAGTAATCGCACCTATCAGTGTCCGTGGATAATGAAACGTATGCAAAGCATGCAAGACAGTTCCCGGCCACACAAAATGGAGAACCAAACAGAAATGCACGCAACATAAGATAATATTCCGTCCATGGAACAAATGATATTTAAAATCGTGTGTCCGTAATGTACTGCACTGTCAGAAGTTATACCCAGCGGAAGTGAAGCGCATCATGTCAGCGTGCCACCAATACACACGTCTAGCCCCATGGGTATGGTCACCAGCAGTTCCACAGTGGTAGTGATAGTACACAGCAGGGCAGTTGTGGCTATATAACAACCGTAAAGAAACCTGACAGTCCAAATTGTATACCAAACACACACAAACATATGTATATTAAAATGTGCTACACACATGAACAGGAACATACCTGTCACATACAGATAGGATGCTATACGCGGAACCGGGATATCCAAAAGTAGAACCCATGCATGCAAATGCAATACGCAACAACTCCAGTATAGCACATAACCCGCACCCATGTCCGAATGTCCACCAAATCCAGCTACCAGCCTTGCGCATCCGTACACCTGCACATAGCGAGTATTCCCCATATGTAGTAGGAAGTATCGTCCTAGGCAGTGTCCAGATTGCAAATATGTATCCCACGAATGTAAACATCCCATCACAGGTAAATAAATCCAAATGCCCACGCGTTAATGTTACGGCAAAATGTGTGTACATCCCGCATGGGATAAGTAACCTGTTGAAACCTCAGAGTTGTGTACACGCCACGGTGTCCATTACTGTACACATTTGGACAAAACATGTATGTGTAGTCACGGTACTGTTCAGTTTATACACAGACATGCAATTCATACTACGCAGGATGGAACAGCTGTCCACCATGCAGGTCACCCCACTAGGGTTGCCACCTGTTCAGATGGCCAAGGTGGGACATCCCTTGTAGAAATGTGAGAATTTGCAGGATAAAACATACCCCCGGCCAGTGCAAAGGACAGAAATACATGTGTATGCCAAGATAAAAGCTCATGCCATAGCATTTGAATAGCTTATGCTATCCCAAATAATAGTTATGTGTAACAGATACAAAATACCTGTATCATGCAACTAGTACAGAAAATAAGAAATATATTATTGTCTTAAAATCACAGGACATTTGCCATGTCTTAGGTGTCGTCGCAGGACACAACTGTCCAAAGTGGGACCTCCCCTCGCAAAGAGGAACAAGTGGTAACCCTACACCCCACCGAATTATCGACAGTATATATTCAACTCAATCACATACCGACAACACCTCTCAACCTATTACAGCAACAAAACCTGGACAAAGCTCAAAAGGATGGGAGGACAAATAGGGACAGAAGTAATTACTGCTCCCACAAGCTTTGAAAGTTCACTGAATAATAGTATGTACATAAGCAGGAATTGTTGTGAAGGATGTGGGGTAGTCCCCAGTATTACAGAGGTCTGTACAAATATACTGTAACAAACCGTCACATATGTTGACTGTACTACTGCATACCCATAGTTAATTCATAGTTACATCATGTGCAAAATAATAACCCCCGTAAGAATGAATACAGGAAATAGTCAAATGTGAATGGGAACACCACTCACCTTGGATTATGTATCGTAACCACCCCCACCCATATTATGTATTGCCAACATCATAAGCTGCGGACAGGTGCCCAAACACATGTGTCTGTAAACAGATTAAATGTACAAAATGTACAATCCCTGTCCATGTGCTTTGTCTGACATTTGAACATGGTCAGGGCAGTTCCGTTCACCAGTCGGACAAGCCTAAACCCAGATCACCACATGAACACCCTGACAATTAAAGACCTGTATGTGTCAGGAATATAAGCCTTTGGGTTCTGAATATCCCTGCAGTGATGAAATATGCAGCGTGGGTCCAGAGCAGTAGGGAATAGGGAATGTGTAACATGTAGTACCACATTCTTCCCAGCAGGAGAATAGATGCCTGTGACGTAAGTGAAGCGGAGAGGCATATGTTAATGTAGCTATGTACTATGGGTATGCATATAAATGAGTCAGAACACCAAACGTATACTGGTTACAGCATCCGGCCAACGTGAATGCAGTCCCGGTTGAACAATGACTACAGAACATATAATGTGAAAGTGTAATGAATGCGTCTGTGCTGTACAGACAGTTAAATATGTAAAGGTGAACGTGTGTTTCGCAAACGTCCATTAACGGGATTGCAGATAAGTACTGGTACTGTCACAAGTAATAAAGCCCACGTAAGCACAAAGACTTAGTAAACATATGTAACCCACAATAAGGATATGTATGCGCGCCCGCGCGTAACCTACAATAAGGAAATGCAAGTGCGCCTGTGCGTGTGTGATCCGCTCACAGCATAGCAAATGAATGCTGTTTCCCCCACGTTAGTTATACATGGCTCAAACCCGTTAACCTTGTAAAGTATGAAACCGGATGAAGCCATGCAAACCACCGTTACATATAGGGACAAACCCCAGATATGTGCCAGAACAAACATAGAAAGTGGATAGAATAACGGGTGTGTCAGTAGCATGGATTCTCCGAAGGGTATGCAGTTGTAACCTGAACTGCTTGCCAGAAATCCCCACCGTAAGTCTCAGATGAAATGCCACTACATTGCCAGATAGACACAGGTTTATGTAAAACACAGCGAAGATAAAGGGGCAAGCAGCGACAATCTGTATAGTGGAAAGGTATGGTATGGATATAGATATATGTGTATACACATAATCCACAGACGTAAACCAAAGCAAGTTATGAAATGAGGATTGTACATGTATATATGTATACACAACAGACTTATGTCCCGTAGATATGACATATGTACATAAATAGGCGACGTTACATCTAATATGGGTAGACAAACAGACATGCAGGAAAGATGAATTAACCGCATCATTCAAAAACATTGGCCAGAAAGTGACAGTCCAGCAAGTTCTACACTTTAAACATGCAGATAGGTGTCCATTGCAGGACTCCATAAATTGGAATACGTAGTGTCAACCGACATTGACGCAAAAGAAGTGACCACAGCAAATATGAAATAGCTGTACATGCAACAGTATCAGGTGCAAGGGTGATGACACATGTGTCGATAGAATGTATGACGTACGAACTGATATCCGGAGAGTGTGGAGTGCATATAAGTGTCTCCACACTTCAGTAACGCACACATTAAAAATGTGTAATGGGTACTGTAGAGGGTTGTCAGGTATGGGAATCATGGGTATGCAGATATGGGCCTAGGTGTTGTTTGGCAGGGATTTCGTAGGCCCGCCCCACGGGAGTGATGTGGGTATAGCACACACCTATATCCCCAATAATGGGGCAAACCATCCACTTGATATTGCGGAAACCATTTTGGCAATATGTAGGGCCCTATATCAGTGTCATGTAGGCGATAATCATGGATGGACATGCGTACGACCAAGATGGTACCCATACCTGGCAGACTGTCAGAATAACACAGCTGCACTAAGGCATAGTACATGAAATACAAATAGGGACTATATTAGATATACCCCAGACAAAGTCAGAACGTGGTGAGATTACTGGCATACCCATGAATATGGATGTTATGAGTGTTACTAATCATGTAATGGAAATGTCAGTCACTATTATCTACTGCACAGTCCGTAATGCCTTGCCAGCAATGTACCAGAAAGGCACATCACTATGACAAATGTAACAAGGTCAAACGTCAAGGTGTTTACCCATAATGTATACAGGTTAGGGGTATGAAGGTAACCTGTCCAGAATACATGTACAGAACCTGTGATACTAGGTGGACAGGTGAGAAGAAAGACATCAGGACAAATGAGAAAACATGTAAAAGTCACACGCATGAACACCGACAAATGTGAATGACAACGTATGCCCTGTGAATGTCAATGTGGATGGTTAATAGACACAAACGTAATGTGTCCCTCAGGGTGTCATGCAGTGTCACCGTAACAATGTCCAGTCCCCCAGTCACGTACGTGAGCTCTGCCACTGATGGAAAGCGCAAATACCAGCGCACACATATGGCACATAATAGACCAATTAGTGTGGATAAGCAGCTGTTGGCCTGTGTGAGGAATACAACTGTCTGGGTGGGTGTGTCCTGCAATATAAATGTAATGGCATGTGGCCTGTGATGCCGCCATACAGTGTGTGTATTGGTGTCAGAAAGTTGATATTTTGTTACAGACACATACTCCACAACTGTACAGATTTACGATGAATGTGCAGAGTTCTGCCTCATATGTTGGGTGTGTTCCATGTAACAGTAACATTCTGGCACTTCCATGATAACTGAAGACATGAAATGATGACAAACATGTGCGTAAGACACCAAATCCAACAGAAAAGCTATACTAATGCAAAACCTATTATTGTGCCAACTATTTACGTTTGTAAGAGCAACATGTCAATACTGCCCCTATGTGTCCCACTATCAGATAAGGCCTTGTCCAGCAACTTGCTCTAGGAGGTGGAGTGGTATGAACAGAAACAGATACATGTGTGAGGAAGCAGCAATATCGACTGCAAGATAACGCAGAAGGTATGACATGCGCTGCAGCAGGACGTGCATTACTGTCCGCAGGTATGTGCTGACATTGCAAATGACACAGCAGTCTACATGAAGAACCTTTAGGGCTGTCATCTTTACAAATGATGATACTGGGACATACCCACAGCCATGCACACAGCACAAATAGACATACACACATCAAAACTAGGCCATGATACATGAAGCCTCCGCGTAATGCAGTACAGTGAGAGTACAGCAAGGATAGATGTCTGCCAAGATATACAGCAAACATCTGTAAGGGCGTGTAACACCACCCGTAACACGGACGTTGCATGGACAATGTTGGGAGTTGCAACATACCCCATTGGTATGTGAAAGCAATGCAAATATGCGATACATAAAACAGTCAGCTGCCCATGCAAGAGCAGGGTTATGGGCAGAAATTATATATATATATATATATATATATATATATATATATATATATATATATATATATATATATATATATAGAGAGAGAGAGAGAGAGAGAGAGATACAGACATACACATGTGGCAGGGCTGGTAATCGAACCTACACATGACTACCCTATCACACTACAGCATGACGCATTTACAGAACACACTACCGAGACTACTAAACACAGCAGACACACAGGCATTCTACTAGGTGCGTGTCAACATCCGCAAAGACAAAGAAGGCAGCAGGATACGTCTGTATTGCAAAGCATCTAAAAGCATAACCTGAGTCCCCAGGTGGATGGGAGCATGCACACATACACACACACACATCTGGCAGGCCTGGGAATTGAACCTACACCTAACTACTCTATCACACTACAGCATGACGCATTTACAGAACGCGCTACCGAGACTACTGAACACAGCACTCCCAGAGGCATACTTCTAGGTGGGTGACATCATCCGCAAAGGCAAAGATGCCGATAGGAAATGTATGTGTTGTGAGGCATCTAAAAGCATTAATGTGTCCCCAGGCAGCTGTAAACACACGCACACACACACACACACTTGGAAGGGCTGGGAGTTGAACACACACCTACCTACTCTAACACACTACAGCATTACGCATTTACAGAACGCGCTACCGAGATTACTGAACACAGCACTCTCAGAGCATACTTCTAGGTGGGTGACATCATCCGCAAAGGCAAAGACGCCGTTAGGGAATGTATGTGTTGTGAGGCATCTAAAAGCATTACTGTGTCCACAGGCAGCTGTAAACACACGCACACACACACACTTGGAAGAGCCAGGAGTTGAACACACACCTACCTACTCTAACACACTACAGCATTACGCATTTACAGAATGCGCTACCAAGATTACTAAACATAGCACTCTCAGAGGCATACTTCTAGGTGGGTGACATCATCCGCAAAGGCAAAGACGCCGATAGGGAATGTATGTGTTGTGAGGCATCTAAAAGCATTACTGTGTCCCCTGGCAGCTGGAAACACACGCACACACACACACACACACACACACACACACACACACACACTTGGAAGGGCCGGGAGTTGAACACACACCTACCTACTCTAACACACTACAGCATTATGCATTTACAGAATGCGCTACCGAGATTATTAAACACAGCACTCTCAGAGGCATACTTCTAGGTGGGTGACATCATCCGCAAAGGCAAAGACGCCGATAGGGAATGTATGTGTTGTGAGGCATCTAAAAGCATTACTGTGTCCCCAGGCAGCTGGAAACACATGCACACACACACACACACACACACACACTTGGAAGGGCCGGGAGTTGAACACACACCTACCTACTCTAACACACTACAGCATTACGCATTTACAGAACGCGCTACCGAGATTACTGAACACAGCACTCTCAGAGGCATACTTCTAGGTGGGTGACATCATCCGCAAAGTCAAAGACGCCGATAGGGAATGTATGTGTTGTGAGGCATCTAAAAGCATTACTGTGCCCCCAGGCAGCTGGAAACACACGCGCACACACACACACACACACACACACACACACACACTTGGAAAGGCCGGGAATTGAACACACACCTACCTACTCTAACACACTACAGCATTACGCATGTACAGAACGTGCTACCGAGATTACTGAACACAGCTCTCTCAGAGGCATACTTCTAGGTGGGTGACATCATCCGCAAAGGCAAAGATGCCGATAGGGAATGTTTAGAGAGTGAGCGGTCTGAAAGCATATTACCGTCCCAAGGTAGACGTACACAAACACGCCAGTGCTGTCAACGGGCCAACTAAATATCTACGGAGCACAACAAACACTGAATAGATATGGGATGCACCACAGAGAGTACACCTTTCGAGAGAGCAACAAGTGTGTTCAATGTAGGCATCCATCGTGACATTGAAATTGGACATCTGGTGCCTGGATGACCACCATGGCTATACAGGATGTCAATGGCCATGCCCACACGCTTAGTATCACATGTCTGTTTGGAATGTACTGTGTGTCCATCTACACAACGGCGTACTGGGCATGCTCACACACATAGCTGTTGCAAAGGGCCATCTTGCATGCACACAGAGTCTAATCACGGAGGGGCGCAGTGTGGAATGTACTGTATGTCCATCTCCACAACGGCATACTGGGCATGCTCACACAGCTGTTGCAAATAGCCATCTTGCATGCACACGGAGTCTAATCATGGAGGGGCGCAGTGTGGAATGTATTGTGTGTCCATCTACACAACGGCATACTGGGCATGCTCACACACTTAGCTGTTGCAAAGGGCCATCTTGCATGCACACAGAGTCTAATCACAGAGGGGCACAGTGTGGAATGTATTGTGTGTCCATCTACACAACGGCGTACTCGGCATGCTCACACACATAGCTGTTGCAAAGGGCCATCTTGCATGCACACAGAGTCTAATCATGGAGGGGCGCAGTGTGGAATGTATTGTGTGTCCATCTACACAACGGCGTACTGGGCATGCTCACACAGCTGTTGAAAAGGGCCATCTTGCATGCACATGGAGTCTAATCACAGAGGGGCGCAGTGTGGAATGTATTGTGTGTCCATCTACACAACGGCGTACTGGGCATGCTCACACACTTAGCTGTTGCAAAGGGCCATCTTGCATGCACATGGAGTCTAATCACGGAGGGGCGCAGTGTGGAATGTACTGTGTGTCCATCTACACAACAGCGTACTGGGCATGCTCACACACTTAGCAGTTGCAAAGGGCAATATTGCATGCAGATGGAGTGTACACACAGAAGGGCACAGTAAGGTATAACTGCCCTCACGCACAGGGCGGTCACACATGCAGTGACCTGTACACACACAGCTGCCATCACAGCTGTCACAGGTGCAGGTCACACACGTACACACTGCAGTGTACACTGTAGCTGTCAAGTCAGCACCATGTTGTTGGTGAAGCACTACACAGCCTTACGGTCCCACAACACCATGTTGCACATGACCACTGGGCTGTACAGAGGTGTACACCAGCTGTGCAGAGTACACACGTATCAACAGGGATCCAACAGGTGTTATGCATTGCAACGATGCCAGTATACATGAACAGGTCGGCTCATGACATACCATGGCCCTTACACAGCTGTGACCCCTGACTGTTGCTGTACACCAATGAACACACATCTGGGTCCATCGTACACGTGATTGTGTGGATGTGTGCATGGACTGCACACACAACACATACATACATGGCCTTTGACGTACCTCATGCAAAACACTGGACCAATCAATGCTACACAAGCGAATTGAAGGTGGGCCCATGTCTGTTGAATGCTCACACTACAGGGGGTAGCAGTGTTGACTGGGACACATACCCCTGTACTGGTCGCCTGTGACACCCGTGATATCATACCGCAGTCCATGTGTCATGTATATCAACACACATGTCCAACAATAGCAATGCATACAAACATGGCAACAGGAGACACACGTGACATCTGTACTGTGCATGCAGCAAACATGCATGTGCAGTGGCCGATGTCCGTAACATAGTTGCACCTACCTACGACATGCAGACGCAATGCAGACCCATCATTGACATCTGTATACGGTGACATACAAACAGCACGTATGGAGGGATGTGTGTATGTAACGTGGTGAGCCACCTGTCTAGATGTATGTGTGCAGGGGGTGGCTCACAGTTGTGTCACACACCATCCTATCATGCCATGTGCTAACTGTATGCTATGTCGCTGTTATGTGATGGTGCTGACATAATGCATACACAGCGGTCAGGTGTTAACAACTATATGTCATATGGCACCTGTAACACCTACAACCTCCCGTGTGTATATAGCAGCACATTTGCCAGATATAGCATTGGTACACATAATGCAATCAATACCGCTGCATGTCCAGCAAACGTGTCATCATATGGCTGGTGTATCATTCCCAGCACTGCCATGTGTGTCCAAATGTGTGACCAGGGTTGCCACATATTGCGGGGAATATGTCCCAGTTGCTACACATCCCTGTACACCATTGTAGAGAACTGTACATACGTCAGTGTGGGAAGCATGACGTTCGCCGGTGATGTGCATCACAGACATCGGCTGTCCGTATACGCATGTGTGGTCACCACAGTGTGTGTGTGTCTGTATGTATGTCTGGTGCTTGGTGTGAGTGTGTATGCTAATATACGGTGGGAAATTATCACTGGCCCCACGTGTTGACTAACCCGTAATGGTGATGCATTGCACAACCCTGTTGATGCCATAGATCCCAGCCATACTGGCTACCTGTGCATGTCCCTTCTCTGTGACACTTCGTGTGGGTGCATAGTACTGTGAGGGTGATGACCACACAGGCAAGGGTCCCCAGCTGCACACTATGGGGTGTGCGTTATAGTGGTGTACACTCTGTGACTGCGGCCATGTTCACATACTTATACGGGTCCTACTGCTGCACAGTGTGGCCTCCAGCTACCAAGTGACACCTCACATCATCATTGGCCAGGCCGCTGTGTACAACCCCTGCACCATGTCACCATACCTGTAAAGTGTCCTGCTATGTATGTCACGTCTCTGTCCAGTGTAGCCTGTGGCACCGACCACATGCGTCAGGTGCAGTATATGTGCAGACATCTGTGTCATGTTTGTGTGTCCAACACTCAGGATGAGGGTACATGTAGCATGCTGATATTGCCAGACGTGCCTGTGTGTACTCCACAATTACACGTGGGGGACTACAAACACTGCTACCTGTAGGCACATGCAAGAACACCATAGGAGGGAACCAGGGTATCACAACAAACATGCTGCTACAGATGTAACCGAGACACATACCATGAACACATCACAATGCATGCTGCACCTGCACTACATGGTGTGACCGGTGCATGTCGACAGTACACAAACCTATGTCACATACACAACTCAGTATTCACACACAACCACTGCAACATACACATCCCTCACTATGCATACACACCTCTCACTATGCTGTTCACCCTGTGCATCAGAATATTTGTGCATAACCCTGCACCGATGGTGTGGATGACAGGGATGCGACACAGGCTTCATCATATGCACAGGGTGATATGTTTGCCAGGGGCATAGGCTGCACCAATGGATAACATCATGTGTGTGTGTAAGGGCCGGTGAGTTGACTGGACATATTTGTGCAGAATGCATGTGGGTGTTGTGGAGCCCTACAGTTGTGTTTGCTGTGTGCGTGTATGTGTGTACACAGTTCTGCCATTTGTGATGCCTACACAGGGTATAATTGACAGCCCCAGATTGTACAGTGCAGGTTGTACAGCTCACTGTGTCCGTCCAAGGCCACGTGACCTGTGCCTGCCTGGGGTTGCACGGGCACTACCAGGTGGAGGTACAGAGTGGCTACTGTCCGACGACACATGTCCACTGGAAACGTGTCCCCCACTGAGACCGTCCAGGGCCACGTCCACGTGGCCTGCTGTGTCCTGGTGTTGACAGCACAGCAGCAGCTGCACTGCTACTGCTACCGGCACTATGGGAGCGGGCATGTGAGGTGGCATGGTCATGTCGACCTACACTAGGTGGTGTTGCTGGCCTACGTCCACGTGGCCTACACCTCACTTCTACCAGGTGTTTCAGCACAGACAGCTCCCACTCGCGGATTGCCATGCCTCGGTCAAGGATACCAACCATTTCACCGAGTCGCCTATCCAGAACATTAGCAATCTGCTGTTGAGCATTCGCCAATGCCTGGATGTTGTCATTTAGGGTGTGGATAGCAGCCCTCTGCAGCCTCTGCCCTTCTCTGTTCTGCCATTCAGCATGTGCCTGTGCCGCCATTACAGTCTGGAACATGCGTCTGGTGATACCAGCTGCTGCGCTCTGTCCTGCAGGTGCATGTCTGCCAGAGGTCCTCCTACAAGCAGCACCGGCCACATGCCTGTGTGGCACATCTGCAGTCATTACACTGACACCATGGTGTGCAGACACACCTTCTGTAACCAGCACACGTTCCTGTCCCACGCCAACAGATGCTGACTGTCCTTCCTCTATGGCCACCGGTGATGTGGTATGTGTTGGCAGCAGAACTGTGTGCGGGGAAGAGGGGGGCATAGCTGGGATGGTAACCATTGGCACAGATTCAGCCCCTGACAACCCTGCCTGTACCTCATGCATATGTTCATCACCGCTAGTATCTGTGGGGACACTAACATCAGATGGACCGCAGGAGGGTAACGCACCTACATCACCTCTGAATGCAAAGAAATACTGTAAAGTACAATAGACACAGACACACACACAGACACAGACACACACACACAGACACACAGACACACACACACACACAGACACAGACACACACACACACAGACACACACACACACACACAGACACACACACACAGACACACACACACACACACACACACAGACACACACACACACACACACACACACACACACACACACACAGACACACAGACACACACACACACAGACACACACACACAGACACACACAGACACACACACACACACACAGACACACCATGCATATGATTTGTCAGATGGCATGCAGCATGTCTGCGATAGAGCAGAGGGCATGCAGCTCAGACATTAATAGTGTTAGTAAGCATACCTCCCTGGGGTGCACACTACAGCAAGCAGGTGTCATATCAGTAGCCATGCAGGTCACACAATCATGGTACTATGCATGCATCTCCGTGATACACCATGTGGGCCAGAACAGGATAACAGTACACGTCTGACGTGTCCTTGACATGTAATCTGCTGACATGTGCATTAACATGCATACATGTTTGACACAATGGTGCCCTGACACATGTACAGCATCATAATGGGCTTCACATTGCAGTGTTGTGTGTATGCCCTACAGATAGAATGCATGTTTATTAAATGTGCATGAGCACGGGAGGGTAGTGTGAGCCATCTACATTGCTATACAGTGTGAAGTACAGACACTGTGCCATTGTATGGCAACATGAGGCATGTATGTTGCTGTAGAATGCATAATGTGCACACATTGCATAGCCATAACTGCAACACAGTCGTGATGTTCGACAGATTGTATATGGTAGACTTCAGTGACACCTCCAGTAGCTGTGCACAGGCTTTTAGGTTGTCCACTGTACCACATCAACTGTATAATCGGTCAACTAGGGCTATAATTGGACCATGTGTGGACAATGTGCAACAGGGTGTATACACATCCCATGTACTGTGTGGCTACATGTCTCAGGCCATCCCCCATGACCATGTGTGCACATGTGGTGGCCATTGGGTGTGATGGGCATCTTCTCCACATGTCTGTGGGGTCCCATATGATATACACCCATACATGTCAGATATGTCACATTCCACAGGTCTATGCAGACAACGGGTTGTATGCTTGGTATGTGGGGTATAGGTCATGTGATAGTTTGACAATATTGCAGACAGGACACTACATGTTTGGAACATGTCTGGTGGCACATCACAGTGTGTGCACCTGATGCGGGGGCATATGACACAATGGTGACACTTGTGGGCTGCCCATATCACAGCTCACTGTGTGGTACTGTGTGCGTACCACACATGTTGTTCCAATGCATACTACATATGCCTCCATTGTAGAACACCTCCACCATTGTATGCACAGCTGACCACACATGTCGCAATGACATGTACTGTGGTTTCAGGTCTGTGTATCATTACGTTTGCATATATTGCACATGGGTGGCATGTGTGAATGCATGTTGGTGCGACCTGCATATCGTGACTGGAACAAACATCAGGTGTGCAAGTGTTAACTGGCCACATGGCAAATAGATCTACACTGTAACATGCCTGATACTGATGACAGTCTCACCTGCAACGGACCCATGTCTGTGCGGCACGCCAAAGGTACCTGTATAGGGGTGACACACCAGTATGTACATTATCCATGACTGTATGACAGCCACAGGTTGCACTGTGCATCTGCACACATTCACCTGTGTAATAGCATATAGTATGCACATGTGTGCATACACAACGTAGCATACTGTACTATGCAGCATGTGTGTCCACATACCTGGCATATGTTGTTACTTTACATTATGTACAGTGACACATGCAACTACATGGGATATAATAGCCATATGTGCATTACTGACTTACCAGGCAACTCCAGGCTCATTGGTTGGGAGACACCCACCTCCACGATGGCAGCTAGTGTTTCTGGATGCTGTTCCTGGGTGTCCCCAGACTGGCCAGTAGCTCCTCGGTGTGTGTGAGTGGGGGCTGGGTTGGTGGCCCACCACCTGTTCCACCTTGTTCCCTGGTGATTGCAGTGGCACGCTGTTTTGCATGTCGTATCAGGTCTGTGCAGTGTCTGCGCACCTGCTGGTAGGTGCGGTTATGGCCACCCACATCATTCTCCCTCCTGCGTAGATCCTGCCACAGGTCATCCCGCTGCTGGGCATGCTGTGGCACATGGCTGAACAACAAGTCATAGTTGTCATGGAGCAGTGGGATGAGGACATCATCCTCCTGGCGGGTGTATGCTGGGAGGCGTGTACGGGGCATTATCTGTAAAACATAATGATGGTGACAGGCCACAGTTTCAGAGATGTACAGAGATACTGCTGCACATACATTTCTATGACATCTACTGCATCTGCACAGTTATCTTTGCAAAGCACCATGACACTGACACGACTGACGTGTTTGTGTCACACGTCACACCCATTATGCATTGGATATCATCACCATATATGTGCGTCGCCTCATTACAGTGTTTATACTCCATGTAAATGCTGTCTTGCTGTGGGCATGTCTATCTGCCTGCACTTGTGTTCTTACCTATCTGCACATGCCTCGATGTGTCCACGGTACTACTGTTGACCTGGATGCTGTGTATATGTCACATATCAACACAGACACAGCCGGAATGGACTTGAGCAGTGACAATGCACACATACGCATGGACACCTGTACATGCATGTGTTTTGCCATATACATCTACACAGCACTGTACAACTGTTCAACATCCTGACACGGATCGCCTGTATTACACATGTGATAGACATGGGACAATGGATAGTCAGACGACATTCGCAGGGTTGGTCATCAACCATAGCATGTGCGGGCATGGTTTCCACGCTGTTACAGATGGTTATTGTGCCACCGCAAGCTGCATCAGTGCCACATTACTGATCCAGTCAGTTGATAGTACATCTACCATCCGGCCATCACACCATGTATGACTGGGATGACATCTGCAGCTTTGATGGACAGGCTTGCATGGTATGGCGGGAGTATGTCACATGTATGGCACAGGGATCTGTCCAGCCTGTGGCGATCCTAGTATTGGAACGGTGGCTGTCCATGACATATGTCATATAGATCAGGATATGGACATGTAGCATGTCCATCATCATGGTGTAGCAAATGTCCTTCTGCAAGTTAGACGGCATGCTGCATAGTGGAGGTGTGGATTGTGAAGGCTGTTCTCGCACATCCATGCATAGCCATTACCCCTTACAGGTGGTATGTGATCCAATATTGGTCACCACAGTGCTGTATATGCCTGGCCAGTGATCTCCGTGCTCATGGATGGCACCCTGACATGACATGGGTACCCCAGATGACTACCTAAGGGGCCTGGAGACGTCACCATGTCGTGGGTGCACTGCACAGCACCATCCCTTACACAGTGTCCATAATGTTGACCACAGCCTAGGTAGCAGTTTATGGGTACAGGGATGTTCACCTAGCGGTGACACTGCTGGTATCATCCATCAGACTGTGCACGTATGTGACACACCTCACACACACTGCCCATTCTGTATGTTGTTCACAACACTGACACAGCTAAACTGATAGGTCATGGCCATTCACAGCCTCACATACACAGATGGCTAACATTTGTCTGTGTGGTATGGGCTACAATGTGGGTGGGGTACAACACATTAACCCTGTTCTACTGTATCTGGCACAGATGTGCTGTGCACATGTCACTGTTTCACCTTTTGTAGTTGTGGGTCTGTCAACAGGCCATTGGTGGAACACACCTGTGACATGCAAAGGTATTTGTAATCAGATATCCGTGCTATCTTGTACATCTGTACTGCTAACATCTACAGTGCTAATGGTTCATGGACATGCACACCATACTCAGCAGGGTTATAGTGCGGTGCCACCCTAAATGACTGTCATCACCTCTTGTGGGTTGATATTATCCAACACCCTATCTGTATTGTATGGTCATGCTAGGCACTTGTTCGGAACATGTGGGCATGTCATGAGCTACTGATTACTATAGCACCCATTCCACACCACTTCCCACAGGTACACTGGCTACACTTCCCAGCTTGCTTAAGGTACGACAGCTGTTGTACACATGTAACGCACATATCCTGTGGGACATGGTTGTATATGCAGGAATGTCCAACTGTCACATACCAGTGCTACTGCCTGTCTATATGAGGGATATGTTGTACATGTGGCAATAGAGCAATTGTGTCATGTACACATTCAATGCTCACTTCCCAACATACGGCACTACAGCCTGTAGGGGATGCACATCTGCAGCCGTGCTGGGCCATAGCTCTCAGGTGTACCTCATTACGGGGAACGTACCTCATTTGGGGTTCTAAAAGGTGCATGTTCCTCAAGGTTCCACATTGGAAGGGCACGCCACACATTCATTGTTGTACATAGTTTACCTGCTAGCCATGGCTAGATAGATGAGAATCATATTAATTCATTGGAATATCTGTTTTATACATAAGACCAGCCTATTTTAGCCATCATATGCCCTTCCTAGTTGACGCTGTTAGTAAGCCAGTTGTAAGTGTTCCACGTTTCGCCCATTTGTCACACTGTATGAGGGCTAATGTTCCTCATTTTGGGGACAGGAGGATGACAGCTATGGCTGGGGGTAATGCTGTCGCTAACCCTGACTGCACCTGACAGTCATTTGGGGATGTGTAACATTCGCAACACACCCCACCCATCACATTGTCTCGCATAATCTACACCACTGGCCAAACCTACGAGGACAACCTGTGCAGTACATCTCCATACTCACTGTAGGCACCAGAGGTAGCCCCCATCATGGAAGACAACATCACCAGCATATAGCCCACAGACTCATGTGTGGCCACCACATACAGCCAATAGTGTGTTATAACATTCACAACACACCAGTCATAGCTAACTCTGTAGGGTGTCACACTGCAGTTCCACACAGCAGGCTACACAAGGCATTATTCGCTTACATCTTGCTGTCGGGTAACTGCTTCTGCAACATAACCTATGCACCCATGCCACACCTCACCAGGTACGATATGTCTGTCATTCGCCATGTTAGTGTGACTGCCCTGTGATGCCACTTCACAGACTATGTGTGCAGGGACGAGCAATAGCTCACCAGTCTTATAGCCCTGAGGGTGTGGGCCTAGCCCTGGGGAGCATTTTGCATTTGTCCAGACACAATACCACTGTACAGTGACCAACTGTGTCACTGCAACAGTTGTCTATGCTCCTATTGTCATTCCACAAGCATGTGGTATGTGTCCGCTATGACTGTCCTGGTCAAACACAATGCTGTGGCACAGATGACTTGCACCTGTCAGCCCTGGGAGTACAGCTCACATGCTAGGCTCTTGTTGCTTCTATACTGCCTGTCCTGTACAGCTTCCAATAACTGTCACCGGCAGGGCGGTAACTGGCATGCGCAACATAGGGTCATGTGACACATTGCTTGCATCTTCCCCTGTGACGTATGCAGGCAAGGCACACCATATAATGCACCACTCCAACATCTCTGCAGTGACTGGGACCTGCCTGTAGGCTCTGCAGAGCACACCTGCAATGACAGGTTATAGACGGACCATACCTTCCAGGCACATACCTGGACCAGCACACCCACAGCTGAGGGGTTCCCATGTCCCACTATGTTGTCACACATCCTGGCAAGTTGCTTAGCACAATGCATCAGAGGTGCTCCACGTGCAACTAACTGTGTCCGGGACCGCTATACACATTGTATCAAGCGACAGAGTCAACATCATACCCCATGTGTAACATACCTTCTATGGTGGTATAGTGGACAGTGGGCCTCAGCTACTACTGATGTGTGACTGACACTACCCCACACTTCACTGGGATAGCCACTCATGTACCGACACATCCATGAGTCATACCCTCCACTCAGCTGGATCAACACATACACACCACCTCCAGGACCTACATTACCCTTGGCATGGACACTACCACCATGTGACTGATGTTACACACCTGGGGTTATCCCCTCATTGGTGGATTCCGAACATATGCTAATCTACCATGTTAGCTACATCCCAGAAACACACCCATCACAGCATACACAGTACATGTGTACTACTACACCTACTACAGACGTCTGCTGACAGCGGTTGTCGACATCATGACACCCGTGCAGATGGACAATGCACATACAAATGCTGACACATACCCCAGTGCACTTAATTAGCATGTACACAACTGCATGGATCATGCTATTCCACACAGAGCCATGATGGTACACACCAGATAACAGACGCCACTCTGGTGGTCATGTTCCACGGACATATGATGTACAACAACAGGTGTAGGCTGTTGCACAGTGGTGTACATTCCCATGTGTGGGGTGGCTCACTGGTCAGCCGTGGTGGGGCCACAGGGTCCCTCATCACATACTCCCAGACTAGCTACGTAAACATGACTGCCACACATTCCAGGGTGTACCACCAGGCATTATGGTGGTATGTCAGTATTCGATGGCAACACCCACATCTGCTGTCACATACAATAGTCACTCAGGAACATTGCAGACCCAGGTATTGTTGGCAACATGCTGGAGGATGGATTCAATGCTGACAGTACACCCTCTCACTCACTACAGGGCCGCAATCCATACATGAACATTGTGGTGTCCCTGTGGTCACACCTACACAGTACTGACCCACACTCTATGTGTCCTGGGACACTGGCCCCATGTCACCTTCCAACGTCCCAGGCTGTGATGTCCACCAACCTCCGAATTACATGTCTCACCACTAGGCCACCATATTCAGTAATAGCCTTGTTTCAGACATTGTAGACCATGAATGGCACACGGCAGCATTTATCATGCTACACACAGGTGGCACCGCATTGCACGAGTGGGACTATAGTCCTACACACCTGACTGGACTGTTCTGCGTGGCTATGGGGCACATCATCAGGGACGTCATTCTCAGAGACATTGTTGCTCTCCCGTCCTCTGCTGCCACCTGGGTTGGGCTTGTTAAGGCCAGAGCATGGCCCCTACACATGGTGGACTCCTTTCATACAGTTACTAGGGCAGTTGCTGATGGTACGGGAGTCCACACATCCTACATTGTCCTCTCATTGCCTTTCAGCACCATTCCCCATTCTGGTCTTGACAACATACACATCCACCTGCACATTGTACCCTGTGTCTCACGATGTTATGCTATGTGGCTCATGGACAGGATACACAGTGAGGCCAGCATACCATAGTACCTACTACATGTCGGGTACTTTGGCATACCATGGTCCTCAGTCATAGGGCCCTTCATGTTATGTATATGCTTCCCTGTGGAACAGGCTGGCACAGGGCACTTTCCCTGCCTGGCTTTAGAACCCCTACATACTAAGTGCCATGATTGCTCCACCAGCTGATACTGACTCGAACCATACGGATGTCGCTGTGACAGATACATAATATGACTATCATGGCAGCAAGCTGCATGACACAAGGTGCATGCACATCACCTTTGCATTACACCATTCACCCACTGACTATCATATGGATGGTGGTCCCCTACATACATATCACATTGTACATGTTTGCAGTACACACATATGTCGCACCCACTCCTGTGGTTACCGTATTGCCACTGTGGCATGGATATCCTCCTACGTGGCCACACCTATCTGTACTGGGTGTGTAACTGGTACATAGGCACCCATTGTACCTCTGAACACATGACATCTACACACATGCAAGGGTACACCACCCCATTTAGGGTGTACCTTACACAACAGCTACAGCTTTACATGCCACAACATTAACACACCATGACGTTTACTGAGCTCCGACAGTGTCGGTTTGCGGATGCACTACGGACACCACATCTGTACACATTTGCATACTACATACTCAGGGGTGACCTCTGCTGATCAGACAGGACCCATGTCCACAACATTATTGATGGATATACTCCTCATACGCAACATAAGCAGAGGCCACTGTGAGCAACATGCTCATGGATATGTGCACACACACCACAATGAGTGGGATGTGCTTCTGGGTTACATTCCCAGACCGGACACTCACCATGCTGTGGAACATAAGTCCTCAGTACATCACGCAGGGACACTCAGTAGCACTGTTCATGTGATACCTCCCTTGGTGGTTGGGAGACACATGTAGGCCTGGGATCACTGCAGTGGCTGTACTGTGCAGTGGTGCAGGTGACGCCTGGCTCTGCTCTTCACAGGGCACTACCCTGGAGAGGTGCCACTAGTGTGAACACTGTAGTTGTGCTTACACATGGACTTGAGAGACTGCATAGTACCCCACTATGCACCTGTGCAGCTATTACTTGTCCTTTGTGCATGGTTACTTGGTAGCCCTTCCATTTAGATTAGCTATCATGCTATTACTATGTCCCATACCTACAGGCCATATGTATCCTGTTATTGTACATACCGATAGATGGTACCTGTGGTATGCATGTTATGCCTGTTATGCTGTGTTGAATATCTGTCATATCTACCTATAATACTATACATTACACATATTTCACATAGTATCCCATGATGCAAAGCATACTTGCTCAGCGGGACCACCTTACATATGTCACTAACATTATTTGCCCATACACATGCGTGCTGTGACAGTAGATCAACATATACTATCCCCTGCTATGGCACGTCCTTGTTGGACATACCCTACCACTGATGGTGGGTTGTATGGCATTGTTCTGTGTAATGGACTCATGTAGCATCCCTTCTGGTGCCTGTGCTATGTACCTCGTGTCCCACTGCTGGACGCACAGATTCTACAAGCGTTAGTATGCTCAGCAAGACATCACTACATAAATACCTTTCCCCACTTTATGCATTGCGGACACGTTTAATTAATGCAAACCAGGCTATACATACAGTAAAACTAGTTAATACAGATCATGCTATACATAACCTTACATATCGGGTGTTCTACATACCTTGTCGTCATTACGGCGTTTCAATTCTATCTCTCTCACAGTGTTTCCAATGTTTTTCGGTATGAGCATACAGTTTGAATGTCTGGCAAGTCATCCTTATATACGTCGATACCTGAAACATGTGGATTCTTCCTGCCAATTGGTGTTCCTGAGTGACTAATTACTTGCACATCAGCTGTGCAGCTACTCCATTCACCAATTACGCAGCGACAGTGGGGTATAATTGGATTCTCCACTTGGGCGTTGCCTATTTGCCCTACCTTCGGGGAGACGGTCTGTATTGTGTTTTGTTATGTGTAACTGCAACTTCTATGCATGGAGACAAGTATAGTTTGGATTCATGTCCCCCGTGGATTGTGTGTGACAGGTAGAGTATTTGGTTCAACATGTGGGTGTACCTGTCATCCCGATGTCTGATAACGGAGTATTGCAATCAATACCTGTAACATGGCTGTTTGTTCCATTATACTACGCCTGCAATTTTGCATGTCGCCTTTAATTGTGTCTCCCACACGGTATGTTGAGGGGTCTGCAGATGTAATTGACTGACTGGATGTATGTGCTGCTATTACAGTTTGTATTGCTTTAGTTTCTAGTGTGGGGGATGTCGGTGGTTGTACGTAACATATACGGTTTGTGAGCCTTGCATTCCTACATAATCCATATATATGTGTGTGGGCTCCGTCCCTGATTAGAGAGCTAACAGTTAGTAGACTTATGTTACGGGATTGTACGTTGGGCCATTGTTAATTGGTTTCTATATCGTCTGCAGGTGAGCTTGCTACTTGTATACCTCCGTAATTGCAGCGATATATCAGGGGATATGTGTAGGTGACAGCTATCCCTTGTATTTCTGTCCCAGATATTTGCAGTCATTGTGATTGTGTTGTTAAAAGAGCCTGTTTGCCATGGGTTGCCACCTTATCATATGGTCATTGTTGGACACTTGCAGGACACAAAGCGGTGTTTACAGGCCAACACGTGGCCATGGTCAGTACACAGGTAGCACATACTTTTATCCTCACTACATACCTATTGTTTTGTGACTTTGGATACCTATCATATTGCATGTGACATTTAAGTTTCTTACATACAGGCATGACTATTAAATACGACTGTTACATTATATATGGGATATATTTATGTCCTACCATGTCGGACATTTGCCCTTTGTACTGTTTTATGTCAGGACACACCTGCCCAGGGTGGGGATGTCCCTCCTACTGTGGTACAGGTAGTTACCGTATGCCTACGTCTAGCTATACCCACACCTACCATACTGGTCTGCCTCTGACTTGGCACCAACATACACATGTTGCGGACACACACACACATTACAGTCACACAGAAACGCACACGGCACCCTCAACGCACACTTACACAGACCACGGCACTCACAGAGTCAGTTGAACACAGTACCTACGTGGACCGCGACACCGTCAGCGGTGACTAACCGTCCCTTCATATCATCATACTATTACTCGCGGATGTACTGTTCCGGTACTGTGTTCTATCGGTCTTTCAGCCTCGTGGTTACGCATGTCAGTATGTTACACATTCCTTGGTTGGCGGTATCCTATTTATTTGTACCTCCATGATGTTATGACTGTCGTTGGTCTATCTATCATTTTGCAGATATCGCTGAATCCATCTATATCACCATATATCCCTCTATTGCCCTTTCTATCTGTATCATATATATGCATATGTGTACATATATATATATATATATATATATATATATATATATATATATATATATATATATATATATATATATATATATATATATATATATATATATATATATATCTGGCGGGGAACGTGATAGGCACACAGCACCATCATATGCTGTAGGACCCATGTACTGTTCAGGTGTTGGCATTCCGTGTTGCACTGGCTGTTGTGTTTACAATGTTTGAGGGCTGCCTATATAGGAGTCACACATTGGGCCACCTATACATTACAATCTACAGGTGGTCATGTTTGTGTGCCATCCATTTTACTGTGTGTGCAGGTGGAGAGGTGTCAGTCCGTAGGGGCCTACACGGTCAGAGTATGTGCTATACGTTCCCTCTTTGCCAAGGCGTAGGCATATTGTGCACGCCTCCGTCTGCCTACTGGGGCTGGCACAGTGTGTTCATGGTCTGTATCCCTCTGTGCCTGTACTGGCCTTGGCAATTGCGGTGGGCTATGAGTGCCTTCACCATTTTGTCCCTGCTGCAGCTGCTTCCGCAGGATCATATTATGTAGCATGGCACATACTATGACGATGTGGGCACACGTGCCTGGAGAGTACTGCAAGGCTCCACCAGATGTATCCAAGCACCGGAACCGTGATTTCAGCATCCCGAACACACGCTCTATGATGATTCTGGTTTGTGCGTGTGCCTCATTATGGCGTTCTTGCATGGGTGTGTGTGCATTTCTGATGGGAGTCATCATCCATGGCTCCAGTGCATAGCTAGCATCCCCCATGAGATGGTCATGTGGGATGTCCCCCCTGACAAATACCTGATACAGCTGTGAGGCATGCCAGATATGGGAGTCATGGTAGCTTCCAGGGCTGCCAGCACTCACATCCATGATAATGCCCTGGGCATTGCACACGACCTGGCAGTTGATGGAATGGAATCCCTTGTGGTTTATGTAGCGCATACCCTGCTCACCAGGTGGTGACTTGATTTGTATGTGCGTGCAGTCTATCGCACCCAGTACCTCCGGGTATTGTGCCACACGGTGGAAGTGACGCATATTGCTGGCCAACTCCTCCTGAGTTCTGGGGAAGTATATCTGCTCATTAGCATGTGGTAACATGGCATCCAGTAACTGGTGTAGTACCCTGGATGCTGATGCCTGTGAGATACCCATTATATCTCCAGTTGGCCTTTGAAAGGTACCTGTGGCCAGTATTCGCAGGCTTACACATACCTTCGTGTCTACTGGTATGGGTTCCCCGCTGTTGTTTCTGGTTCTCAGGCGTGGCCGGCACAGCTCCACTATTTGCTGTAAGATGTCCCTGTCCACCCTGTAATGCTCTACTATCTCCAGGTCATGTAGCCCCTGGTAAGTTACCCTTGGTCTGAACACTCTCCTTCTCCTCCGAGGCCTGCGGTGGTTGTCGGCATCATCCTCAACAACACTGTCAGTCTCTGACACATGCTGATGAATCACAGCTATGGCAGCTCCCAACATGTACATTTTAAAAGTTCCCCATGTGTTTACACCTATGGTGCGGTGTTTGGGAATACACAGGTGTGTGTTGGGTGCTTACACACTTTATACTATTGTGCTGTGAACACCGATGATGTCATAGGGTGTGTATGTACTTTCGTAGCTACAGGTTACGTTATGTGTTTTACTGCCGGGACTACTATTGTGGTGCCTTTGGTGTTGAATTACATTTGCCTGCCGTGGATTACCTCTTGACCTTCCCTTTACATTTCTGCGCATTGCACCTACCATTTTCTGGCGGGCATCCTGCAGCCTACTTTCATTTGTGCTTTCCAGAACCTGGCATATCTTGCGTTATGTGTGCTACTGCCAGTCTGCTGTCGGTTTGCTTCGCTCTGCTGTGTCAGGTCTCCTATCTTTGCAATCCAATACCTCCCCTCCTTTCTTTGCATTCACATGCCTCCCCTATCCTGTTTTGCAGGTTTCTGCAAGCGGACTTGTCAGCTGCCGTCGATTGGCCTTCGTGGGTTGATTGGTGTTGATTGCTCATTAGTACTCCAATTACCCTACTTCCACATTTCCTTCTTTTCTTCCCCTGTCCTTCCTGTTTATGCTATTGTTTGTGGCGCGTGCGTCTGATTACTGGGTTTCGGGCACGTTTCCATCCTCGTACACATGCGCTTTTGGCCCCCATGTGTGCTCTCAGCTAAACGATTCCTCCCCACCCCTGTCCTGCAGCTTAGCTTAGCAACGGACAGGCCAGATTTGCAATGCTCCAATGTGCTTAGTGCTACGGTGGCACACCCCCCTGCTGATGTCATGTATCTCCTCTGAGCCACTCCTCGGTGTTATACCACTGCGCCGTATGGTACAACCTTCATCCGGTGGGACATTTGCGATTCAGTATTATCTGCCTCATTTGCATGGCATTGACTGCTAATTCATAGTTACCGTGCCGAACACTATCGCAAGCCCTTAGCAACCCTTGCACCTTGGTTGTGGTGTTCCATGCCTACCATTGTGTATTATGCTGTAAACCTGATTTCTATTACGTTGCGATTTTATGACATTTTTATATTATTTCTTTATGTTACAGCTTCCGCACACATGCCCTGCGGTTCTGCTGTGCGTTACTGTGGACATGACATTAAATGTTGTTATATACGTGTTGTGCATCTTTTCTTATGCCATTGGCTATGTATTTCGCCATTGGCATATGTTCACATTGTGGTACCTGGGTCTGGCCCTCTTCCATAGCTTCGATGTTATGTCTGGGAAAATGTAAACCGTGTTTTTTGGTTTACATTTTCGTGGGCTTACGCTACGCCTGCACCACTTCATGAATCGCTATATGCCTTCATTTGCATGGTGCAACACTGCACATGGGGTGATTTGCATACCTACGCCAGGGTCTGCGCAGATGTGGCATACACCGGTAGTGCACGTAGAATTGGGTCGTACCTGAATCGCTCAGTGGCCATATTTGGCATTATAATGCCTACGCTATGTGTGCGCCTGGCGCAAGCTTCATGAATCCCGGGGATGGTGTCATTTAACTCAGGAAACTGGCCTGCATTAAGCCAGCTACCAAATCAATTCTTTTTGGTCTAATGCCAGATCTCATGGGCCTCCCCGGGGAAGGATGGGAATATAGTTGAGAAGAATAAATAACAAATCTTGGAGTACTGTTTACACTGCAGAGAGTGACTGAAAAGTACATCAGTGCTATTTTTACTTTTTATATTGTAATTGTGTTCATACATACACTTGCATATAGTTCTCTCCAGCTTACTCCCATAAAATAGTGACAATAATCAAAGAAACATAAACAAACCACTCCTTATGCATCAGATGTATAATTTCTGTTAAATATTAATTTATGTTTTTAATGTTTTAAGCTTCATTTTTGTCCCTGTATTGATAAATATATGCTGTCTGCAATGACCACATTTCACTAGCTACATTCTATTGATTGTACTACCATTTGCCTTTGGTGCCTATAATTCTATTTTTTTTTTACAATCATATACCTCTTATACATAAAATACAGCCATTCACTGAATGTTTCCAGGGCTCAGTCAAAGGAAGTGAAGCATTTCGTCTTTCCTTATAATTGTTAGCATTGGTATCGGACACATACTTAAGTATGTTCATTCTACTACTGTTGACAGATGCTTTTTGTAGCTAACTGAACTATTATTAGCTGGTAGCCCTTCTCTCACAACTGATTTACATTTGGTTCCCCTGTTTTTGAGGATTTCATTCCTTAGTGTTGAGAGACATTGGTAGGGATGCCCACTATTTAAAAAAATACCTATACAAATTTTCAGCTTAGTTTTAATGTATTGTCATCTGAAATTATTTTTGTAAGCCTTACCAACTGGCCTTTAACCAAATCTTTCTTTTGCCAGAAAGGGTGGTCACTTTGAAAATGGAAATATGAATTAGAGAAGGTGGGCTGACTATAAATTTTCTACACAAACATACCTATTTCAATGTCTGTCTGCTGGTTATATCTAGGTAGCTTATTTTACACAGAGCATATTGTAAGTACATTTAAAAAAAAAAGTGGTAGTCCCATCTATGTGTTCCAGAAAGTCCCATAGTGTATGCTCATAGCCATTCCAAAAAACAAAATGTCACTCAAAAATCTTAAATATAGAGTTGAAAACTTATAGCTGTCACAGTACCACACATTAAGATGGGCATACAGGGAGCACATGCTTGGCTCTTGGTCTTTGGATTCATGTCACTGGAAGCTCCTTTTTGTTTGTGTTTACTCACTAAAGTCTTCACTTGTTTATGAAGCCCATCTGGAATAATTCTTGTGCAACCAAATTACACCAGTGCATTTCTGGTCAAAAATCCAGGTGTAGATTGATAAGAACAAGTGGCTCCAGACACAAATTTCAAGCATGGCTACAATAAATGAATGTTGCTGCCTGTGAGGTACGGTGTTATATGCCTGATTTGTTTTTATTCTCATAATATTTCTACCATTATATTCCTCAGAAGTGGCAAGAAAAGATGGTAAGTATTCAGAGTAGTAACTGAGGGGGATTTTGAATCTTCCCCTCTGTTCTGTATATATATATATATATATATATATATATATATATATATATATATATATCTATATGGGACCCATTCAGTACATCAAACTTTTAAATGTTCGAAGATAATATGGCCAAGACTGTAACATCGAACATTTAAAAGTTCAAACGGACTGAATGGAGATCCGCACACAGTGCAGAACGGGGAGATTTCCCTTTTCCGCAATGTAGTGTAATCTCGGAGTTGGTAAATTTATGTAGCAGGGGGTGTGGGGGTGTGGAGGTGTGGGGGTGGTGGGTGGCTTGCCCCCCTGCTACACAGGTTTAGTTTTGTTTTTTTTTTTTCTTTTTTTTTCTTTTTTCTTCAGTTTTTGAACTTTTAAATGTTCAACGTTATGGTCTCGGCCATATCGTCTTTGAACACTGAACATTTAAAAGTTTGATCTACTGAAGTAGAGCTATATATATATATATACATATATATATATATATATATATATATATATTTATATATATATATATATATATATATATATATATATATATATATATATTGACCTGAGTGCAACCGTACACTAACTGTTCCCTGCAAAGCAATGAGTCATATTAAAAAAAAATTTTTTTCTGAAAACAAATGGCTTATCCTTCAACCACAGAACAACTAAAACAAACAAAAACCTCTATTGTAACTTAATTGCGGAAAACAAAGAACTAAATTAAATGCAATGTAGTGTATTTTAACTTGATACAGACAACCTAGTAATTGGTTGAAAAAAAAAAAACATGTAAATGTCACTACATTCTACAAAGCCAGTAACCACTCAAAAGTCACACAAAGACATGGTTAAGACCTTAAAACAATAAAAAGAAAAAGGCTGATTTTTTTTCCTCCAAACAAATGATGGAATGAACATCCTATGAATACATACAGCCTAGAAAGAAAAAAAATGCAGAAAGAAATAGCTCATTACATAAAAATCCCTAAACTGTCCTTTTTACATTTTAGTCCTAAAAACTTTCAGTGTTGTGCCACTACTGAGATGTAATCATGCCCTGTGTTGAGATACATCGTTCCAAACTGCTCAGTCCCCAGGAATCTTGTCAGTCCTCTTGAACTCAATTTCATGCATCGTCTTATTTCATGACAAATAGAATTACAGTGATAATAGTTCCTCTCTGTACTCATTCAAATTTAGCCCAACCACACCTACACTGCAGTCGCCCATAACCGGCTTTAGGCATAGGCCAACTAGGCGGCTGCCTAGGGTGCCAGTCTAGTAAGGGCACTTTTCCGGTATTTATTTGGTATAGGTAGACCAGGATAAGGGCACCGGGTGGTGTGATGTGGGGTGCCATGGAGCCCTTTTGCCTAGGACACCAGTTGACCTAAGGCCACTCCTTGCAGTCACTATATTCATAACTTTTTATCATCACAAACACCACTTAGTCGAAGACGACAAAACATCTTGCAGCTTAAACTTAACACACATATAAATCTATGGCCATGCAGATGATGAAACAATTGTTGAAATTCCATCATGTAAAAGTTACCAATAAAAACTCTCTGCAGTATGCAACTTTTTCAGGTACATGGTTCTTCATTCAGATTTACTCTGTACAATAATGTTCACACATACACACACACACACACACACACACACACACACACACACACACACACACACACACACACACACACACACATACACACACACACTAAAAGTAACCGTTCTAAGAGCTGAGGTATATTAATTGCACTGGACTATGTTCTACATGGCCAGTATCAGAAATTGAAATATAATAGAAAAAATAGCAACTCTAGACATATTAAGAATGCTGTATGAACAGAAATCTTTTGAAAAACCCTAGTATATTTTTCATTTTGGGTATGCTAAATCACATATTTATGTCTATATGTGAGTTCTAAATTTGTGACCTTAATCAATTATAACTGCTAATTGGTTAGGACAGCAAGGTTATTTCCCATCAAACACATATAGTTTTCAAATATATTACACACTTTCTTTTTACCTGTCTACACAGGTACACACACACACACATACACATACACAAAAACTTGTGAACACACACACAAACATGCATACACAAAAACATATGCACAAAAGCACACACACACACACGCACACATACACACACACACACACACACACACACACACACACACACACACACACATACAAAAAAACATGCACACAAGAGCACTCACAACTACACACATACACACAAATATGCATATACAAAATCATATGCACAAAAGCACACACACACACACAAAACATGCACACAAGAGCACCCACAACTACACACATGCACACAAATATGCATACACAAAAACACACACACACACACACACACACACACACACACACACACACACACACACACACACACACTCCAACACAAACATTGCAGGCTTCCCATTTACTGAATACATTCGCATGTTTGAAGTCTGTAAATAGGCATCTTGTGTAGCATAGCTGAGATTCTACAATAAGGTCCTGCAGTTTCTTGTTGAAACACTCATATACTTTCTGTTTGCTAACCATGTAGTGTTTATCCATTTGTTTCTTCTTGCACAAGCCTCTGTATCTAGTCTTACCCCGGCATCATTCTTTATAAACTCACTGCTAGCTTATTATATACATAACTTTGTACAGATTTTCTCTTTACTCAGTGAATATGCATTCTCATTCTGTTTTGTTCAGATTCATTGTTGCATATGCTAAAACTCTGAGCCCAAGATCATTGCTGAACTGGGATTGTAGAGTAGTCCGCCTACCCAGTTTACAAATAAATAAGCAAAACAGAGCAAATGAAGAAGTGAAGCAATGTGACAGCAGCTTTTCTTAAAACCTGTTAGAAAGCACAAAAAACAACTGAAATATTCAATAACAATCTTAGTAAAGAATGGGGAAATTACTAAATTGCATTTCCATGTCTTTTATTGAATTGCTTTGCACACAAAATTCATTTTTGTCACTGTATTACTGCTTATAATAAATTGTAATGAAATCACAACATGCAACACATTAAACATCATATAGTACTGCTTAATCTAAAAAATGTGGGTTTCTTTCAGACTATTTATTTAATGAATTCAATCAACTGTAATCTCAGGAAATGAATAATAAAAAATAAATATTGCTTCAAAATCATGTTTAATTGATCCACTTTGTTTATATTGCTTGGGAGCATAACAAAAATGCCTCAGATTGTTCAAATGTTGATTTTTGTGACCTATTCTAGCACTTTGCATCAAGCATATGAAACAACAGTTCATTGATGTAACGTAAGTGTTGCAGATGAATATCAGAAAAGCTTTACTCTGTTTGTAACTGTCAGTAAGGTATACACATACTTAAAGAGGTATTCACTTTGTGTCATTGTGCTAAGGTTAATAAGTATCTGTGGGCTGCAGTAAAAACTATTTTGTTGGCCAAATGAATATGATAAAATCATGCTATGCAGAATTGTTTAAAATGTTTTCCTTATAGGTTGGTGCCTATGTCTTGCCAACATATTGCTCATATCTTAACAAGGCTAGTGCTTCAAAATCCTTTGTGGCACCTTTCTGTAGATAAATTAAAATATCTCATTAAGATATGCTATATTTTAATTTGAGAGCAGCTGTACAGGAAGCAAATTCCAAGATAAATAAATAATGTAATTTCAGATAGTGTGAAGATACAGCAGATATCATTAATTGGAATGAGTAAGCTCTTAGGCTCACAACTCTGTCAGCAGTCTTTGTATAATAACATTCTCAACTGAAATAAAGCACATGAACCTTATCCTTAGCTTCTTTCTGGTGAAAGCACATTTGTCATATTCTCAGGGAATCACAAATAACAAAGCACTGAAGTTGATCTTAACCTCCCTACTATATACACTACAAATGATATAGCTTTTGATGCCAAAAGTGTGTTGGTTTTGGATTTTATTTTGTTGATAAGAATGCCCCACTGAACTTTTTCTTGATGCTGAAAACCCTAACATGACATCTCAATGTTTCAGTACATAAACTGCTGTTCAGTGCAAACAGTGAGTTAACAGTGAAACTAACAAATCAAACAACACAGTATGACCTTCATTTTTTGCAAAATCACTATCAGCTTTAACATGAGGATTACAACTGGGAATAAAATTACCTGTAACACAGATGCTTCTTTCCATGACTAATACACTTTAAACTAACTTTCACAAAGAAAATTATATGGCTCTAACTATATCAAAGTTCTAAGTTGTATTTATGTAGATAGTACTAATTCATCAAATTGATGATGGTTTTGTAAATGCTATATTTTAGAATTTGCTGAATCTGGATACATTTTCTTTATTAGAGAAAGAAATTATTTACAAAGAATAGAAAAATAGATGTCTCACCATATTCTGAAATGGATTCTTTCAAAGGAACAAAAATGAGAGGTGAATAGCATCAGCTGTGATTTTATACATACATGTGTGTATGTATATATGTGTGTGTGTGTGTGTGTGTGTGTGTGTGTGTGTGTGTGTGTGTGTGTGTGTGTATATATATATATATATATGTGTGTGTGTGTGTGTGTGTGTGTGTGTGTGTGTGTGTGTGTATATATATATATATATATATATATATATATGTATATATATATTTTTTTTTATAGTCTCTATCTGAAATCATATGTAGATATCTGAATAGCTGACAGATTTTTATAATATTGCTTATTTCATACATTTTTAGCATTTCAGAAAAACAATTATAAATTTATGTTATAATATCAGCACATGTTCATCACAAAACTTATAAATGTTAATCTAAAATCAAACAGAAGATGCAATAAACTTTCTGACAACCTGCATCATTTTGGAATTGTATGATTTTGCATGAATGGTAGCCAGTTACTGTATACAGAGGAGACTCTTATTTCTCCCAGTGGAAGTCAATTACATAGATCTAAGATGCTAACTGAAGAAGTTTATACTTTGTAGTGCATAACTTTAGCTGAGCTGTTGATGCACCGTGAATGGCAAGCAATCAGCATGAAATTGTTTTTGAAATGTTAAGTAACTGTGAATTAGTTTGCTGTGTTTTAAAACTGTTCTGCATAATTTAAGAATGTATTCATATTTTGTCTACAGTAATTTTTACCTTGATTGCATTACAAACCAGACTCCATATTGCATCTATGCTATATGCACTTCACAGCACACGGTATACAATTTGACCATTACTGATAGGCACTATAAAACTATATAGTAGAATTTATATTGATGTTATCTTATAAAATTATTATCGCCATCATCATCATTATTTTTTTAAACTGCTTGTGGTACAGTCATGATGGCAGCATGGACTGTGTCTGTCATATCTCCTGCTGAAGTTATCAAGATGCATGATTATTATAAGTTGACCAGATCACCCTAATTAACACTGCTAAACAGGGCAGAGCAATCATTGTACTATGTGGTCCTCCCAGTATGCTTACCTCCAAACCCTGTCAGTGAGAATCTGAGCGAGGATGCAGCTGTCCAGCAAAATAACCTAATTTCTTCCACTTGTATCTGTGATCTCATCCTTCAGTCTTTATCCAAAATATCAGCATAGTTGAAAAGGGATTCATAGACTGAGTGGTGAGGTTTGAGCTCTGTCTTATGACTCAGTTCTCATTTTACTTCCATGTTCTTGGATAACAGCTGCAGCATTACTACCACTGTCCTTAACCACTGGTGGCCTTCTCAATCCCCTTTGCAGTTACTCATGTACAACACCCCAACATACCTAAACTCTTCTGCATGATGTATTTGATCCCTGCACTCATTGACAATAATCCACTTTTTAAGCAATAATACTTTGATTACTGAATTAAACATGCTGATTTTCATCCAACCTACTTTATCTTCAAAAGTGAATTGATTGAGATCATGCAGACAGTCATAGTCACTTAAGATTAAGAAAACAGAAAAAAGAAAGGGTGCAACCTCCATG
>NC_056732.1:1576613826-1576643826 GCF_019279795.1 Protopterus annectens
CCTTGTCAAAGTATGTGGTTCTCCAACAATTTAGCAATAGCATAATCTTTTCAAGTTAACACACTGAGTTTGGACTCCAGCTGAGACACATTCCATGAGTGGTCTGCGTGTCAGTCCTGCATCCATATGTGCTTCATCTACTGTGCTGGTTTTATTCAATATACTAAATAAGTTGTAGATGAACTGTGTGCATCTAATGTGTAAATGAATATGCATTTACACCATTTCCACTACTGAAAGCTAAATGTTTAAATACTAATGGTCCTAAACACTGAAAACTAATTCCCAAAACACTATATATACTGAGATCTCCTGAGCACTCCTGCTGTCTTCTAATTGTGTGCAACAACAGGAATAATTCAGGAAAGTTCTTTTATAGATATATATATATATATATATATATATATATATATATATATATATATATATATATTTTTTTTTTTTTTTTGCATTTTTCTACTGCATGTAATGCTATTTTTGTTGAATTTAAGTGGTTTTGCCTTCGTTTTATTTTCATTTAAGTCACTGTTTTCACTCTTTACAATTATCTTGTTTCTGACCTAGTGATATCATAAGATATCCAACAGGAAAAACAAGCTCGACCACCATGGCTGAACGTATAAAACTTTAATAAAAAATCCAAACAGGATAAGGTAAGTGCTTTCACAGCTGGAGCCCGCTTCTTCAGACCATAACATTCCATACAAAATGCAGCACTGTTAAAAGTACAAGCTACCCAATCAGAAAAAAAACAATCAGATCAGATGGCTACTCAGGAAGTGATAGGGCAAAACCATTCATAAGACCATTCTAAAAAATTATAAAATCAGTGCTTTAAGACACATGGTTGTAAAACTGGTTTGATACAAACATTATTATTCAAACCAGAGGGCAAATCTGCTTTTAATAAAATAATCCATCTAAGTTCAGCACATTCAGTAATGTTTCTGATATCTCTTCCTCTAATGTTCAGTGCACTCTAAAACAGTAAATTTAAAACAATGAGCAGAGCCAGAATCAGATACACATTTAGCTAAAGCATTTGTAAGTTTTTTGCTGCAAATGTCCCCTACATGTTCAAGTATTCTTTCAGCATCCAGTTTGTTTTTCCTACATAAATGCTGCTGCATGCTTGACATTTTGCATAATAAATCACATTCAAACTCCTGCAGTCAGCATAAAAAGTCAAACTGAATTTGATAGCACAATGAAGGATCTCCAATAGAGCTTATAGTCAAAATACTTTCCTTTGTCAGATTGTACAAGTACTTTTCCATGTCGATCTTGTCAAGCATGAAAACATATTTTGACTGTGGTGGTATCTGTGAAAAGATGTAAAAAGAACGGTGCTTAGTAACTAATGTTTTTCTTTTCTTTTCTTTTCTGATCTACCTCAAGATTTTTTCAGTGACTGATTACCTCTGAAAAAGTAAAATAAATCAACAGCAGGTGACGAGAAGGAAGATAGAAGCTTCAGCCACATTTCAGAAATGGATACAATATATGCTTGTTTAAAGTAATCCAAATGTTAGTCATGTCAGATTTGTCCTTCATATTCCCACAATTATTAAAGTGTATATTTAGGCTTGGATACAACTGAGAAGGTAAGACTGATAGTAAGACAGCCTAGAAACACAATCAGGGAGAAGAAGGAGACAGGGCCAGTGTCAAGTTCACCACCCACATAGGAAGAAAAATAAACAGAAGAATATTTTGGCTATGTATGTTTAACAGATTTTAAGATGGAGAATGTAAAGTTTGCGATAATAAAGTTGCAGAAGTAGGATGGAGCTGAAATATTTAGAAGGGGAAGATAGTTCTTTGATATCAATGACTGGAATGCAATAGCGAGATTCATGTTTAAAGAGAGTGTGGTATGTGGTGGAGAGGGAAATAATATGTGAGCATGGATTTGGACTATAAAGGAGGATGGGAAAGGGTAAATGTGCTAGTTAAATAAAAACAGAACTGTTATTAAAAAGGAAAGCAGTAACATGGCAATGAGAGGGATGAATAGAGATTTCACTTCCAACAAACTGTATCAACATTCTTCCTATGACTTAATGCTACAAAATCAAAGGCAGAGAGCGGTGGGGAAGGAAACTCAGTATAAACTTGCAGTTGATCATAGACTATACCTAGTGGGGGAAGCATCAGTTAAGCAGATTAAAGCTGCTATCTTCAAACCATGGTCTGACAGTGGCCACTTCAAAGAACTACAAGAACTTGTCTGGTGGACTTCCTTGAGAAGGTCACCAAGGCCATGGATGAGGGAAAGACATTGCATACCACCTACCTTGACCTGGCCAAGGCCGTTGGCACAATACCCCACTTGAGTATTATAGATAAACTAGCAAAATTGGGCATAAACCTCTACATCACCAGTTGCATAACCAAATGGCTCAAGGATAGGACATGTTATTAGAGTGCTGGAAAATCCACATCCAGCAAGAGGCCAGTCACCTTTTTTTACTGTGAGGTATCACAGAGCTCAGTGATGGTCCCCCTCTGTTTGAGATATACTTCTCAGATGTGCTTTGACTGATCAGTTTTGCTACTGACTGCAAGCTGGGAGCAATCAATGACTCCCCAATGATGTTGACATCCTACAGAAAGGACTGATGTAGACTAATGATTCATGTTAGAGCCATGGCCTCAAACTAAATGCAAAGAAATACATAATAATATCCTTTGGGAAATCAAATACGCTACAATTACAGCATTAATAGCATCCCCTAAGAGTGGACCCAGTGGTGAGACATCTAGGTACTCAGAACTTTGACCACTATGTGTCCATGGTAGTGAGGAAATCCTTCTATATGGCTCAGCTTATAAAAAAAGGACAAAGCATCCAGATTTAAGGATGTTATAGTACCACTGGACTCTGTCCTCATCATATCAATAGTTGAGTACGATGCACCCTTTGGTATGTACCTTGCTGGGCAAATGCACTAGTTGGAACATCCTCAGAGGTTTCAGACCAAAAACTGCAGGATATGACCAAAGTGTCATATGTATACCAATTAAAACCCCTAACACTGTATTCAGTTTCCTACCCATTAATGATATGTTATCTATGCCTGACCTGCAAGGCAGTCTCTGACCCAGCCCTGATGGAAATGTTGCATATTTGCAAAACTAACTGCATAAAGGTTACTCACTCCAAGGATCTAAATCTGATTTCCTACATGAAAAGATCATGTGGCAAAGGCAGATATAGGTCACAGAGATTGCTCCTCCTCTGGAATAGGCTTCTTATTCACATGAAGCAGAACCTTCCATGACCATCTTCAAGTGCAAACTGGACAAATGGATGGGAAATTGCAAATTCACTCCTGGGGTGGTGCCAATATCCTTTATGGACAGAGGCTCAAAATATTGGGTAAAAACTGGGTAAACCTGGCTATGCTTGTAAGGGCTCTTGAGCCATTAGCCTAGTAATCTCCTATGAACCTATGACACTTTTTGATTGCATGTTTAGTTAGCAGAACTTTCTAACTAAGGATATTAAGACAATACTGACAGCTTATTGCATATAGAAGATGGGAAGGGGGATGTAGGCAGAGAGCCTGAACTAAATCCTAATAACTACATCTTCTATATTAATGTTCTGCAGCCATATGCAGCAGTAAGCTATATGCAGTGTTAAGTAGGTATAAGAAAAAAAATAATAAAGAAATGAGCCAACAGTGCTGATCACCTTTAATAAAAGACTAAGGTAAAAAAAAAAAAGAAATCATGAAGGGTATGGTAGAATGCTGAGAAGGGAGTAAGATAGCAAAACACATGAAAAAAAAAATAGATGGTGGATAATCTGCAGCATTGTCTAAATAATAACACATACATTTCACTAAGTGTTGGGGGAGGTGAGTCTGGGGACATAACGCTAAACTAGGATGCAACTCAATGGAAAAAGACTGTATTATCAATAAATTTCAGTCCAGCACAAACCAAAGTATACTTATAGTTTCATAGGTTCACAGGACGATACTAGGCTATTGGTCTGGAGACCCTTATAAGTCTAGCCAAGAATTTTGGCCATGTTTCCACAAAGTCAGCACCTGTTCCCCCTGTCCAGCAAGGATGACACAGATCTTTATATATATATATATATATATATATATATATATATATATATATATATATATACACATACACACACACACACACACACACACACACACACACACACACACACACACACACGGGGTCTATATTAGAACATCGAAGTTTTAAAACTTTGAATGTTCTAATAACGACCCTAAAACAGTGAACGCTGAAAATAGCAAAGCTGCAGAACACCAAATTTTTTCCTAGGGAAAGAATTTGGTTGACCATTTCTGTGGCTTCGCTATTTTCAGCACTGTGGTGGAAAGTTACGGGTCGGGTTCAGGTAAGTGTGTCATTGTGCGGACGTTAGGGTTAGGGCGCGCGTTAGGTGAGTTACGGTTAGGGTGCGGGTGAAGTGAGTGTGTGATAGTGACAGACATTAGGGTTAGGGTGTGGTAGGTGAGTTAGGGTTAGGGCGTGGGTCAGGTGAGTTTGCGATAGTGACGGACCTTAGGGTTAGGGTTTGGGTTAAGGTAAGTGAATAGATAGTAGTGTATGTACAGTTTCGTGTAGGGTAGATGTAGGATTTTAAGTGTATGTGTGTGGATTGCTGTTGTTTTGGTGTGCTTGTGTTGTGTGTGTATTTCTTGGAACAACAATTTTTTTTCCCAGGGAAAAAATTCACTGTTCCGGGTGTTCAAAATTTTAAGCTTTCACTTAAAAGGGGTCGATGAATTAGTGTTCACTTTTCTAAGAGTTCACTAATTTAATATAGACACACACACACACACACACACACACACACACACACACACACACACACACACACACACACACACACACACACACACACACACACACACACACACACACACACACACACACACACACACACACACGTTCATAGGATGATACTAGGCATCTGTTTCCCCTGTCCAGCATGGACACAGGTGGGATCCCAGGGATGTATTTCCTGTTTCCGATCCAGACATCCAGGTTCCTCTTAAAGAGGGCTAGAGAGATACAATGCTTGACATGGAAAGGGAGTCTATTCCACAGATGGAGTCTTTGAGACACAAATCTATCCCACCAACAAGTTCTATTAATGTCATAGACCAGGTTTAGGCCTTGCATGCGGGTTACACGAGTGGAGTTTGACTTACTTGAACATCTCAAAGATAATATTAACAATACTCAACATTTGCCACATATGCTTTGTGTTGCATGCTCAGTAAAGGGTCTCAGTAAATTAAAGAGCTGTTTCCATTGACTAAGCAAACTTGAACTAAAGGAATGTAGTACAAAAGGGTAACTTAAGTTAATGTAGCTAACTTAGTTATATAATAAAAAGTACAAATGCTACATATGACTCAACAGAAATTAGTCTCTTTTTAACAATTACAAGTCTGTCTAATACAAGAGCAATAAAAGCCAGGTTGGCAGTTGAAAAAAAATGACAGCTATGCTGCCTAAGGTAGTAGCTATAAAAACAGAATAACAATTGGCAAACAAAGTTGACTGGTATTGATTAATAGTTAAAGCAAGTATTAGTCAGCTGGGTACAGATCGTGTAGTAAAACATAGACACAAGGTGAAAATCAAAAGTACTGGTGTTTGTTTCAGAACAGAAAGACAAAGGCATTCAAATTACAATTTGTACATGATAATGGAGAATAAAGTGGAACAAACAAACAACCACCACTGATGCCAATAATACACTTAGACTGCAACCATATAGAATAATTGCTCTGTAGCTTTCACTTCAAAAATAGCCAAGAATTCCTAATAAAGCTGTAGTCTCTGACTGGTAAAAAAATAAAAAATAAAAAAGGATAAAGTTATTATAGTACATTTTAGGTAATTGAAAACATTTCTAAAGAAATGTGATGAAGGCTCAAGTAAGAAAATAGAAAAACAGAAGGTCAAACATAGTGATCAAAATGCCCTGATCAGTTTGCTGGAGCTAATAAGGGAAATGTGAAGTGTGATGTGAAGTGTGATTATGATAATCCAGGTGCAGTGAGATGAGGTGGAGCAGCTGTCAGTGTTCGACGAGGAAGAGGGATCACCAGTATAAATAAGTGAAAGGTGCAAGCTGTACAGGGGAAACAGCTAAGGCTTGACATGCAGGATAAGTGATTTAAATGACACTGGCCAAGAAGACAATCCAGCTATATAAAGGGAGAAAGCCCTACCTACAGCAGACATGTCCCTAGTTCACCTACTGGCTTAAGTGCTCGTTGGAGCTGACAGGAGGATAGGCATGCCTATCACAGGAGTGGAGGGGCTGAAGCCTGTAGCAGGTTGTAGCAGAAGGATGCAGACCCACAGAATGGGGACATGTGTAGTCCACCAAGCCACTGTTCCATGGTAGTCATTGGTGTGCACTTCCTTAAGAGTATTCATGTAGATAGGGGAAGGTATTGTGGGCTCCCATGGTGATAATACATCACACATCCAACCACCCAGGAATGGAGGTTAGAAAATGAATAAGAACATGTCTTTCCTGGAATGAATGTGAGAATGCAAACAACCATCAAAACTGCCTTAATTATGGTTCTCTGGACATCTCTTGCTTCAGTGGATCTCATAGCACTTTTACCCACTGCTGACAATAAATGAAAGTGAGTCCATTTGGGGGCAGCTTGATGGTTTACAGGCATGGGGGAGGGCAAAATATATAAAAAAATGATTCCTGCAGCAGATGTTAAACACTGGCAATTCAAGAGATGACAGGAATACAAATTTGTTCCTTTCTACTGAGGTATGTCCAATTGGATCTTGATTTTGGTATCCAACTAAAATTGTATTTGTTTAAGGAGCTGCCTCTGTCCTTATTTTCATAGTTGAGGTTGAGATATGGTATTCTAAATTGCTTAGGATGCCTGGTCATGTTAGGGCCGCAAGCTACAGTATATGTCCTTGGTAATTCTATAGTGAAAACTTAATAGTTTGAGGTAGAGTACATGGTGACAGAAAGGACACCACACACTAAGCTATGAGTAAAAGAGAACATGACTTTATTATTAATAAAGTGCTTCACAAGCACAAGCCAGATCTATAAATGATATATTTGTCACACAGTATGAAAGCATGCATGCATGATATCCACATACACAACAAAGGGAGAGAAGTAATTAACCAACTCCTTAAGCAACAAACATTCCTTGCATAAGCACAATCTAATTATTGAAACTTAGGAATTTACAAGGTAAGGTCAAGCTGAAAAAAGTACTTATATTGCACTGCTTTGGGCTTTGAAGACCTATTGAAAGACAAATTCCAAAATTTGCAAGAAGTTGTATATAAATATGCATTTATTTTGCCTTACATACACATGTAAAGACTGTGCACACAGTTTAGAGTAGTTGTTGTACAGCTAGTCTTATCTGCAGTTTGAATTTATGCATGATTGAAAGAAGCAGTGAAGAGATGCCTGCCTTAAAGTGTTGTATTGCTGTAAAACAAATTACACATAAAGAAGGTTCATCAAGGGCACATTGATCAAAGAAACCAAAAAGTCTGGGTCAGTGATTTTGCTTTGAGGATGGGAAAAACAACATCATTGCTGCTATAATGAAAGATGTGTGTAAAGCATTTGGCAAAGGATATCACAGCGTCTCCATGATTTCTTCTTAAATGCCAGCACAAGCCTCAGAATCTCGACTGTTCCGAGATACTGGGTTTTGGGGATACTTTTACAGGGCTACCTGGGCAATCAATCATTTCTGAGGGATCCTGAGTGTTAAAGGCTACTGTACTTCTTAACATTCAAGTACCTATTGAAAGGAAGGGCTTCTTGTTGTGAACTAGCCACCCTTGAAAACTGCACCTGAAAAAAATATTTTGCTGCATGTTTGCGGATTGCTGATTTGAGAAATAACTGGTCAGGACTGATGCTGTTTCATTGGCGTACAGAGAAGTATTCCTTGTTCAAGTTTTTTTATGGAATTACTGAGGAATAAGGACAGTACGTCTGTCTGCTTAATGTCATAAATATCGGAATTCATATTAGGCATGGCACTAGGAATAAAGCAGCCTGAAAAAGCCAGTTGTATTTGATAACTGCATTTGACAGTTAATGGTTTACAGTTACATAAATTACTGAATAGTGAGAGCTGTTGAATTGCTAACTAGCAGATGCCTGATGTCAAAGCAGCAAGGTCATCTAATGGTGAATTAGAAACACCTAAAATATGCAGCTGGAAATGAAATGTGAAAAGTATTATTTTTCACTGCCAGTTTGCTTAGAAAAGACAGCTGGCAATGACTGCAAATTTGATCCCTCCAGCATCATGAAATTGCCTTATTTATTTACAATTAATAGCGAGACCTGTGCTGTGTTGCCAGTGTTTTAAAAATATAAACATTTAGCCAGTTTTGTGAGAGAAAAGTGACTTTTATAGTGTTCCGAATACTGGGAGTTTCTATTAGCTTTTTCTTTCCTTTGTCCTCTCTGCTTCCACTGCTCAGATGTGGCACTATTAATTTAATTGTAGTAGCTATGCTCACTTGTAATATTGTTTAGTATTGTGTGATACTTTTTGTATATTATGCTGCACTTTCTCAAGTTATTGGTACTCTAATACAGTGCTGTTATTTATATTATTTATAGTGCTATTTACTACGTAGATTCTACTGCACTAATTCTTAAAAGAATATCGAGGATAAGCCCAGAAGATATCACCTTAGCTCTTTGATCTAGCAGGATGCTACTAATCCCCTCCTAGCAGTAAGAATATAATGCCTTTTAAAAGTTTTTTGTTTTCAAAAAAAAGACTTCAAGACAGTTAAGTGAGCTGATGGGTAAGCATTCTTGTTTTGATGTTGCACCAGTTACTGTTCTGTTATTTAAAGACATTCTGAGACTATAGAGGGAGTCCAAGATGCTGAGTGGTACAAAAGGAAAAGATAAGGAATCCAAGGGCTTGGAGTTGAGTACTTTATTTGAATATGCCAAACAGCCCAAGGAGGACTGATGTAAAGCTGTTACTTATTGGTTGTGCTGTCTTCCTGCCTCATAATATAAAATGAAGTTTAGTAAATATAAACATTTTATACTTCATTTGTTGAGATGTAGTAAATATTTACCTTTTTGTACATAAGTAAACACCTGATGAATTGCAAACATAATGGGAGAATTCACGAGAGGATGCATTGAAAATCCTTCCTTGGGTTGTTTAGAATATGCAAATAAGGGACTCAACCCCAAGCCCTGTGATTTTTTTCAGACTGCAGTATGCTGACTTAAATAGAAAATATTATCATGTATGCTACACTTTTATCCACTAAGATTTTCGTGAAACCTAACTAAAATGACAATTCATTTAAATCATAACTAAAAGTTCAACTATCAAATCAATGGATCAGCCCATGTACATCTCCAGGATAAATGCCTCTGCTATCTTCAGCTTGCTGTAAGATCAAACCACCTCTTCATTCACAGTGGTATGCCCCACAAGGAGTCTTCACCCACACCTAAATAGTTTTACTAGCCTTTCCCAGCTATATACATTGTTTTGTGACATTGCTCACACTCATGTCTATATCTGTGATATAAACCATGTGACAGCCATATATATAATTATCTCTGAAACCGAGTCATACCACACCTCTTAACTAGAGTGTTAACATTTTCTGCTTTATTTAGTTCCATCCCTCATGTCTATTTCTTTGATTTTTTAAGCACTAATCACATGACCTGTTATCTATCCGACAATCATACTATTACACCTCTTCAAATGCTGTCCTATATTTAACTTTTACATCTTATTTTATGTATCATTTATATGGTTAGCTTATTTTATAGTGTAATAATTGCTTCTATTTTCATATGGATGTAATCTTAATAAGTAAATGTATGTGAATTTGTTAAAGTATACTATTTAATATATATATATTTCTATATATATATATGTACATACATGTATATATATATATATATATATATATATATATATATATATACACACACACACATATATATATATATATATATATATATATATATATATATAAAACTGAATGCCTGTTAAAAATGTCTGTAGTATGTTGGAGATTTTTCTCCCTGGGCCTCTGCTGAAAAGGGGATTATGAATAAACTCATTTGGACAAACTCAGTGAACAAAAGCAAAATACAAATAAAATAAATAAAAAAAAAAAAAAAAATATATATATATATATATATATATATATATATATATATATATATATATATATATATGATAGTTGGTATTACCTACATACAAGCTGATTTGTGAGTTTAAAAACACCAAAATATTTGATTATGCCATTTAACATGATCACAGACCAGACTTTTAAAGCAATATTTTTGCTGGGGGAATAAAATATGAAGGTATGAATTTCCAGGTTCTGTTTTGATCAAATTCACATTTTTTTCTTAATGTCATGCTAAAGTCACATTTTTTTCTTATTGTCATGAGATGAACATACCTGGTAAAAGGGAACCAGCAGTTGATTTAATTAATTAGTATTACAAGAGGGACACACACATATACTTATATATATATATATATATATATATATATATATATATATATATATATATATAATACAGTGGATATAAACCAGGTTTGTGTGATATAAAAAAATGAGACCACAATAAATCATTTCAAAACTTTTCCCACCTTTAATGTGACCTACAACCTGTACAATTCAATTGGAAAACAAATAAATCTGTTAGGGGAAAAAATATAAAAAATAAAAAAGTATAATATGCTGGTTGCATAAGTGTGCACACAGCTTTAAACTAATAGTTTGTTGAAGCACCTTTTGATTTAATTACAGCTTTCAGTCTTCTTGGGTAGGAGTCTATCAACATGGCACATCTTGACTTGGCAATATTTGCCCACTCTTCCTTGCAAAAGCACTCCAAATCTGTCAGATTGCAAAGGCATCTCTTGTGCACACCCCTCTTCAGGTCACCCTACAGATTTTCTATTGGATATAGGTCTGGGCTCTGGCTGGGCCATTCCAAAATGTTAATTTTCTTTTGGTGAAGCCGTTTTTTGTTGATTTGGATGTATGCCTGGGGTCCTTGTCTTGTTGAAAGGTGAAATTCCTCTTCATCTTCAGCTTTCTAGCAGATGCCTGAAGGTTTTGGGTGAAAAGTGACTGGTATTTGAAACTGTTCATAATTCCCTCCACCTTGACTAAAGCCCCAGTTCCAGCTGAAGAAAAGCAAGCCCAAACCATGACACTGCTACCACCATGCTTCACCATGAGGATGGTATTCTTCTGGTGATGCGAAGTGTTGTCTTTGCGCCAAAATTACTTTTTGGAATTGTGGCCAAAAAGTTCAACCTTGGTCTCATCAGACCATAACACATTTTCCCACATGCTTTTGGGAGATTGATGTATTGTTTTGCAAATTTTAGCTGGGCCTGGATGTTTTTCTGTGTAAGAAAAGCTTTCCATCTTGCAACCCTACCCCATATCCCAGACATGTGGAGAATATGGGAGATTGTTGTCACATGTAGTACAACACTAGTACTTTCAGAAATTCCTGCAGCTCCTTCAGTGTTGCTGTAAGTCTCTTGGTAGCCTCCCTGATCAGTTTTCATCTTGTCTTTTCATCAATTTTGGAGGGACGTCCAGTTTTTTGCAACATCACTGTTGTCCCATATTTTCTCCACTTTTTGATGACTGTCGACTGTGTTCCATGGTATATCCAAGGCTGTGGACATTTTTTGTACCCTTCTCTTGACTTGATATCTTTCAAGAATGAGATCCCTTTGATGTTTTGTAAGATATCTGCGAACCATAACTTTTGCTGTAGCAGGCAACTGAGTAAATGTCAGGAAAATCCTACTAGGACAGCTGAACTTTATTTGGGGTTAATCAGAGTCTCTTTAATTGATGGCAGGTTTGTACCCATGAAAACTGTATGCTGTAATTAAATCAAAAGGTGCTTCAACAAAGTATTAGTTTAAGGGTGTGCACATTTATGCAACCAACTTATTGAACGTTTTTTATTTTTTATATTTTCCCCTAACAGATTTGCTTGTTTTTCAATTGAATTGTACAGGTTATAGGTCACATTAAAGATGGGAAAAGTTTTGAAATGATTTATTGTGGGCTCATTTTTTTACATCACAAAAACCTGGCATTTTAACAGGGTGTATAAACTTTTTATATCAATTATATGTATATGTATATGTATGTATATATATATATATAATATATATATATATGTATATATATATATATATATATATATATATATATATATATATATATATATATATATATATATATCTAAGGTGTTCAAAACAGTGGTGCAACCAGTAATACTGTATGGTGTAGAAATCTGAACAATAAAGGCAGAGCAAATGAAAAAGCTAGTGGTGATAGATCTGAAGTGTGGTAAGATGCACCCTGTAGGACAGACAAAGAAATGAGGACATAAGAGCAGATTCAAAGTAGCTCCAATTTCAGAACAGGTCAAAAAAAATGGATTACAGTGGTTCAGGCAGTTGTGCAAAAAAGCAGAAGACAATCTGGTCAAGAAGATTTGGGACAGATAGGAAGAAGTATAAAGGAAATGAAGGCATCCAGCTAACAGGTACACGGATGGAGTGACAGAAGACCTGCAACAGTCATGCATGAGTGTTGCGGTAGTTAGGAAAGTTGCACTGAAAAGAGAGAGATGGTAGCAGTTGACATAACACCATGACCTCATGTAGAAAGTGGGAAAAAGGCGGTTGATGATTATATATATATATATATATATATATATATATATATATATATGTGTATATATATATATAGATTCACTTTATAATTTCAAAATACTGACATGCCGAATTTCAGTATTTCGAAATCATAAAGTCGAACGTCCGTAATCCCGGCAGCAGACAATCGCGAAACACAAAATCATGAACACATACAAACCATACACCACACAACACATACATCATCCAACCCACATTGCAACAAACAAAACACACACAAACACAAAAACACAAACAAACAAACCTACACTACGTGTCTGCAGGGGGGCAAGCCTCCCTGCACCCCTCCATGTGGGGGGCTGTGCCCCCCACACCACTCTGTTTATATATTCTAACTCCGAGATCGCACAAACAGACACAAAAAGGAAACACACACCCACACATTTTACAGTCCCTCGCGCACACACAAACATCACACATATACATACATCCACACATTAAGACACACTCAAACTCCCACACAAAACCCTTACAAAACACTCACTTACCTTCAATTGCACCTACATCCATACATGATACACTCCCAACACCGCACGCCACGTACCGTAAGCCATAACCATGAATTTGAGATATTCGAATTCGCGATTATACACTTTCGCGATTTTCAGTTTTCGACTTTATGATTTCGAAATACTGAAATTTGGTATTTCAGTATTTCAAAATTATAAAGTGAGCCTATATATATATATATATATATATATATATATATATATATATATATATAGATGGATATGTAGCATCAAACTATTACTTTTCAATATGGTTTCACAGTGTATAGAGGTAAAAACAAGACAGGCATATCCAGAGCCATGTGGAAGTTAACTACATATAAAGTATAAGAAATGCTTTGTTGACCTTTGAGTAGCATGAGAAACAGTCATGGTTGGACTCATAATACATGCAGAAATCTATAAAAGGTTACCACTGTTCCAAATTCTTGCCAAAGTTAAATCAGTAATAACTGAGACAAGTGGATTATAATAGGAAGACATGCCTGTTGTTTTTATTTATTAGCTAGTGTTATGACCCAAGTAAGTAAACCAGAGTAAGCTATTATATGGCTAAAATATTTAAAATTACAAAATAGAGTTTTTGTGTTTACAGTGGAAATTAAGTAAAATATTCATGGTTTGTTAAATCAGAAGATTCAGGTTTCAATTTCTGGCTAACCAGTGACTGCTAATCCCCTGCTAAGTGATTAGGTGTTTCGTCATTTGTAGTTTATCTCAAGGTCAAGTAAAATTATATTTATTTGGTGTCAGTAAGCCATGTTTTCATGCTTATAACACAGGCTGTGAAAAGAAATTAACATGAGTTTTGTAAAAAGATTTCAATGCTGGTTAACATTTTAGATAAACATATGGAAACCTTCATTAGGGTGGTAACCCACAAAAATTTGTAATTTCTCCAGACCAGTGGTAATGAGTATATAGTAAAGATATCCAGATTGTTTTATACCTTTACACCTATATCTGTGTGGATTTTTATAAAAAAGTTATCTTTTTCTGAAATATAACGGACTTGATAGGACTACTTACTGAAAACAGATTCCATATTTAGATTTTTCCCACTTGACTGTAGTGATGTGTTATTGATCATTCTCAAATTATTTTGAAGTAACTATAACTGAAATAGGACTAATTGGTTAATTGACTGTTTAAGTACAAAGGGAGAAAATTAAACTAGATATGGACAGTTATAATGAAAAATACGTTAAATATCATAAGACAAGAGTAGCAGGAGTAGTTGCAGAATAAAATGTGATGAAATAGATAGTATATCTATGTATCAGAGGGAATGATTGCTTGTAGTTTTATTTTACAGTCATAGTGGATTAGGGACCAATTCATTTATTAAGAAGCATTTTTATTATTTTCTTACCTTAAAAAGGTAAGGGTATCAGCAATGAGTCTGGCAGTTTGCCAAGAGGGTTAAGGCTACAGTTTCTCCAGTACTATGTGACCATGAACAAGTCACTGAACCAGACATTACTCTTGCGTTGTCTTTAAAAAGAAACTGTGTGTCCAGTGGGCTTACCAGTTTAACAAATGGGCATTATCACAGCACTACAAGATTTTGTTAAAATTCTAGCAATAGGAAATACAGTTCTTTTAATGCCCAGTATATGTTTACATTTAGCAAACATTTTTTTACAATAATTACAGCATGTGCTTATGATTTACACACTATGCACTGTATACATATATGATTTTCACAATATGCACAGCATGTGTACATAGTTTTTATGATATGCACAGCTTCTGCATAAGATCAAACAGGTTTTGCAATTCAACATCACAGCCTTCAGCGTTCAGGCATCAGTTTAAAAGTTAGAATAAGATGTTATTGTGGCATCATTATTATCCAAGGAATCAAGCTGCAAATCTTATTTAATGAAATCCAGGATATTGTAGACCAGGCTGCAGTGGGTAAAATATTTAATGATCAATAATCATGGAATATGGGAAATAAAAGGATACTGATAGAGTATTGTCCTTAAAAACAACAGTAACAAAAGACATAAGGCTGGATTGACTATGTGTACACTTTGTTTAACTTTTCGGCATGAATAGACAGCACAATCATTATGGTAGGGATACATGTCAGGACAAAAACAGGAGAAATGCACCATGTAGATAGGCTTGTAGATGTGTACTGAGAGCAGTAAAGGTATGCAAAACAAATGCAAAACAGCTGTTATATGCAGTAAGTTTCATGGAGGTTAAATCTTGATGTTGTTAATATAAAGTTAAACAGCTAATTTTAACTTTAACAGAAGTAAATGAAGGATGCATTTATTCTCAGTGAGAAAAGGGAGAATGTATGAGTTTAAAATACTGCACAATCATTCCAGGTAGTGAAAAAAAGATTTCAAGATCATAAGACTAGATTTCAAAAAGCTTAAAACTTTTATATGCTAAAAGAGCTGATAGCTCACTATGGCATGGGGGACCAATCTGCTTCCAGGTTGGGAGAAAACATTTTTAAAAGCTCTTACTGTAGAATTTATGATTCTGATTTTGCTCAGCTTCATATGCAGAACATTATTGAGAATAATATAAAATAGGTACTAAGAAATTAATTATAATGATTAGTATGCATATATGTATACTGTATAAATGCATGGAGAAAGTGCTACCATTCAAACATTTAAGCTAGCAGGTGTGTTCAAACTTAATGTCCATTTTTCCTGCACCTAATGTATATCTTACTGAGTTGTTTCTCAGTTCAAATCTGAGGATAAATTAAACAATTGGTCATCAGAAGTAGCTCTCACTTGGATCTCTTCTAACCTCTTTATTAAGTAAATAAAAGTTTGTGTATAAGATTAATGACTGTGATGGCTTAGTGGTTAACTATAGTGTACAGGGTCCTGGGTTCAAGTCCTGCAAAGGTTGCTTATATATTAGCTCCATGGCACGTGTGATAAATGTGGAACAATGTAGTAGCAATAACTACATAGGTATGGGTTTGAATCCCATCCCTGGCAAGTGTTTGTGTGTGTACATATGCAGCTTAAAGAGGGAATGGTTACTATATATGTAAATGCTAAAAATATAAGTGTCATGAAACATTGCAACTGTCAAAATGGATTTCTGTATTTTAGAATTATTCCTAGGTAAGCTAGTCCAGAAAATATGTTTGTATATTGTGAGGCATGGTTCCGCAGCTGTGTGTTGGAAATTTAGATGAGACACAACTCTGTCTTGTTATAGACAAAACAATATTATGGAATATTGCTTGCCTAGAAAAAAAAACAGAAACATGGAGAGTATGTCACTGTATTTTGCACTTGTTTTTATTATACATTCTATAATGAATGCAGTGCTCTTTGTGGAAAGGAAAATGATAGATGAGATCATAAGAAACAGATCAGAGTATGAGAACATGCTGCAATGTAACAGTCTTAGGGTGCTGCTGTCAGTTTAAGAATTGTAAAGAATATTCCAGAAGGTGTCACATGAGCTGGCCAGTGCTTTGTTTCATGTACTTAGGTTAGTGTCTGTACCTATGACCTATAAACCTAAGTTGACTGCCATGTTAGATTTGTATTAAGTGTAATCTCAGCAGCTGTCAAATTCTATTCTGAACAATAAAATGCCTTACCATAAAATGGTTTTGTGACTGAGTGGATTTACTGATAGTGGACAGTACTAAGGAGTTTTTAACAAACAGTGCTGCAGTCTTTATTTAATTTATTGCGGTGATGCAATAGACAGTATAAATCTGATAGTGTGTAATCCATGTTGATGCACACTGGATGGAGAATTCTTCTGTTTGCAGTTGTTACATATTGCTTTGTACTTCATGATATCAGGGAAGTAATATACAGCATTTTAAAAAGACCATGGAATGTATCATTTACTGTTCTGCTCTAACAATTGTTATGAGATATTTATTTTTTATTTGTCTTTGTACAGTAGAGTGTTAAAGCAAAGCTACTCTGTGCAAATTCATATTAATGTGTATAAGGCTGAAGTAACATTTTGTTTCTAAGTGCATTTGTGATATCTGACATTTTGCTTCGCACTTTATGATGACAACCAAGTAAGATTCAGCATTTTAAGATTATAATGAAAAACAAAATTTGGCATTGCAGTTTTGAATAAAGAAAAAACCCACAGACATATTAGCCATAACACAACCTTCCTTATACATTTACATACTTATACACTTACAGAGTTCTGTCCATCTCCTCTTCCATAGGGATTCTCTCGTTCTTACATGTTATATTCTGTTTGTCTCTTTTTTCCATAGGTAACATACGCCAATAACTTTTCCTGCATCATCTCTAGTACCTTAGTCAAAACCTTTAACACTACTTCATTCTGCACTATTAGCTAGTAAAAACTGTAAAAAGTTATATATGCCTTGTAATGTTAATTGCCAGATACTGAATACCTGTGGGAACTTTACCAAAATGTCAAATAATCACATTTATCTAATACTCTTTTGAGTTAACTTGCTTGTTATTGTAATTACTTTATATAGTCATAAGTAACTGTTCATGCTTGTTATATTTAGTTGTTGTCTGTGGAGCTTTTCGCCCCAGGCCTCACTGAAACACTGAAAATGGGCTCTTAATGGCCCAGTGGACTATCCCAGTAAAAAATGTGAATATATATATATATATATATATATATATATATATATATATATATATATATATATATTTACACATATAGTCTTACTGAGACGGAAAGTGACAATGCTTTTTGCTTTAGGTCCCTGCTGAAAGAGATGTGTTCTCATTAATATTAATGAAACATGTAAGTATTAACAGATGTTACTTACAGCAACAGTCTATTTCATTTGCGTGTTTGTGTTTCAGAAGGTTAAGTTGCCGTTTTATTATTATGCATATGGCACACCACAAAGGCTACAAGTGATGCAAACGTGCTTGTTCATACATTCAGCTAGCATAAAAAAAACTGAAGGTTGTGTTATAGCTAACAAGACTAAACTGCACTTCATATTCACACACATTTTTACTGCTTTCCTGGAGCTGTACTATTATGCTTGTCTTATATTCCTAAATAAGCTATACAAATACATAAGTGCTTAATTTTAAGTGTTAAACTGCCACTAGATAACTGGAGGAATAAGGCCATTGAAAAGCACTGTGCATCTGTCAAAGGAAGCAAGCCTATTTTTTATTTCAAAGACACATAATCCACATGGCACTTCTAGGCACATGTAAGTTTTAGCTATAACCCAATTACCAAACATTAAAACAGAAAAGGTTACACACTTGCTGCTACATCAGAGTTCAATAAATGTATAAGGAGGGTAGAAAATTTGAGATGCAAAAAACGAGTTGCATCACATGCACAGCATCTGACAGTTCACATGTGTTTTTAAAGTACTGTACATAATTAAGTCACGCCTGCCCAACCTGTATCATGTTTTTACAGTCGAAAATGTACTAACGTATGGCAACAAAACTAGCATGCTACTACCTTTACCTCACCAAAACCAATCTGTCCAAGACTTCTACTTTCACTGCTTAAAACATGAACTACAGTTCTTGAAAAGCCAGCTATACTATACTGGCAGGAATGCTTTAGTATCAGACTAAAGCAATATCATTGTAATTGCTACATGCAGCTCGACTATGTATTTCATTGGGCATAGTTTAGCTAACGATTTTAAAGTCTGAGTGCATTCTCTCTCACTGTCATTGAGCTTGACTTCTCCAGATGGTTGACAGCCAAAGAATCCTGACTCTGTTGTGGTTTCCTCCACCCTCAGCCACTTACCAGTTCAAACTCCAAATAGGAACAGAATGATATACAAGAACGTATGTGTATGTTTCCACCAAATGAGTCTACTACCTTCCTGATCATACCAACAATTTTAATTTCAGACATTGGGATGGCACCACAGCATCTGGCATTTTCTTTTTCTTTTGTTTCTTTTTTCTTTTCTCATTCCTGAGCAAGACACAGTGATTGTATGATCAAATGGAAGTAGGACAATGACCATATTAACCAAGACAGATGCAAACAGAAAGCACAAGTTGCATCAGTGTTTGAGGGTGCCCAAGGGGGTTGGTGCCATAAATAATTACCTTCTTTGATCTCCCAAATTTCTGTCATCAAATTGCAGTGCAAACTATTCTAAACTCTTTAGAAAATAAAGAATTATTTTGTGGACATTAGCTTTCAGACTCCACCTCGCTATACAGCGTTAGTAAGCAGAATGGTCTGCTTAACCCTCATTAAATTTTTTTCCTTCTTGACTCAAGTATGTGACTAGATCATAATCAGAAATTACTTTTTTAAAATCTCATCCTCTGGGTCAGTGGCTACCATTACTTTGCCCCCTTTACACATTTGTTCCTCTTTCTAGATGGGAGTTAGGCATCTCTAGTCCAGGTAAAAGCCTTATGGCCCCATATTTTCCTAGCCATAGGGCCTCATCAGGTCATTCTGTCCCAGAATTGAGGTTACAGTAGTAGATAAAAGGTCACTCTGTCAGACCCAGTGGCCTCCCCACCTAATCGCTTATATCTTCTAATCCTGCATCTGTTCTCTTATCCTCCACAAGTGCTGCTCCTAACCAGGGTAAGCATGAACCACACATATAATATTCCTCTGGCTTAGTGCAATGCACCCAGTGAAGTATATTCTTAGGGTACAATATGTAGTACTACCATTAGGACACCCAAGTGGTGAGCCACCCCCTTCCAAATGGATGAACTAACAATGGCTGTCTGTACCCCCCCACCCAATCCCTTCAATGCATGTGGCACTGTTCCCACAGCCTATATAAAATCCCTTCTGCTGAATTTTAAGCCATGTTCTCCCTTTTTCGACAATCAACCCCCCTCTTTTCTCAAACTTGCAGCCAATACCATAGGTTACCCAGTATCTATCCTTATAAACCATTCCATAGAAGAATCCTTAGTCTCAGACGAGTAGAAATCCTTCTTTACAATTCCACTTTATAAAGAGGTAACTTTACCGACCCAGCCAATTTCCACCCCATAGCCATCCTCTCACCTCTTTCAAAAATCCTAGAAAAATGCATCCACACACAGCTTCTCGAACACTCACTCCAGGAAAACCTCTTCACCCCCTGTCAAAATGGAATTAGGCCCCACCGCAGTACCTCAGCTGCTCTTCTTTCCTTTACACAGACCATTGCCAAGCCTAGAGATGACAACAAACTGGTGTCATGCCTTTTCCTTGACCTCTCTAAGGCATTTGACACTGTCTCCAACCCTTAGCTTCTTAACAAACTAACCAAGCTCAACCTCTCTGCATCCACTACTAACTGGTGCTCTAGCTGCCTTGCTAACAGATAACAATTTATTAGATGGCTGTCTTCCTGCTCTCCCTTCTTAACTATATACACAGATGTTCCCCAAGGTTCCATCCTAGGCCCCCTTCTCTTTAATATTTTACTAATAATCTTCACTCCACTTGCTGCACATCTACTTTAATCCAATAGGCAGGCAACTCTACCCTTATCACCCTCTCTGACAACCCTACTGACCTCCACTCCCTAACACAAACCTCATTTAACACAATTAAACACTGTCTAACCAATAATCAACTTATCTTTAACCCCCCCCCCAAAAAAAAACAAGCTTCTCCTCTTCCTCCCAAAATCTATGGCCAATCTTAGGACATCCTTAACTATCTCTTCTCTACATAACATGATATTCCATGCAGACTCTCACACCAAACTTCTGTGGGTCACTATTGATGATCAGCTGAAATTTGACATTTACATACAACAGTCCGTAAAAAAGACTAACCAATAACTTGGTCTGTTGTACAGAAACAAAAAATTCTTACCTATTACCTGTAGAACCTCCCTTGCCCAAGCCTACCTCCTCCCTTGCCTTCTCTATGACTCCCCCATTTTTATCAACTGCCAAGAAAACCTTTTCACTAAACTCAATCAGACATACAACCACATAGCCAGATTTGCCTGTAACCTTCCATACAAATCCCACCATTGCCTTGCCCTCAAACAACTGCAATGTCTTGAACTCCCTCAACTTCTACTACTATCTCAGCTTCAAATGACTCATTCTTTACTATATAAACCTGCCAGCTGCCCCTCCCTATCTATCCTCTTATCCCCTTAAAAACTTTCTCGATCCCTACACAGCACTGACCAAAAACTACTGAACACCTACACACCCAGTAAAACTATAGGCAAATTACTTTACAAATGCACAATGTCTCAAACCTGGAACAACCTCCCTAATTATCTATGCCCTATCCACTCTCCCACTATTTTCAAAAGAGAATTAAAGAGTCATCTAGCCGACTCTCCCTCTTGTACCTGTCACCTCCCCTCCTAACTACAACCCACCCAACCTCACTAGATCCCAATTCCACCACGTTTTTTTATTTTCAGTTGTTAAGTCATTAATTGTCCTTATGGAATGGCTTAATGATTCTTTGTACTTTATTCTTCTTATATGTCACAAATGTATGTATTGTGACATATAATCGTATACCCTTATGACACTTTGTACCATATCTTTTATATTCTCAAATGATTGTTGATTTTCCTATAAATGTTGTAACTTCTTTTATTTTTCTGGAGCTTTTCTCCTCGGGTCTCCAATGAAAATGGGCCACCAGCCCAGTGGACTAACCTGGTTAACAAAAGACAAATAAATAAATAAAGAAAGAAATATAAATCATCTGGGTCACAGTCTGAGCTTCATACACCTTTGCCACAGGGTCATATTCAAAAATGATCTTTGGGCATATTTCTTTCATGTATTTCCAAAATCTTTGTTTTCATATTCAATTGTAACTTTACATTCCACATAAAATTGTCTGTTCTCTTAGCAGTCCCTTTATTAATATTTGTGTAATAGATACAGCTGAGGAATCTAATCATCTGATACATTTCTAACACTCTTACTGCATGTAACTGCTTAGACAGTCTTATATGTAGTTACAACAGAGTAAAGTTGTGGTGGGAGAAAACTGCCGAGTCATACTTTGTGAACTTGCCAGAACTTCCAACAGTGAATGATTTAAATATATAAACTAGCCTTCATAAAGTCTTTTCAAAGATTTCTGTTTCACAGCCACTGAACTGATACTGTTCATAATTATGCTGTTATACATCACTTGTTCTGCTACTTGAAATTTCATGGTAGGTTTCATTATGCTACACAACCCTTGAAACATTGCCTTGGTTTTTAGTCTGATACATCTTTTCTTTCTTTCTTTTCGTCTTTTCTGTCCTGTTTCATTGAAAGATCTTTAAATTAGTTTCTTCCCTTATGACATTATTCCTTGTGCCAGCAAAAAAAATGTATTTCTTCTATCATGTGTATTATACTTCTCTGTGCCATTTTCATTATGTATTATAGCTCTCTATATTTGTAGCTTATGTATTGTAATTCTCTATAATGGAGAGTGAAGTTTATGTACTATAAATTGTCTGTATTGGAGCTTTACTCCTTGGGTCTCCGCTGAAAATGAGCCTCTGGCCTAGTTGGACTAACAAATGTCAAATAAATAAATAAAATAAAATAAAATGAACATTTATTTCATATTAGGGAATGACTTGGATTATGACATTGCCACTTTTAGCTTTTTGCTGTTCTGTAAACATATATTTCATATTAATGTGGGACTTCCACTATGACATTATTACTTCATCTTAAGGTATAGTATGTTGCTCGCCTGTGTAATACAACTGACAGTGTATCATGATGTGACATGAATAAGTGATGTTATCAGTCATGAGATCAGTGCGTTGGTGGATGCTGTTCCGTAATCTCCTGGCACAACAGGAGAAAGATTTGTAGTTTCTTTTAATATCTTACAACTTCTTGTTGTTTTCCTTCTTTATTAACATCAAAGTCCAACTAGTGAGATTTATTCTTGAATTTACCATTATATTTTGTGAGCATTGGTATTGACTTTTCTATGCAGATGTTTAAGTATTGGTAAAAGTCAGAGGGGAAGGCTGTAACTTTCTCAACTGGTTCCATTTGTACAGGATTGTAAGGAAATTTTGCCTGTGTCTTCTGCAAGTAGAAATAGATTTGTCCTGAAGAAGTCCCTAAAGATGGCCTCATTTGGTATGTGTATGTGGGGGCAGGGGCATGCTGTAACTAGACCTGATAGACAAGATGTCTGATTTGTGGTTAGATTTAGAAAGGAATGAAGAGGTCTGGGATGGAGTACAGATGGGAATGAGGTTAGCAAGGACCAAGTCAAGGATATTAGAGCACAAATGGGGAGTTTTCAAATTGTTCTAGTACCTTGGTATTAACAAAATAGGAAATGCTGAGGATATACATTTTTTTGGATAAGTGTGCCAATCAATGCTTGGGTCATTGAAGTCTCCTAGAAAGAAAGTATTTTGTTTGACATTCCATCCCTTCATGATGCTAACATAATTTCGATAGTCAAAAGGAGACATCAGTGGGAATCTATAGATAGCATGAATGTGGTACTTGGATTTGTTGTGGATGACTTGGATTGTTAGAGTAATTTGACATGAGGCTGTAGTCTCAATGACAAGTACAAATACTCTCATGTAGTTACCTGAGTATCTGAAGGCATGGTAGGGACAAACCCCTCATATAAATGGAGTGAACTCATTACTGTGAAACTATGTCTCGATATCTACATGCATATGAATGTGTTCATGTTGCAGGAAGGTCTATTATGGCATATATGTGTGTGCGTGTGTGTGTGTGTGTGTGTGTGTGTGTGTGTGTGCGTGTGCATGTGCGTGTGTGTGTGTGTGCGTGTGTGCATGTGTGTGTGTGTGTGTGTGTGTGTGTGTGTGTGTGTGTGTGTGTGTGTGTGTGTGTGTGAGCGTGTGACAAATGTTAGCTGTGTAACTGTAGCTTACTGTATATGTCAATATATTATACTTCTGCAAACTTTCATCTTTTCCTGTTTCACGGTGTGATTCTTCTGAGATGATTTTTCCTAAAAATCATGTTTTTATACACAATAATCCACTTCCTGTTGAAGAAGGAAAAAGAATATAAACACAAATAAAATTGTCTGCAATGCACTGAATAAATAGCTACACTTGCATAATATGCTGAGTGTGTTTTAAATGTACACCAGTATAAAGTAGAATATGAAGGTCTGTTCTGGCAATAATGTAGTCTTCTGCTTAAAAACAGGCCACTCATTTTCTGTGAAGCAAACAGACATCTGTCAGTTACTGATTAAGCGTCTACCAGAAAGTAACCAAGACAACAAACCTAATCTGTATAGCCTATTATAATAAATATACAAACAGAAACTGACGTTTTTTTTAACCTTAAGGGCAGTCAGAATGGAAATCATAATGAAAATGTAGAGATAAAGATGAAAGCAAATTTCTCCCATGCTAACAGAGTGTATTTTATCAATATATTTACTTAAACTACAGGGTTCTTAAGTTTACATGCTGATTAGTTAAATATTTAAGCAGCCTGGGTATAAACATTGCTCAAAATTATATCACTTATATGTAGGTCAGGCCTCAGTGATCATCTTTGTCTACATAATTCAAGCAATTGCTCGTGTTGTCTGCATTCACTTTAATTTGTTTACACCCTTATATCTCCTTATATAGCCACTTTTGTAAAATACAAATTTTGCCATGTGGGTCAGTAGCTATATTGTTTCCTGCCCAATCATTTGTATTTGGTCAGACTACATATATGAAAGTAAATCGTATGCAAAAACATTATCACTAAAAAGATGCCGGAAGATATACAACTCAGCATATCCAAAAATTGCATTCTTCAAGGGAAAAAAAATCCTATGACATCTCAGTGTAATTGTTTAACTGTACTGCTACATTTATATCCACAAAATCCAGTACTGACATGCATATGCATTCTCCTATCTGCAGGAAAGACACACAGGCCTGGATCCAAAGTAACTTACTCCAGCGTTAACCTCTGTTATAGATAGACGGTATACATATAATGAAAGACAAAGATCTGTTACTCAGTGAAGAATTATTTGAGTGCACATCACTTAATAGTATTATAGTACATTATCGTTGCTTATTTACGCTGTTGTCTTCTTGATTTCTTTATTATTGGGATTTCTAATACAACCATTTCTCAGTGTCACCATTTGATTTTTAAGTATCATAGGTATGTGGAATTTCATTTTTACCACCCACGCTTCCAGTGTTGAGTGTTAGTGTGGAATAATGAATCAATCAAACATTGAAGTGCTTTCAAAATGTTTCCAATACAACAATCCAAAATGAAAAACTGCTTTTCAAGAAATGCAGTTCATCACAATTAATAATTTGTAAATGTTCTTTTTCATTTCATTAGTGGCTTATTATTTTATTCATCTTCATAAGAGCATCTTCTCAGCCTCATGGTTTTATGCCTATTGGTGATGTTGTCAAGTTGCAAAACTGTACATTTCAGAACTTGAAATGCCAACGCATCCTGGAAAGGCACTGCAATTATCGCCCATTAATTATCTCCCCTAAAATTTAATCTCCTAAAATGTACTTCTTTTTTTTTCTTTTTTTCTTGTCAATAAGGTCCAGATGAATAATGCATTCATTCCTGGTTAACAATTAAATAATATAATATAATATAATATAATATAATATAATATAATATAATATAATGTAATATAATATAATATAATATAACATAATGATCAATTCTCAGCTGAAGCGCTTTCTATGTGGAGTCTGCATGTCCTCCCCACGGTCGAGTGATGTTTGACAGACATGCAGGTAGTAATTAAGACATGCAGGTAGGTTCATGCATGAATGGGTGTGCCTTCTTTGAAGGTTGGGTGTCGGGCTGGCAACTTGGCACTGTAAAAATCCACTGCCAGTCATTAGCAGACCGGAGTTCCACTGTGGTGACCCCTAACTGGGAAAAGCCGAAAGGCCATTATAATATAATATAATATAATATAATATATAAAATATTTGGTGTTATCCATGCTTTTTTTCCAGGCCAGTAATAGAACAGCAGGTTACTGACACTGTGAGTGATAACCAAGTCTCATTTTTGTGAGCTGTTCATCCTGTAATATGTTCCACGGGTAACCACTTGTATGTTTTTCTTCAGACTAACAAGAGCTCCATACCGATTGTGATTGGGGTTGTATTAACAAATAAAGTAATATACAGATCTTTTAAATTAAAATGTTCAAACAAATAATAAGCTGCAGCTAGATACAATTTCTTAATATCTGACTAGTGACAGCAGATAAGCTAAGTCTTCCAATCCAAACAGCCAGCCTTCAAATGGATTCATTTTACACTATCTGGCTATACCAGTATTGCCTTTTGCCCAGTGGGTAATTCCTCAATAACTGAATCTCTGAATCTTCATTTGCAATGTAATTGTAATACATTTTGTTTGGCAACATCATTTCTTTATGCTTATTTTTATTAGTGTATGAATTATGAAGTAGATACCTCCTACAAATGACTGTTGCTTTAACATTCAGTGTTATTTGCGCTCTCTTTTGGCAAACTTAAACATTATGCAAAGTCCTAGTCATAACAGTAAAAACACCTGTTCATGCTTAAAACATCTTAGTTTTATTTTTACACACACACACACACACACACACACACACACACACACACACACACACACACACACATACACACACACATACACACACACACACACACACACACACACACACACACACACACACACACACACACAGACACACACACACACACACACACACACACACACACACACACACACACACACACACACATATATATATATATATATATATATATATATATATACAGATATAGATATCATTTATTTTTTCTTTTCATTTTAAGTGATAGAAATGCATTCACTTTGCATTTGTACTGAAAGAAAGATGTGCAAACATACTAGAAACTTTCTATGATTTCTTTCTGTCAAATATATTCAAATGTTGATCTCTGTAGACAAGCACCATATTTCATTAACAGCTGCCCTTAGCAGATGGAACGCTTAAGAAAAATTGATCATGTATGAGAGCAGTAATAGTAACACATGGCTGCTGTGATTCCTCCCCTACAAATGACTGCTCAAATTAACCATCAGTGCATTAAGTATATACCTTGCACATGCCTGGAAAGCTAAACCCTGAGTAAACAATGATGAATTCAATCTTAATAGCTATGCAAAAGTTGAAAAAAAATATGTTGCTCATATTGCACCATTTTTCCACATATCCAAATGTACACAACACACACACACACACACACACACACACGCACACACGCACACACGCACACACGCCACATGCACTATGAAACACAGAAGTTGAATAGCAGACTGTAACGCAGAAAAAGAAATTACTGCTGGATAGTACTTAATAACTGTTTCATGGAACATGTTCAAAGAAATAAGATAAATTCAAGAAAATATGGAGAATAAATGATGGTAAAAATTAACAAAGGGAAATAAATGAGTACAAAACATTTAATAAAAAAAAACTGCATATGAAATTCTGAAATGGGAACAAAATTCTTACTTACAAACACATTTATCTTTTGGTGCAGTAGAACAACTCAATGGACTGCTTCACAAGGGAACTAGATCTCTGAGGAAGGCGTAAATCATAAAATGATTTATCTGCAGAAAAAAATACAGTTGTGCATTAGGCAGTGAACAATATCCATACTGCACACACAAGTTTATTTGTGATATTCATTCACTGTGTCTATTTTTATTCTAATATTCCCTGAGCAAAGCTTGTTGAACAAAATGATTTCTCAATTTTGAATACTTATAGAAATATACAGCATTGTTCTAATCTTTACTGCTATCAAATTACCTGTTTTACACTTTAGGTAATACGTGTGATATATGTATAACTCTGAATGTCTAGTCAATGCACGTGATCATGGCCAGTGAGAAATTAACAACAGTGTGAGAAACAGACAGAAACACAATAACCATCTAGTGAAGGACTGGCAACACCTGTTTCATTTCATCAAATTTTTAATTTAAAAGTGTTTAAGTTAACAATGAAAGAAAAACAAGTGGTGTTAAGGAAGACAGGTTTAAGAAACTATTAATTTTATTGCACTTTCTTGTTTGTAGTATATAATATTTATCCCAAAACCATATCTTGATAGCAGCAGAGGTACTTTTTTTCTCTGGGCCCAAGGGGTCATCATTCTTAAACCTAGAGCTGAAGCCTAGCAAAATACACTTAAAAAGTCTAAAATAAAAAAATGAAAATGTAAAAAAAAAATGTTTAAAACATAGTAAACAGCATACTAGTAATAATCAGTGAAGGCTGCTTTGAATTTGATGTTACAATACAATGCAAACTAAGAGAAAGGTAGAGATTGGTCTGCCAGTATTGGCAAACTCATATTTTAAAACTAATGGTGATGTCTATCATAGGACCAAGTGGTCTACATGGCAGGGTAGTTGTCAAAAAGTCACTTGAGGTCAGGGGTACTCCAGGTGGAAGACCTCCAGGAGGCCTTTCCGCAGGTATAAGTTGGTTATTTATTCCCCTATCTGGAACCCTAAGTGCAATGGGGTCTATATTATGACATCAAAGTCTAAAAACATTGAATGTTATAATATCAAACCCATTCAATCAAAACACCAGAAAACCAAACAGTCAGAATAGTGAATTTTTTCCCAGGGAAAAAATTTGCTGTTCCGACAAACATACACACAACTCAAGCACACCAAAATAAATAATCCACACACATACACTTCACAAAACCCTACACTAAACCAAACATACACCACTAGCTACCCGCTTACCTTAACCCAACCCTAACCCTAAGATCCCTAACTATCGCACACTCACCTTACCCGCTCCCTAACCCTAACTCACCTACCCTACCCTAACCCTCACATCCACACAATCGCACATTTACCTGACCCGCACCTTAACCCTAACTCACTTAACCTGCCCCTAACCCTAATGTCTGTCACTACCACACACTCACCTCACCCGCGCCCTAACCCTAAAGTCCCTAACTACTGCACACTCACCTTAACCCAGTCCATTCACTCATTTACATTAACCCGGTCCATAACCATCACACCACACTTCCCTAAATCCAATCCGTAACCTCCGTTCGCTCACTTCACTAAACCCGGTCCATAACCATTGCACCACACTGCTGTAAATAGCGAAGCTACGGACCACCAAAATCTTACCCTAGGTAAAATTTCGATGTTCCGAGGCTTTGCTATTCTCAACTTTCACACTAAATGGTTCAATATTATAACATCCGAAGTTTTTGAACTTTGATGTTATAATATAGACCCAGTGCAATGTGTAGGGTTAGGTTTGGAGTCAGGGGTAGATTTAGGCTTAGGGTTAGCACACATGAGCAAAGATACACAGGCTATGCCCAAAGATGTTAGGGATAGGGTTAGGATATTTTTATGAAAGAATTGAGATAATACATCACTACACGTTTCAATCTGTAGAGAATTCCATGCATTTTGAGGCAATTTTAGAAATGACCACTAAATAAGCTGTGAGTCTAAATGGGTGTGGGACTAGTAAGAGAATGAGTGACCATGGCTGTAGTTCCTTAAAGAGTACAGAGTTCTCCTTATCTCTGACATTTTAGCTGGAAGGGGATGGTATGCCACATAAAGAGATCTAACTGTTAAAATACTTCAGAAGTAATGCCACTTCAGCTGTTTCTGCAGCCACTGAACTGTTGTACAGGGAAAGCAGTAATATTTGGTTGGGAAAGAAAGGAA
>NC_056732.1:1576648826-1576728826 GCF_019279795.1 Protopterus annectens
TTTGTGATATTTAGATTATAACTTGTGGTAAATGGTTTTGATTAAGACTGCCATCATTTTATTTCCATATAGCCATTTAACTAAGGCTAGTCAGTTGGCTAGGTTTTTTTTCTTGAAAATGGGGTTAAGCAATTGTTTACATGGTACAACACCAAGCCTTATGTGTATATCCAATATGTGTCCCTCACGTGCAGGAAAAGTTAGCTTGCTAGTAATAGTTACATTCAGATTTTTGCAGTATTTGACTGTTTGGATAATGTTATTGTCTACTGAGATGGGGGTTATCATTTTATCTTTTTGTTCAAAAATCATAAGTTTTGTTTTCTTTTCATTTACTATCAACTTTTATTATTGATACAGTTCATTATTTCCTCATCTCATAGTTGCATAGATGGGAATACTGTGGATAAGTCTGAAGCTTTATACAGAATTGGGGAATCATTAGAATAATGTATCAGTTTGATACCATTTGTATAAAAGTACGTGTCATTAGTAAATAGAGTAAAAAGTAATGGTCCTAGTATCCTACCTTGGGGTACTTTAGATTAATTTTGATTTTGGTGGGATTGCAGCAGTGTTTCATCACATGTTTGAGTTCTGTTGATTAATTAACGTTATGAATCAATGTAAAATTGTAGGGGTGAAGCGTATGTTATATAATCTTTGTTTTAGTATGTTATAGTTGACTATATCAAATACTTTTGAAAATTCCATGTGGGGTTCCGGCGTGTAGATCGCGAGACAAATGCCCGCAAGCTACATCGCTGAAACTAGAAGGCCGCAGCACTGCTAGACTGTAGAGCAGTGCTGCCGAAAGAGAGATATGTCATGGTAATCTACGGCGGTAGGAAAACCTACAAACGCAGATGACCCCTAAAGCGAAAATGCAGGCAAACTGACAGTGTACATGGCTGGCAAAGAGAAACTGCTCGAGCAGACAAACGGCACATTGGTAGTGCTACACAAGTGAAGAAAACACATAAATAAAAGTAATACTTACCTTAACAGCCCCTGTGGTCCACACAAGCAGAGCAAACGTTCCCCGAGAAGCAGGAAGTAAAATCCACAGTACAAACAGTAAAACACAGCACAGCTAACCCTGAGCAATGCGGAATAGAATACCAACTCATGTGTCAGGCTGTAACCTTAAAGGAACAGACACGTTAGTGTCAGACTCAATACACCACACACAGTACAAGTTAATGCAAGACCTGTTTGTGTAATATGAGGAATAATGTCACAGCAGGAGGGCTTTAGTATAGGACCAACCCAAATGAGAGGCATGCCTGCAACAGACAGTACCTGTCGTGGGAACGTGCCAACCTGGGCAAGCATAGACTACTAACCCAGTAGCAGGACATATAAACAGTAGCATTAACCCATCTCCCACTCCACAGTAGTATATGTCTTGCAGGTGTAACCAAACCCGTCCATTTGTCACTGCAATTGGAGTGTACACAAGTACGCAGTCCCATGTAGGCAGACAAGGGTGCAACACAGATATACATTCCTATGTAACTTCTGCTACTGAAACTGAGACTGGGCCCAACACCCTGATTGGTCAGCAGCAACAACTGGGAGTTAAAGGGGGCCTGTGCTGCAATTAGGCTTTGTAGACACCTACCAGATTACAAGCATATGGCAACTCAAGGGATGTGTTAACCGCAGATATTGAAACCATAGCGGAGAGGCAGTCAGAGACAGGTGGAGTGCACAAAGCTGTACAGGGCCACTGTGGCAGGCAGTGCTACTTCACAGGGTACAAGACAAGGTGATGTACAGCGAGTAACCTACCGTCTGGAAGGGACTTGCTCCAAGGCTGGTTGTACATCCTGTTCCCAGCTAGACTGGCTGTGATGGATACTGAGAGGCCATCAACAAGTGCTGCTACCATGCTGGAATCTATGTATCTGTATAGCCCCGGTCTGCTTGGCAACAGATACAACACAGTGCCCAGCCAACGTGGCAAACCAATGCTGGTGGTTGAGGGGTACCTCTACCATTTGGAGTGTGAAGCACCACCAAAACGGTACTGGGTATGTATCGAGCAGAGAGTAAAGGCATGCAGAGTACGTGCCATCACTGTTTGCCAGGAAGAGGGGGAAGAACTGCTGAAATCACTGCCACACCAGCACGGCCCAGATGCAACAATGGCCCAAGTGGCTACACTGTGAGCAGAACTGTGGCAGAGGGCGGTAACTGGTAATGAACTGCCAAGCTTGGTAATGCAGAGTGTCCTAGGCACAGCGGATAACAATGTATTACAGGAGATGCCTTGTCATGCAACCCTTCAGCGAAGCATAACCAGGGTACGGCAGCGGGCACGGGCATCCATGGCTACACCTCCAGCAACGCTTGCGGATATTGAGTCAGCCAGTATCCACTCCATAATGGCAGCTTCATCCTCCATAGAAGGTCAGATATGGATGGGACAGATTCATTGGTACTACTTACTACAACACAAAATCTGACCAATCTGTGCAGGTCCGACATCATTCGTGGAGATGGCACCTTCCCCACATGGGCTGATATATGTCGCCAGCTGTATACATTACATGGATGTATTGGCACCCACACCTGACCAAGGACTGTACCCCTGGTGTGCTGTCTCATGACACGGAAGTTGGAGTCTGCATACACCACTTTGTGGGAGGTACTGAAGGGTATGGCCACTGAACAGGGATGCACCTTGGCTCCACAGTATAGTATGACCGATTTTGAGAAGGCAGCAATTCGTGCCAGCTGTAAGGCATTCCCTAGGAGTATTCTGAAGGGATGCCTATTCCATTTTGCCCAGATCATCTGGCACCAGATCCAGCATCACCACCTTGTGGCCCTCTATTGCACAGACACTGCTTTCTCAATTGCCATCCGCAAGCTAATTGCATTGGCATTCCTACCATTGGATGATGTTGTCCCTGCATTTCTGGACATTGTGGCTTCCTTACCGGACTGTGCTCAGCCTATTGGCATTTTTCTAGATGATCATTATGTATGAGGCCGACCACGCAAGTATGCACAATGAAGAAAAGTACTGTTCGTACTGTGGATTTTACTTCCTGCTTCTCGGGGAATGTTTGCTCTGCTTGTGTGGACCACAGGGGCTGTAAAGGTAAGTATTACTTTTATTTATGTGTTTGCTTCACTTGTGTAGCACTACCAATGTGCCGTTTGTCTGCTCGAGCAGTTTCTCTTTGCCGGCCGTGTACACTGTCAGTTGGCAGCCTGCGTTTTCACTTTAGGGGCCGTTTGCGTTTGTAGGTTTTCCTACTGCCGTAGATTACCACGGCATATCTCTCTTTTGGCAGCACCACTCTATGGGCTAGCGGTTTTGCGGTCTTCTAGTTTCGGCGATGTAGCTCGTGGGCATTTGTCTCGCAATCTACATGCCAGAACCCTAAGAATAAAGATGGAGTGTATTTTTCAGCTTTATGTTTGTCACCAACTTTAAATAAAATATGAGCTTGGATTCTTCATAAATAGATGGGACATATCATTCAGTTAGGCTTAAGTTAATTATAATAGTTAGTGGGTAAACAATAACATTGGTAAGTATTTTTAAGACGTCTTGCAGACATGTTTCTATTGAATTGTTAATATGCCATTAGAAGTTAAATTGAATGTATGCTTTGTAAAAATCCACTCTAGTTAAATTCCGTGCTGTTTTTAATCTATTCTTTTTATTTTTATCAGGGTAGTTATTTAGCTGTGAGTAACCTAGTGCCTGAATGTTATATGGGTTAGATTCAGTTTGTGAGATCCAAAGTATTTTGAAGTCAACTGGGAGTAAGATTTCAAATATGTAATAATCTTAGAGCCATTTTGATATGATTGGTAATGCCTTAGTTGTAGATTTGTTAGGATGAAGGAGAATGCAGGCAGTGCGCAGGTGTTCAGAATCTGCTTGTAGGGTCATATAATAATAAGAAGAAATCTGAGGCAATTCAGTCCTATGGCCATTTACCCCTTGACAGTACCCACCCTCAGAATCAATCTCCTTTCTTAAGGATGTCCAGGCCAGTCAAGCTAGAGGAGGATATGGGAATACCTATCTAATCATCACACTGCTTAATTTGCAACCAAGTGTCTATTTCAGAGGTCAAGAAGATGCTGTGTAATGAAGATATCTCACACATTGCTTTATTTATCTGCCAGTGAAGTTTTAGATCCCTAGTTCCAGTATTTTGTAGAGATTTTGATTTCTGGTGATACAGAATTAACTAGACCAGTGGGACCCTATTGGCTTGGAAGGCATGGTGCAGCTCCTAAGCTTTAGATGTTGAGCTAGTTCATCAGCTGCCTTATTAGTCTTAATGTATTTTTTAAGTTTTTTAGTCAGTTTCCTGGTTCTATCCTTGATTTGAATGACTTTTGCTCTGCTATACTCTAAAGACTTTTTTGTTTTACTGTAGGTCACTTGTGTTGATTGACCATCAGGGTGGTTTGTTTTTAAATTTCCCATCATATTTGGATACAGTTGTGACTATTAGTTCTATATATTTATTTACTTAACATTTGTTTATGGTAAAGTCTGACTTGGAACGAGCTAATTTTCAGGGTAGAACTGGGGAGAAATGCTCCAGAAGCATGTCTTTGTAACATGGGAGGAAACCAGAGCACCTGGAGGAAACCCACATGAATGCAGGGGAGGATATGTAGACTCCACACAGAAGGCAGCCCAACTGAGAAATGAACCAGAGAACCTCTTGCTGTGAGGTGACAATGCAAACTGCTGCATCACTGTACTAGCCAATATACTCATGTAAGTAAGTGGGCATAAAACTCCTTTTTGAAGCTACCTACATTGGCAGCATATGTAGCTATGCTGATATAAATTAATACTGAAACTTTGTCATAGAATTTGATGAAGTTTGTGCATTTAAAATTTTTTAATTCTTAAATATTGATACATGCAAATTTAAAGATTTTTAAAGGTGAAAGTTATTAGTTTATGATGCAACTTAACCAGAGGAGGTGTTACCAGAGAATACTAAATGAAGTTTTATTTGCAAGGACCAGGTCAATTTTATGTCCACTAAAGGATTTATTAATAATCTCATCAAGGAAGATTTTGTTTATGAAATCTAAAAAGATTGGGAGCAACCTACATTTGATGGGTCTATATTGAAACATTGAACGCTGAAAACAGCTAACAATGTTTCATTGACACATTTTCAGCAAAAGCTGAAAATGTCAAAACCATAGAACAGCGATTTCTTTCCTAGGGAAAGAAATCGCTGTCACAACCAAAAAAAAAAAAAAACATTAAACACATCCAAACATACCCTAACCCTAATTGTTCTCCCCCCAAAAAACAGTAATCAACTAAATACACTTATGCATGTAACCCAACCATACATCTAACAAAAAAACATTTTAAAACATATGCACTTACCTTAACCCGCATCTTAACTCTAAGGTCAGTAATTCTTGCACATTTACATAAACAGTTCCAAACACAAACACAATTACCTTAACCCTAATTCTACTCCCCCAAAACAAAAGTAACCAGCTGAAAACACATACACACGTAACTCAACCATACAGCTAACGCAAAATAAAAAGGGTCTATATTTTACCATCTAATTTTATAAAGTTCGAATGTTATAATATCGAACCAGTTTTGTCGAACGCTGAAAACAGCGAAGGTGCAGGACACTGAATTCTTTCCCAGGGAAAGAATTCGGTGGGCTGTTGCTGTGGCTTTGCTGTTTTCAGCGTTTGATATGTTGGAGCGTTACGGGTCGGGTTCAGGTAAGTGTGCAATTGTGTGTAGGTTAGGGTTAGGGGGCAGGTTAGGTGAGTTAGGGTTAGGGAGCGGGTCAGGTAAGTGTGCGGTTGTGTGTAGGTTAGGGTTAGGGGTGGGTTAGGTGAGTTACGGTTAGGGTGCGGGTGAGGTGAGTGTGCGATAGTGACAGAACTTAGGGTTAGGGTCGGGTTAAGATAAGTGGATAGCTAGTAGTGTATGTAAAGTTTAGTTTAGGTGTAGGATTTTAAGTGTATGTGTGTGGATTGCTGTTTTTTGTGTATGTTTGTGGTGTTTGTGTTGTGTGTATGTTTCTTGGAATAGCGATTTTTTCCCTGGGGAAAAATATCGCTATTCTGACTGTTCGATGTTTGCAGATTTTGTTGTTTAGGGTTCAATATTATAGCATTTGATCTTTGTAGAGTTCGATGTTATAATATAGACCCAACTAAAAAACAGTAAGCACTTTCATACATATGCACTTACCTTAACCAACACCCTAACCCTAAGGTCAGTAACTGTTGCACATTCATGCTCGGGAGCTATAACAGACAAGGCACCACACTACACTGCAGAACATGGCAAAGCAATGAAGCGGTCAAGCGACTTCTTTCCCAAGGAAAGAATTCACTGAACAGACGCTTCGCTGTTTTGCCTGTTTGCTCTATATGTGTCGACAAAAACACATTAGACAAAATGCGTTTTCGTCATTCTAATAGGAACTCCATTTGAGGTGTAAGTTCTCCATTTCGTTGACTGGTAGTTAAAGTGTCCAAAAATAATGGAGTTCTTCCTTACAGGATTTTCCTCAAATGTATTTAGTAAACTTGTATAATTGTCAGTGGACATAGAAGCTTTCCTGTAACAGGCTATCAACTCTTAACTGGTCTTGTTTAGTCAAAGTCAAAGTCAAAGCAAACTTTATTGTCAGTCAAATATGCATAGCAGTGCAAGCTGAATGAAATTATGTTGCTTTGGTCCCCGTGCAAGACATAACAATGAACACATAGTTTGAATGCCAGTAAGACTAATGCACATACAGTCTTCTTCTTCTTCTTCTTCTTTCGGCTTTTCCCGGTTAGGGGTCGCCACAGTGGATCATCTGTCCGCTCATGATTGGCAGTGGAGTTTTACGGTGTCGAGTTGCCAGCCCAGCGCCCAACCTTCCACAGAAGGCACACACATGCGCACACTCACACCTAGGGCCAATTTAGTAATAATTAAAATATTAACAACACAATAAATTACCACAATTGACAGGAAGACATTAGCATTATACTAGATGGTATTGCAAGACTATGATTTCATATTGTGATTGCTTAGACTATTGCACTTCATCAGTTCTAGTATGATATATTCTGATGTTCATATTGCACATGTATGGAGTGGTGACTCACTCCTGACTATTGCACTGTGAGGAAATAATAGCATAAGAGATCAGGCTAACTGCACCAGTTATTGAAACAAATTCCCAGAGTGATTACTATAGCTGATACTTCATAGCAATTGGCATATTGATCTAATTATTCACTGTCACGCCTGGCATTCAAGATCAGCAGCCTTATGGATAGAGGTAAGATGCTCCTGTTCAGTCTAAATGTTCTGCTGTATAAACTGCAATACCACCTGCCAGAGGAAAGGTGGAAGTACATGCCATGGGCACCGGATCTTTGATTATCTTCCTAGCCCTTCCCAAACACCGAGTCTCATACAAATCATCCATAGATGGGAGTGAGGAACCAATGACTTTTTCTGCTGTCTTCACTACCCTGAGGAGAGCCTCACGGTCATATGCTTGGCAGTTACCATACCATACTAAACTCTGATGTTATTTGAGAGGATGCTCTTGATGGTCCCCCAGTAGAAGGCATTGTAGATGGACTGAAACAGGTTTGCCTTCCTCAGTTTCCATAAGAAGTGCAGAAGTTGTTATGCCTTCTTCACTGTATAGCTAATATGAGTCGACCAGAATTGGTCATCTGAGATGTGCACCCCGAGAAACTTGGTGTTTTTGACTCTTTCCACTGTCACCCCCTTAATTTCCAGAACTGATGTATCTCCTGAGTCCTCCTGAAGTCCTCTATTAATTCTTTGGCTTTACTTACATTTAAGGCCAGACTGTTGCTGTCGCGTCAACCTATCAGATGTTCCACTTCATCCCTATAGTTTGTTTCCTCACCATTTCTGACAAGACCTATGACAGTGGTATCATCTGCGAACTTGATAATTTTGTTGGATTCATGCTTGGTCATGCAGTCATGCATCAACAAGGTGAACAGCAGAGGAGTCAGGATGCAGCCCTGAGGGGACACCCATGCTCAGTGTAATAATGATTGAACTGTTATTTCCCATGCATACTTTTTGGGGTCTGTTGATAAGATTGTCCAGTATCCAGTTATATAGGGGTGTGTTGATGCCCAGCTGGATCAGCTTCAATATCAGATTCTGCAGGATGACAGTGTTAAAGGCGGAACTAAAATCGATGAACAGAAATTCTTGTTCTCTAGATGTGCCAAGGATTCATGAAGTGCTATAGCTATTGCATCACCTGTGCAGCAGTTAGATCTATAAGCAAACTGTAATCTATCCAATGTTGCAGGTAGGCTTGAAGAGATATGTTTCTTGATTAACCACTCAAAACACTCCATTACTGTTGATGTAAGAACAACTGGCCAGTAATCATTTAGGCTTGTCAGCTTGGATTTTTTCGGCAAGGGAATGATTGTCATATTTTTGAAGCATTGGATACAATGGCTAGTTGCAGGGATGTGTTGGCTATATCTTTTAGTACAGTGGACAGTTGGGTAGCTCAGTTTCTTAGAACGGACCAGCTGCTTTTCCTTGGGTTTACTCACCTTGGGGTCTTCAGAACATCAGATGTTCTTAGACATAGCACCTCCTCACCCTGTTCGACGGGGAGCTTATTTGGCACAGTGTCATCTATATCAAATATGCTGAAGCAGGTGTTTAGTTTGTTCAGAAATTATGTTTGTCATGACATGGGGAGGATGCAGGCCTGCAGTTGGTTATGGCTTGAATGCCTTACCAGAGACATCTGTAGTCCCTTTCGTCAGAGAAGTGTCCCTGAATTTTATGCCCATAGTTCCTCTTTGCCTCCTTTATACCTCTACTTAGATTTGCTCTGGTCTCTCTTAGGGCACCCCTGTCTTTTGATTTAAATGCAGCATTTCGTGCCTTTAGGAGCTCATATACTTCACCATATAGCCAGGGTTTCTAATTAGCATGCATGGTGATACATTTGATGACTGTTATGTTATCAACATGTTTTAAAATATAGGTCATTACAGATTCCGTATACTCCTCCAAGTCAATATGGTGGTCCGTTACAGCTGCATCTCTAAAAACTGACCAGTTCGTACATTCAAAGCAGTCCTGTAGTGCCAAGACTGCTCCCTCAGGCCATATCCTTACTTGTTTGGTTGTAGGTTTGCCTCTTTTCAGCAGTGGTGTGTATGCAGGAAGCAGCATGATGGCCAGATGGTCTGAGTTGCCCAGATGTGGATAAGGTACTGCTTTGTAGACCAGTTGTACATTTGTGTAACCTTATCCAGAGTGTCCACCCCTCTTGTTGGAAAGTTCACATGTTGATGGTAATGGGATAGTACAAATTTCAAGTTAGCTTGATTGAAATGACCTGAAATTATATGGGCAAACTCAGGGTTCTTAATCTGGAGGTCATTTTCTGATAGATACAGAATGTTCAATGCCACATTGGTAATAGCACTAGGGGGGATGTAAACAGCTGTTATGCTCACTCCATTGAATTCCCTATGCAAGTAGAAGGGTCTGCATTTTAGTGACATGAACTCAATGTTCTCTGAGCAGTGAGATGCAATTATTTCACAGTTTGTACAACAGTTGTTGCTGATATACGCACAAGCACCCCCTCCACAAGATTTGCCACACAGAGATTGATTTCTGTCAGCATGAAATAATGACATCCTCTCCACATATATTGTGGTATTATTTATACTGGAGTTCAGCCAAGTTTCAGTGAACACAACTAAACAACAATTTCTCATCTTAGATTGTGTGGAAAGATCCATCCTTAAATAGTCCATCTTGATTTTCAGTGAGCATACATTTGCCAGCAGCATGGAAGAAAGTGCAGGCCTGTCTGGATTTCTTTACAGTCTGTCCTTAATTCCTGCTCTAGAGCCTCTCTTTATTGATCTTTCACATATTTTCCTTTTAATATACTTCCCGTGTCCAATTGTCCACTGGTTAGACAGGTTTGACAGATTTTTGCAGTTTTTACCATGTTCCAGTAAGATTCCAAGCTGCAGGAGTTCCTGGAGTGTGTTTCAGTTTGCAGGCCTCTCTGCTAGCAGTTCATCAAATGTGCAGCAGAATGAGATATGAGACTGCATTTCCAGAAGATTCTCAGCATTGTAGTTAATCATACCTTCATTTCTTGCTCTTAAATCTGTTTTTCTACACAGGGAGCCCCCCCTTTTTTTTTTTTTTTTTTTTTTTTTTTTTTTTATTATGATTTTGAGCTGCATGAATTCCATTTGTCAGAATTTATTTAGAAGTGATATAGCTCCTAACAAATACTGAGATACCACCACAAATACCATTGTGTCTGGAGGCATGGCAGGCACAAAACTCCATTATGTAAGGGGTGCTATCTGATCATTTAAACTAAGCTTCTATAATTACAAAGGCATGGATTTACTCCAAGTGCAAGAGAACCTCAAGGTTGTGCTTTTTGTTGTTGAGGCTCCTACTATCAAGCAGATCCACGTTAATGTCATCCTTTTTTAGATTTGATGTTAGTTACACTAAGATGTTAAGTCAGCTGGACTATGCCTAAAAATGGTACTATGGAGGCAGCAAAGGTGTTAGCCTGTATGGGGAAACCTTGAAACACTGTGGCAAAGCAAGTAAAACTGTCAAACATCTCATTCCATGCCGATATATAATTGACCCCCCTGGAATGACGCCAAACATTTAGCCACTTATTGATGCTAATTATCTTTTCTTTGTACCGATGCATCATAGGTAGTAGGATCATAGGAAGTTACTAGGTTATTGGCCCTGAGACCTTTACAAGCCTAGCCAAGAATTTAGCCCATGTTACAACAAGTCAGCACCCTATGCCACTGTTCATCAGGGACACAGATGGAATCCCAGGGGTGTATTTTCTGTTTCCCATCCAGTCATCCAGGTTGTACTTAAAAAGTGTTAATGAAGTAGTCTGCTTTACATGGCGAGGGGGTCTATTCCACAAAAGGAGGAGTCTCTGGGACAAAAATCTGTCCTGCCAACAAGTCCTGTTGATGTCACAGACCAGTTTGAGGTTGCATGTGCAGGTTACTCGAGTGGAGCTTGACTTGCGGATATGCAGTAGTCCCATCAGGGCAGGGTCTGAGATTGCTTTGTATACCAGACAAAGGTCACCTCTGAGGAGTCTGTAGGAGACTGAGTAGAGGGACAGGGCTTTTAGCCTATCTGTGTAGGGTAGATGTTTGAGGCCCTGGATTCTCTGGCTGAGGAAAGAAGCTCTGTTGTCTCTCCAGCTGCTGCATGTGCTTTATGAGGTACATGCTGAAAGGGACTTTGTACTCAATAATGGGTCTTATAAGGGAAGAATACAGAGATATTATGACCTCCTTGTCCCTGGATGAGATACCCTTACTAATGAGGTGGGCCATGTAGAAAGCTTCCTGTACAATGGAGGCAATATGGTGGTCAAAAGTCAGTTTGCTATCAACCTGGCTGCCCAAGACCCTCAAGACTGATTGCATGCTTAGGACCTTATTATCAATGTGATCATTTTTTCAGGACATCACTGTCCCCAAAAGGGATGATGATGCATTTATTGGCATTCAGATTGAGGCCATGTTTCTGGCACCAGTCATTTGTTTGGGTGAAACCCACTTGGAAGACGTCCACATCACTAGGGGAATTGATGAGAGCACCCAGCTTGCAGTCATCTGCAACCTTGGTCAGCCATAGCCAACTAGTTTTGTCCTGCACCTCTGAGAAGTATATCCCAAACAGCAGAGGTCCCAAGACCAATCCCTGGCATACACCGCTTGTTATGGGTCTACTACTTGAGGTGGCTTCCCCTATTTGACAAGGCAAGGGGGGTTCTATCTGTGAGCCAGTTTGCTACCCATCTGGTAACATATGGATTGATACTTAGTTGAGAGAGTTTATCTATTATACCTGAGTGGGGATTAGTATCAAAGGTTTTGGTCAGGTTAAAGTACGCGGTATGCACCATCTTCCCCTCATCTATGGCCTTGGTGACTGTCTCAAAGAATTCAACCAAATTTAATAGACAAAACCAAACTGTGTGGGATCAAGTGTCTGGAGGTTGCCAATGTCCTTGTTAGTAAGGTCCATGATAATTCGCTCCATGACCTTGCAGATCAGGCTAGTTAGGCCGATGGGTCTATAATTTCTTGGATTGGTGGATGCTCCACCTTTGTGCAATGGGATGACAGTAGTTGTCCTCCACTCGGCTGGGATGACACTAGTACTCAGGCTTTGGTTGAATAGGGTGCCTAATGGTGCTGCACGTTCCTGCCTGAGTTCATGTAGGATGAAGCCTGGGATGTTATTGTGTCCCAAGGAGGTTGTATTCTTTGCCTTAGAGAGGGCAGTGATGACTTGCTCCCTAGAAATAAGAGGAGGGGGGGGGCAGGCACTGGGGATGTCCTGTTTTACTGATGGGACAACAACCTAAAAATATTAAAATACATATATATATATATATATATATATATATATATATATATATATATATATATAAATTAATTTGTGACTTTGTAAAAACAGCTATAACAATAGTAGAATGTTCCTACAAACAATATTAATTTAAATTTAATTTGTATTTTATCTCTGTAAAGATTTAATTTTTAATAAACAGTTAATACAGCAAACATCATTAAGCCCAGGATAGGAAAAGGCATTAATTCTAAGCTGCCAATAAAGTTCCCTTTCCTCTAAATATACCTGCCATGGTCCACCTCGGGGTCCTTTTTTCACTTGGTCAATTATGAAATATAGAAAATGGTGACCATTATTCTCAAACACAAGTCTAGCCAAAGCATTATTCATATTTTGCTTACTAATACTATACTGATGTTCATAAATTCTTTGCCTAAAATGCCTTTTGGTCTTACCAATATAGAATGCTTGGCACAATTGGCATTTGGCCACATAGATCACTCCTATGCTGTCACAATTAAATTTGCCCTTAATTTTCCATTGGCTGTTGTTAATGAAAAAGGAATTAGACACAGATATAAAATTACAAAAATTACAACTACCACATTTCCATGTCCCTGCATTAGAAAAAGGAAAATTCATTTTGTTGTTTACTTCTAAAATACTTTTTAAATTCCTACCTCGCCTATACACAATCCCTATTTTTTCTGGTAACTTCGAACGAGTCAAGGGGTCTTCCATTAAAGTTGGCCAATATTATTTAATGATGCTTTTTAAATAATAAGCATCAATTGAAAAAGTACTAATAAATTTAAGTGATGGAAACTCCAAAGAGGTGATGGTATTATTATTACTAAAAGTCATGTACCCATCTAACTGTTCTAATCCAACCACCATGGGGGATTGTAATTCAACTTGGGAAGGTGTTGTTGGTGTACTAACACCATTCAAAATAGGCTTAAACCAACCTGTGTTCCTTTTATGACTAACCTCAGATATGATCTCATTCACTAAGTTATCTGGGTAAATCCTATTAATGAACATATTCCTCAAAGTATTACATTCATCAATAAAATCCCTGTCCAGACTCACCATCCTAGCAGCTCTCACCAACTGACTTTTTATCACACCTCTTTTAACATGGTAGGGGTGACAGCTGCTAAAATGTAGGAAGGAATTAGATTAGGTGGGTTTACAAAATATTTGGTAAAGGTATCTCATGTTGGTATTGTCCTTCCTTACAAGAACATTCAAATAAGAATTAGTATCAGTGTTAAAATCAAATGTAAATTTTAAAAAGGATGTAGAAGTGGACATTAAGTTAACAAGTGTTAAAGCTAGATCATACTGTCCATCTAGGATGATAAAAATATCATCCAAGAAATGGGTATACCATACCACTTTCTCCTTGAACAGATTCATTTTAAAAAGGATATAATTTTCCCACCATGCCATAACACAGTTGGCACATGCCCCCCCTACATGGGAAACCCATGGCTGCACCAGTTTTTTGAACATAATATTCATTTTCAAAAATAAAGAAGTTGTTCATCAGGACAATCTTCAGTAAATACTCAATGAGATCAATTTTCTCACTTGGTACCCTATTAAATAGCAAAAATTCCTGTACCCAACTAATCCCCAAGGCTTGCAGGATAATGGAATACAAATCCTTCACATCAATGGTTAACAAATGGAAATTCTCATTAAAAACAACATTACTTAAAGAGGCCAAAAAATCCCAGGAATCGCAACAAATCTGCTTTTCTGTTGTTAAATACTTTTGTAACTTTAAATCAACAAATTTTGCACAACCATATGTCTTGCAATTCCGTTCGTCCACTATTGAGTGGAAAGGAGGACTGTTAATGTCCTTATGGTTTATAGGAACAAACATATTCAAATAATTAAATAAATTAATATCAATTATTTCTTCAACAAAAAGTTCATTAATGAGAAATTTTATTTTTCTAACTGCCCCATTAAATTAATTTAAGGATAATTTAGGATAGGTATCAGACTCTAAAATATCCAGGAGTTTCATGTTGTAATCATTTTGTTCCATAAAAATTAATCCACCCCCTTTATTAGGTTTTAACACCTGTATACTTTGTGACCTTAGAATTCTAGTGAATGCCGTAGTGAATTTGATTTTGCTTATACAGTAACTCTCTTCCAGAGTGGATACCTTGGTTGGGAAACTCGACAGCTTTAGTGCTTTGACTTGTAACCAAGGTAGGATTCAATGTATCAGTAATGGCATTATTGGTCCTGTGCGTGGTTCCACACAACTTCCAGCTAACACTAGTAGCGACGGTCGAAGCTATTCTAGTGTTGTGTCACCAGGGAGAAATGCTAATAATAATTCTGCTTAGGAGGGCAGTTCCAATGATTATGCAAATGTTTCCACCATGCCCTCATTGATTGACTGTTTAAATAAGCTGGTTGAGTTTGGTATAGATTCAAGACGAGAATCCTTATCATCCAGCACTAGTACTGTTTACAGCACCATTGTGGATAATCTAAAAACATTTGATTACAAACTTTTTCAATTTAAAAAGTTACAGATGGAGGGGTCTTACCTCAATGAATGTATTAGGTTATGCTTGGTACCTAAAGGGTTACGCCAGTGGAAGTATCCAACTGGTTTAATACATGGCTCTCCTTTGTATCATGAATTGCCGCAGCTCTTTGATCAGCAGATCTGAAACTATTTCCATATCTTAGTTAAATATTTTAATGAAGATATGGATCATTTAAAAACTGAACTTGTACCCTTGGAGAATTCCATAAAAGAAGACATTGACTTCCCCTGCTATAAATACAATTTAAATCACATTTATGGCAGCAGTACTTCAAATAAATTAAAAAAGAATAAAATCAGGAAATTAGACCGTGATAGGAAGGATTATGCTAATGGTAAAGCTTATCCCTTCCCACCAAGCAACAATACATCAACGGCTACTTTAGATGTAGTAAGAAGTAATTTTTCCACCAATGATTCCTCTGACACACCTCCCTCCAATGCCAATGCTGATGAAACAGAGGTTGTAAATGGGGTCCGATGCAGTGAATGTTTAAACCAAGCTAACAGAGTTGGTAATCAGCAGGATTTTTATGGCGCCCCTCAGCAGAGCAACAAAACATTGCAGAAAGGATGCCAGCAACATCAATCCAACTACCAAAAGAAAAAAAAACAACAGGCGACACCATTAGTTGATGGTTTTCATATACATATGGATGATTTGAAGGTATTACCTGATACTAAACTAAGGGTTCTTACTAATGTAGCAAAAGACTTTCGAATTTATAATTATACATCATTTGATCCCCCACCTGAACTTACTGTTCTCCTAGCCAAGGGCTTGTCATTTGTCCCAACTAAAAGAGTAGACTTAGCTAGGACTTTGATGGACCTGAAATTAGTGGTAAGTAAAATGAATTTAAATGTTCTTTTAGGTAACAACAGTTCTTTTGGGAGTGAATTGAGTGTTTCTAGTACTTTTAACCCACCCTTATACAACAGCTTACTTATTTTTGAAAAACTTTGCGAACTTGATATTAGACACACACCGAGTGAGCGTTCTACTAAATCTATTAAACCCAATGTTACTAATGCTGAATACAATGCACTAGAATTACTAAGGTCACAAAGTATACGGGTGTTAAAACCTGATAAAGGGGGTGGGTTAATTTTTATAGAACAAAATGATTACAACATGAAAATCCTGGATATTTTAGAGTCTGATACCTATACTAAATTATCCTTAAATGAATTTAATGGGGCAGTTAGAAAAATAAAATTTCTCATTAGTGAACTTTTTATTGAAGGAAGAATTGATATTCATCATCTTCTTTCAGCTGTTCCCATTAGGGGTCGCCACAACGGATCATCTGTTTCCATTTCTTCCTGTCCTCTGCATCTTGCTTTGTCACACCAACCACTTGCATGTCCTCTCTCACCACATCCATAAACCTTATCTTAGGCCTTCCTCTTTTCTTGTTACCTGGTAGCTTCATCCTTAGCATCTTCTTCCCAATATACTCAGCATCCTCCTCAGCACATGTCCAAACCAACGTAATATTGCCTCTCTGGCTTTGTCTCCAAACCTTCTAACCTGGGCTGACCCTCTAATATACTTATTCCTAATCCTCTCCACCCTCATCACACCCAGTGCAAATCTTAACATCTTTAACTGTGCCACATCCAGCTCAAACTACTGGCTTTTTGTTAATGCCACTGTCTCCAACCCATGTAACATAACTGGTCTCACTACCCTCTTGTAGACCTTCCCTTTCACTCTTACTGGTACTCGTCTGTCGCAAATCACCCCTGACACTCTTCTCCACCCACTCCATCCTGCCTGTACTCTCTTCTTCACCTCTCTTCCATACTCACCATTACTCTGAACTATTGATCCCAAGTATTTAAACTCATCCACCTTCACCACCCCTACTCCTTGCATCCTCACGATTCCTCTATCCTCCATCTCATTCACACACATATATTCTGTCTTAGTCCTGCTGACCTTAATTCCTCTTCTCTCTAGAGCATATCTCCATGGTCATCTCCACCTGTTCCCTACTCTCACTACAGATCACAATGTCATCTGCAAACATCATAGTCCACAGGGACTCCTGTCAGATCTTGTCTGTCAACCTGTCCATCACCAGGAAGAAGAAGAAGAAAGAATTGATATTAATTTATTTAATTATTTGGATATGACGGTTCCTATGACTCCTGTTATGCTTGGTTTGCCAAAAATCCATAAGGACATTAAGAATCCTCCTTTCCGCCCAATAGTTGACGGACGGAATTGCAAGACATATGGCTGTGCAAAATTTGTTGATTTAAAGTTGCAAAAGTATTTAACAACAGAAAAGCAGATTTGTCGTGATTCCTGGGATTTTGTGGCCTCTTAAGTAATGTTGCTTTTAATGAGAATTTCCCTTTGTTAACCATTGATGTGAAGGATTTGTATTCCGTTATCCCACAAGCCTTGGGGATTAGTTGGGTATGGGAATTTTTGTTATTTAAAAGGGTACCAAGTGAGGAAATTGATCTCATTGAGTATTTACCGGAGATTGTCCTGATGAACAACTTCTTGATTTTTGAAAATGAATATTATGTTCAAAAAACTGTTGTAGCCATGGGTACCCCGTGTGTGTGTGTGTGGGGAGGGGGGGGGGGCTTTGCCAACTGTGTTATTGCATGGTGGGAAAATGATATCCTTTTTACAATGAATCTGTTCAAAGAGAAAGTGGTATGGTATACCCGTTTCATGGATGATATTTTCATAATCCTAGGTGGACAGTATGATCTAGCTTTAACACTTGTTAACTTAATGTCCATTTCTACATCCTTTTTAAAATTTGCCTTTGATTTTAACACTGATACTATTTCTTATTTGGATGTTCTTGAAAGGAAGGACAATACCGACATGAGATACTTTGCCCAAATATTTTGTAAACCCACCTATTCTAATTCCTTCCTACAGTTTAGCAGTTGTCACCTAGGGGTGATAAAAAGTCAGTTGGTGAGAGCTGCTAGGATGATGAGTCTGGACAGGGATTTTATTGATGAATGTAATACTGTGAGGAATATGTTCATTAACAGGAGTTACCCAGATAACTTAGTGAACGGGATCATATCTGAGGTTAGTCATAAAATGAACGCAGGTTGGTTTAAGTCTATATTGAATGGCATTAGTACATCAACAACACCTTCCCAAGTTGAATTACAATCCCCCATGGTGGTTGGATTAGAACAGTTAGATGGGGACATGACTTTTAGTAATAATAATACCATCACTTCTTTGGAGTTTCCTTTACTTAAATTTATTACTACTTTTTCAATGGATGCTTATTATTTAAAAAGCATCATTAAATAATATTGGCCAACTTTAATGGAAGACCCCTTGACTCGTTCAAAGTTACCAGAAAAAATGGGGATCGTGTATAGGCGAGGTAGGAATTTAAAAAGTATTTTAGAAGTAAACAACAGAATGAATTTTCCTTTTTCTAATGCAGAGACATGGAAATGTGGTAGTTGTAATGTTTGTAAGTTTATCTCTTTGTCTAATTCCTTTTTTATTAACAACAGTCAATGGAAAATTAAGGGTAAATTTAATTGTGACAGCATATGGGTGATCTGTGTGGCAAAATGCCAATTGTGCCAAGCATTCTGTATTGGTAAGACCGAAAGTCATTTTAGGCAAAGAATTTATGAACACCAATATAGTATTAGTAAGCAGAATATGAATAATGTTTTGGCTAAACTTGTGTTTGAGAATAATGGTCACCATTTTCTATACTTCATAATTGACCAAGTGAAAAAAGGACCCCGAGGGGGACCATGGCAGGTATATTTAGAGAAAAGGGAACTTTACTGGCAGCTTAGAATGAACGCCTTTTCATATCCTGGGATTAATGATGTTTGATGCATTAAATGTTTATTAAAAATTAAATCTTTTCAGAGATAAAATACAAATTAAATTTAAATTAATATTGTTTATAGGAACATTCTACTATTCTTATAGCTGTTTTTACAAAGTCGCAAATTAATTTATAAATGTATATGTATATGTATATGTATATGTATATATATATATATATATATATATATATATATATATATATATATATATATATATATATATATATATATATTATATTATATATATATATATATATATATATATATATATATATATATATATATATATATATATATACATATATATATATATATATATATATATATATATACACACAACCTAAGAAGTTCAGTTGTGAGTGTTCTGCCATTTCACACTGAGCTGATCGAAGGAAAGACACTGAGGAAACTCGGAGCTATAATATATAACATTAAGTATCCTGTTTTTTGTTTATTTTGTTCTTTATTTCTTTCTTTGTTATTTATAGCACTTTGTGTATTTTTCTAGCTAGTTTCACTGTGTGTGAGGTATTAACTGGAAATTGTCCATTTTTATTAAGCATCTGTTGGGTTGTTTGTTTCTGATAACTTGTTGCAGTTAAACTCTTTTTTCTAGAGGCTCCTTTAGCTGTTTAAAACTTTCATTTAAATGCTCACTGCTGCTTTTCAGCTGTGAGAAACATTTCTGCAGTTTGTTTCCCACCCTCCTTCCCTGTTGGTATAGTGTTTTTATAGTTGGTGACTTTGCAGTTGCCTGCCCCTAGTGTAAATTTGATCTGGGACCTTCCTCCCAGTCTAGTGTCATTACCTCATTCTACCCAGTACAGGTAGAACATTTGAGAAGGCCAGTCAGCTTAGTTTCTGCTACTCCTTTCTCTCTTTCCTTTCTCTCTTTCCACAAAAAAAAAATGTATCTGCTTTTACTGTATTTGTGTTTCTTCCTACTTTATTTTGCTTTTGTGTCATCTTAGAAGTACTCAGTTGTATTTATTACTGCTTGGTGTAACTCACACTAAGCCTTTTAGTTTAAGAACTTGGGCTTCAGACCAGTTGTTTTACATTAAGAAGGTTTGTGGTCTGCACTGTAGTGGCAGAACAGGTAGCTTAAATCCTTCTAAGTTGGGAACTGTTGATTGAGGGCTCAGTGTCTGTTATTCTAAAAGTGTATTAATTGTGGTTTAAGCACTTGGGCTTCAGGCCAGTTATTTTACATTAAGAGGGTTTGTGGTCTGCACTCTTGTGGGAGGAGAGGCTGGACTCTGCCCTTGTGAGCTGGGAATTTCTGGTTAAAGGCTTATAGTGCCTGCATATTTGAACTGTTTCTTACTGAAACTGGTACACCTTGTTTGCTGTAGCATAGACTAGTTCCAGGCCTGCTGAATCTAGCTTTGTTTGTATAACTTGAGCACTAATCCAGGCATTCTTTAAAGTATTCCATTTTATTTATTACTGCTTAGTAGTAACTTGATTAATGTGTAGCTATCATTCTAAGTCTTTTGGATTAAGCACTTGGGCTTCAGACCAGTTGTTTTACATTGGGAAGGTTTGTGGCCTGCACTGTGGTGGCAGGACAGGTAGCTTACATCCTTCTAAGTTGGGAACTGCTGATTGAGGGCTTAGTGTCTGCTATTCTAAAAGTGCATTAGTTCTGGTTTAAGCACTTGGGCTTCAGGCCAGTTATTTTACATTAAGAAGGTTCGTGGTCTGCACTCTTGTGGGAGGAGAGGCTGGACTCTGCCCTTGTGAGCTGGGAATTTCTGGTTAAAGGCTTATAGTGCCTGCATATTTGAACTGTTTCTTACTGAAATTGGTACACCTTGTTTGCTGTAGCATAGACTAGATCCAGGCCTGCTGAATCTAGCTTTGTTTGTATGCTTTTTGTTTGTTTACTTGCTATTTCCCTGAAAGGCTAATGCCACCTAAAACACGGCTTTTCAGTGCTTCTGTGGATCCCTAGTGATATCTGCATTGCTTACTGTACTTATTTCTTTGTTTCACTTGAAAGAAAGTTACTGTTTGTCATTTTTGCATTTACGTTACCTGTAACACATTGCATTTAAGTTACCTGGCACTTGCTCACTAAGTCAGCACTAAAAAATTAAAAGCACTACACCCTCACAAACTCCCCTTGAGTACCTTGTTCCCCATTGGCCCTTTTTCAATTATAAAGGAATTACCAATACTATTCTAGCATGTCCAAAGGTCAGTTGTCAATCTCCTCTCCGGTCCAGCTGGTGAATCTGGGAATCTTGAGGCAATGTTACAACCGCCTCATGTACACAGTCAACCCTCTCCTCCTCCCAACAAATTCCAACTCATGTGAGAGATGCAACCATATAGCCAAACTGGAGGCTAAGCTCTCTCAACTCCATACTGGCTTAACCAGTCAGGAGGAGAAGGAAACCACACTCACTACAATTCCAGTCTCACATAGACCTACCACGACAGCAAACCAAACACATAAACACACAAAAACATACTCGGAGGCTCTAAATAAAAATCTGCCTAAGCAGCAGAGACCTCCAAAGCAGACACCCAGGCAACCGCTACCCCAAAACAAAACACATGCAACACATAGCTCACAAAGCCAGTGTGCCGAACAGTCACAGACCATAAGGCTAAACAACACACCTGATCCACTTGTAATAGGTGACTCTATCATCAGGCACACTGACGTCCCGCTCACCAGGCTGAACAAGGAGAAGGTCACAGTGAGCTGTCTGTCGGGCACTAGGATCCGCCACATAACACAAGCACTCAGGTCACTCCAAGGCAAGTACAAATATAACTCAGTCATTGTCTATGCTGTTGTGAATGACCTGAGACGTACCTCCCTGGACTACATGAAAAGTGACATAGAGGAGCTCTCTGAGCATGTAGCCCAGGCCGGTATGACCCTGACCTTGAGTAGCATCTTACCCTCACCAAGAATGATGCCACAATATGACGACAAGATGATCAATTTCAACAATTGGCTTAAGTATTGGTGTCATTCAAAGGGAATCCAATGCCTGTCAGCCTGGGATGACATGCTTGATAAGCCACGATGCTTCGCTAGGGATGGCTTGCACCTGTCACCCCTGGGCTTTCGGATATTGGCAAAGGCTCTTGCTACCCCCATAGTGCCTTTTTTAGGCAAGGCTCAAAAGACAAACCCACCTCCATAGGTATCACAAGGGATAAGAAACTAAGAGTAATGCTACTCAACACCAGAAGTCTAAACCTCAAGATGCACGCACTCAAAACTCTCCTTGGCATGGAGAGCATCGATATCTGTGCAGTAACAGAGACCTGGTTCAAGGCATCCGAGAGCACCCCAGTACTACCAGGTTATACCTCATAGCATGCTTTTCGGCCCCAAAACTTGGACCGAACCACAAAAGGAGGGGGAGTATCAATATTCGTCAAAGATACCCACACCTCCAGGTTGGTGGCACAGCACGAAGCATCAGAGACTATCCATGTGCAACTAACAGTGGATAAAACTGCCTTCCAGTTTATAGCCTGCTACAGACCACCCTCCCAAACCCAGGAACCCCACTCGGCCTTCCTGAGAACACTGGAAAATATGAAGGTCTCTCCAAACACCATTATATTGGGTGACTTCAACTACCCAAACATAGACTGGGAGCATTACTCTAGCTCCAACACCCTAGCCCAAAGGTTCCTAGAATTTATAAACTCAAATGCTATGGAACAACTTGTTACCACTCCCACAAGAGGGGAAAACATACTGGACCTGATCATCACCAACATGGGGACTCTATGCTCCAGACCAGAAGTGTATCCCTCACTGGTAAGATCAGACCATAAACTAATCACACTGGATAGTCACATCCCGACCCCACCCACTGCCCAGAAAACCACAGTGAAAAACTTCTCTAAAGCAAATTTCACACTCCTCAAAACCGAGGTGGAATCCTTCAAAGCCCCCAGGCCTGTGGAAAATATGGCCCAAACCACAGAATCCTTTATAAACGCATTCTATGAACACCTTCAGGAATGCATGGATCATGCAATCCCAAATAAAACCAAGACCCAATCCTCCAAAGGCAGATGTCCTGTCTGGTGGACCCCAGCCATAAACAAACTATACAATAGAAGGAGGAAGCTACTACATGATAGAGCAAAATCCCAAAAAGGGAAGGCATCTCTGATAGTATTAACAAAAAACTATGGGCACTCATAAAATTGTCTAAGGCCAGCTTCGAGAGAAAAATTGCACAGGACACTAAGGATAATCACAAGGCTTTCTATAGTTATGTTAGGAACCTGGGTGGGAATTCCCAGATATGCTCAGAATTAGTCCAAAATAACAAAAAATACACCGAACCCACAGACATTGCCAACATCCTGGCTGACAGGTTCAGCACAAACATTTGCCCCCCCTCCCCACCAAAAGGGCAAATATCTATCCCAGCAGAGTGCTCCCCCCCTGACATCTCAGATGTTCAGGTAAGAGCCGCCCTCTCCAAAGCAAAAAACACAGCATCAATGGGACCAGACGGTGTCCCAGGCTGCATCCTACATGAACTCCAAGAAGAGCTAAACCCAAATATAAAACTACTGTTCAGTCTCAGCCTTACTACAGTATATGTACCCAAAGAGTGGCGTACAGCAACAGTGGTCCCTCTCCACAAAGATGGTGCCTCAATGGATCCTGGAAACTAAAACCCCATAAGCCTGACTAGCTTGGTCTGCACAGCTATGGAAAGGATCATCATGGACCTAATAAATAAAGATATTGGGGACCTACAGACACTGGATCCTACCCAGTTTGGCTTTGTTAAGGGCAGATCCTGCCCCTTAAACCTGGTTGATTTCTTTGAAACAGTCACCAAGGCCATTGACAAGGGGATGGTGGTCCACACAGCCTACCTGGACCTTGCAAAAGCCTTAGATACAATACCCCACTCGGGCATTATAGATAAGCTCACCAGCTTAAATATAAACCCCCTATGTCACTAGATGGGTTGCAAACTGTCTCAAGGACAGAACCCACATGGTTAGAATTGCTGGAGCCATGTCAGACTCCAAACCAGTTACAAGTGGCATCCCACAAGGCTCAGTCCTGGGGCCTCTCTTGTTCGGTATATATTTCTCGGAGGTACAGGCCAACACGGAAGGACTGTGGCTGACTAAGTTCGCAGATGACTGCAAACTGGGCGCCATAATCGACTCTCCAGCTGACACAAGCATTCTCCAAAAGGGCCTCATAGAAACAGACAACTGGTGCCAGAGCCATGGCCTCAAGCTAAACGCCAAAAAGTGTATATTCATCCCCTTTGGCAAAAACAAAGTGCCCACAAATTACCACATAGGTGGTAATCCATTAAGTAAAGAAGAAGTAATTAGGGACCTGGGGACTGAAGTTGATAGCAATCTCTCATTTGACAACCACGTGGCCGAAGTGGTTAGAAAAACATTTTATATAGCCCACCTAATCATGAAGGGATTCACATCTAGATCAGGGGAGGTCATTGTGCCTCTTTACTCATCCCTCATCAGGCCCATAATTGAGTATAATGCCCCTTTTGGGAAGTACCTTACCAGACACCCGCAGCAACTGGAAAGACCCCAAAAGTACCTCACCAAGAGGATCAAAGGGCTCAAACAGATGCCATATGCTGCCCGGTTAAAGAAACTCCAGCTCTACTCAGTGGCATACTGCCTGCTTAGAGGTGATCTGTGCCTGATGTATAAAGCCATGTCCAACCCAGAATTAATGGACATGCTGCACCTCAGAAAATCCAAATCCCATCGAGCTACTCGCTCGAGAGACTTGAACCTCAGCACTGAAATAAATAGGACATGCTGGAGGGACAGATTCATAACCCAGAGGCTCCCTTCACTCTGGAATAAAATCCCAGTCCAGGTTAGGCAGATTCCCTCATTGACTCTCTTCAAGAGTGGATGGGAGATCGTAGGTTTACCCCGGGTATCACTTCTGTGTCACTGTTAGACAGAGGCACAGTATACTAACCTCGAAAAAGGGCATAGCAAAATTAATTAGTATGAACCTATAGATATAGATATATATATATATATATATATATATATATATATATATATATATATATATATTAAGCTTTTTAGGTTGTTGTGTGTGGGACCTTTAATGTTTTAATTAGAATTGTGATGTCATTAATTGTATACCATATATAACTGATTATTTGTGACTTTTTTCTGAAGAAGTTCACATATTGCATGTGTACGAAAGCACTTACGTTTTATTGTTTGTCCTAATACAGTTTTTGGTAGAGTAAACCCTTGCCTTTTGTGTTGTTTACCAGGAAGGTCCAACTTGGAACAAAGCCAATTTCCAGCAGAGGCCCGGGAGAAATGCTCCAGATGCATGCCTTTCTAACGTTAGAGGAAACCGGAGCACCTAGAGAAGATGCACACAAACATAGGGAAGACATGCAGACAGAGGACACCCCACCCCAGAATTGAACCAGAGAGCCTCTTGCTGTGAGGCGACAACATAATGCAACACCTCTGCACCCCAACTGGCAGCAAACTGAGAGAGAGAAAACCAGCTACAGGGACAGGATAAAAAGTACACAGATCCAACGATAAGGAGGCAAAATGGGAAAATAAGAAGACAGCTAATATGACTCCATAGGAATGTGAGGCTATGAATTAGGGCAAGACAGAGGGCCTACAAGAGGTAGAGGGTAGAATGTGGAGAAGTGGATGAGGTACTGTCCACGGATGTTACTAAAAAAACAATAATTATGGTACAGGCAGCACAAGCTAAAATTGAAAGGGAATTACCAAAAACAATCAAGAACTGAAGTGCATAGGAGAATAAAAGCAGTGAGAACTGGCAGTAATAGTACGGAGGGGTGGGAGGTTACACAAGCCTTTGATGAAGTACAGACATTGAATTAATACTTTTCCTCCATTTTCACAAAGGAAAGGAAAAAGAAGGTGTCCTTCTTTGAGGGAGGTAGGGCAGAACAGAAAGAACAGTAGAGAAGCACTAGAATAGATTGGGAGGAGATTCAGGGGGAATAGTATGCTTTTGGGGGGGGAGTACAAAAAACAGATAGGCTGCCTCCCAGAGTCCCTAGAAGTCTGGCCAAGGTGTTAACTGATCTCTTGATAGAGATCATTAGTAGCTCACAAGGGGTGATAGACAAATCCATAGAAATACAGGCCTGCTAGCTTAACTGCTGTGACTGAGAAAGTTAGATGTAGAGCTGTTCAGGAAGGTTGATGGCATTTCTCTATGACACCAATCTCCAGGACAATTGCTTAGCTGTCATGACTAAGATGAAGGACATAGAAGACTGTATTGAGAAATTTAATATTAGAAATTAGGTAAGTGACTACTGGAACCCCACAGCAATATGGAAGATTTTAATTGCACCTGGATGGGACCACCTGGAGCAGACTAAGGACAGGGCAATAGTATAGAGAACAGAGGGGAGTATCTTTAGAGGATAGGTTACAGAACCAAAGAGGTCCATTTCTCTTCAGGACTTTGGTTATACCACAACTTGAATACTGTATGCAACTCTGGAGGACATAAAAGTGAAAGAACAGCAAGCTACTGAAAAGGAAAGCAAAAGAAAGCTACCAGAAGGATCCATTAGACAGAAATGAAGGAATATCAGCAGATACTAACTGAGCTAGAGTTTTTCACACTTGAAACACAAGGGACAAGGTGGCATGATATTGGTATAAAAGTTCATTTAACAAAAATGTGAGCATGTCATTCTGAACAGGAAGTATATAGGCAGAAAAAGGAGACATAGAAAGTAGATTACAGCTAGTATCTAATATTTGGACCACTGAAAGTACTGCTTTATTTAAAGGGGTACAGACTCATGGAATGTACTACCACAATGACTGGTTGGAATGAAATCCAGAAGATTTCAAGGAGGAATGGGAGAGGTGAAAAAAGGCTTCATGGAAGGTAAGGATACATGGGAGGTAAAATATTAAGCCACATAAAGGGATAGACCAAGTAGATATTTTTCTACTTCTACCATCAAGCAAAAACAAAGAGTACAGAAGTCACTGAAATGGATAAAGCCTCCATCCCCAAAACACACATGTGTTATTGAAATAAACACATTGCCCATGTATGAAGCATGACTGAAGCTGTTCTTTTAAGTGCTGTGTTTGTTAAGATGGTTTTAGCAGCCACTAGGAAACAAGACTGCCCAATATATTAGGGACAGGGGCATAGCTATGCTTTTATTAATGCATTTACTGGTTATAGCAGTCACTGGTACCCATACTGACAGCCATATTAAGGATAAAGGGATTTTGCACAGTGTCTCTGCCTACTCTAAATGTGCAACAAGCATGAAACTCTGACTAGTGTTCTGGAATTTATATGCATTCACATACAGAATTCACTGAACTTGGCGAAGGATTTAAGAGTGACATACATTGCAGAGCTGTGAATATTTCATAATATCATAAAACCACTGACTGCAAACATGCCAGGTATAGGCTATTCTGTTCTCCACAAATGTGTCTGGGTTCCTTTTCAGTATAGGATGCACATTTCCAGCTTGTAGTTTGCCTTAGTTGCTTTTAAAGCTTCCATATCTCTGTGCTATGCTTTTTCCACTGTTGTGTACTACATCCCACTGAAGGGAATGGCATACTGTCGTCCAGTTCAATGTACTTTTCATCTGTCTTAATAGTACACTGACTGATTACAGCAGACCTGTATTCCCTTTCTTACAGTGTGGTGGGTAATAAAGTTTCAACGCTATCTTTGGTGTGCTGACTGGAGGGTATCTTAGAAACCTATCGTCATTATTTCTTCAGACACACACACACACACACACACACACACACACACACACACACACACACACACACACACACACACACACACACACACACACACACACACACACACACACACACACACACATGCACACGCACACATGTGCACACAGGTATACATACATAAACATACGCACGCTATATACTTTCATAGACAGATCTACTGTCTAGACTGCAGCAGGTATATACATAAAGGCATATTTATTTATTTCTGTTTGTTAACTAGATTAACCTGACTGTGTTGTTAGCTAATTTTCAATGGGTTCCTGGAAGAAAAGCTCCACAAATGCAGTCTTATATGAATGTATATGTAAAGTGTACAAGGTATGCCATAGTTAAGCATACATGCAACCATTTTCTGAAAGCGTTAAGGCTGCAGAAATTAGCAGTTCTTACTGTGTACATTTTTACAATGAAGCAATTTAATAGAGTCAAACATCTGTAGGAAATGTTAAGAAGATGTAGATTGAGATAGATACTATTTGCATTTACTTGCCACATAATTCAAACATTCTATACACCCAGGTCTCTTTCATTTAGCGACCGACAACCGCATTCTGCTAAAAACCCCACCATACCAGCACTCTCAAAAAACATTCTTACTATACAATAAGTACCACAACAAAATCATTAAACTAATTCTACATATTGCCTCTAGGCTGCTGCTCTGAGGAGACATGCACCCAAACCCTGGACCTACAAATCCTTTTATGAGCCTTCCAAATACAAATACACCAAATAGTCACACCTGCATCTCCAGAAATACTACTGGTCTATTAATTCTAAACATTAATATTAGAAGCATCTCTAGCAAAGTCCATGACCTCCATGCTAATCTTTCTCTATACTCTCCAGATATAGTACTTCTAAATGAAACATAGCTAAAACCTAACATCTCCAATACTGAGATTACTGCCCCAGGTTACACTTTACTATGCAAAGACCGTTTGAACAAAAAGGGAGGTGGTGTCACAACTAAATGTCACAACATCAGACATACCATCTCCCGATCTAGGTACCACAGAAATCTTACTAATCTACAAATTAACAGTAGAAAGACTATCAATTTAATTGGTTGCTACTTCCCACCTGGTAATAATATATCATCCTTGCTTACTCGACTGTGCATCCAAGACACTTCTTTAGGAAACCATAATTTTAGGGGACTTCAACACTGACTGGACAACATGTAACTCACCTATACCCACCTCTCATATAAACCTGCATGGCTTCTTTCAGCTAATCCAGACTCCTACTACAATAGATAAAGCAACAAACAGACAGTCTATCCTAGATTGGATACTGTCAAACAAAACATCCCAGATAACTCGATCTGGCTACCTACCTGACAGCATGAATGACCATATACCTACTTATATAATTATAAATCATCCCTTTGTTGAAAAACCTACCACCACCTATAAACAAATACGTAACAAAAATAATTGTATCCCATCAAACTTCCTCTCAGCACTGACAGCTTGTAATTGGAATCCCATCAAGCAGCTCACCCTTAATGAAGCTGTGATGTACTTCAATTCCACTTTCTTAAATACACTAAATTTCCATGTCCCACCTAATACCATGAGAATTAAGGCTAACTATGCATCTTGGTTGACCAAAGAAACCAGATCTCTGCTTCATGGAAGGGATAAAAGCTTGGTATAATTGGAAAAAAGAAAAAAAACAATTCACTCAAAGCAAATATACCTTGAACTTAGAAACAAAGCCAAAAAATGTTGAGAACAGATAAAATAAACTACTATCACAGCATACAAATGAAATATTAACATAATCCTAGAAAGTTCTGGACAGCTATTAATAAGGTTATTCAAACAGGAACATCGAAAACCCCTCCCCTTGCAACTACAGACACCTCAAATAATATTGCTACCCAATTTAACAAATTCTTTACTGAATCCGTTTTCACACTAGCAAACTCACAAAACTCCCCCAACCACAATGAGACATACATACACCTTAATAATGAAAATAGTTTTGCCTTTCAACTCATCTCTATAAACCTGATTAAAAAACTACTCAGACAGCTAAAACCAACTACACTTGCAGCAGATGGACTCCCAGCTGAATTCCTAAAAATAGTCACTGATGTAATACTTATCCAGTAGCCATCCTCATCAGTTGCTTGATCTCTGAAAAGCTAGTCCCTGACCTCTGAAAAATCTCCCTTATTATCCCCTTTCATAAAGGGAGCAACTCAAAAGAACTAACTAATTATCACCCCATAGCCATACTCTGTCCCTTCTCTAAAATACTAGAAAGATGTATTCTAAAACAAATTATGGAACACCTCAGCGCAAAGAAACTGTTCACTAACACTCAACATAGCTTCAGACCCTCACATAGCACAACCACTGCACTCATGTCATTCACTCAGTTAATGGCAGAGAAATGATGGTAAATATGTATCAGCCATCTTCTTTGAACTTTCTAAGGCCTTTGATATGGTTAATCATAACAAACTTTTAAAAGTTATATCAGAACTCAGTCTTAGCCAAAACACTATAGCATGGTTTTGCAGTTACCTAACAGGTAGACAGCCGGCAGTTAAATGGCACCAGGAACTATTTTCTCTGCTCCCAGTAACAATGGGGGTTCCACAAGATTCCATCCTCGGACCTCTATTATTTTGCTCACTGACCACCAGCTAATACTGAACCCAAACAAAACATAGCTTATCATCTTCCAGCCCACACAACACACCAATCCTGACCTCTCTTTCAACATCATATCCAATAACAAGATTCTCATATCTCCTGTTACCCACACAAAACTTCTCGGTGTGGTGATTGACTCAAACATGAAATTTGATATCCATATCTCTCTTAACGTAAAGAAAGTCCACAAAACATAGGTACTCTATATAGAAATAAACCATTTTTAACAGACACTACTAGGGCCACTATTGCATGCACACATCTTATCTCTGCTCTACTATATGCTTCTCCAATCCTAACCAACCTTCGAAAATCTGACCTAACCAAATTAGAAGCGTGCTACAACAAAATTGTCAAATTCGCTACCAACAGTTCCTTCATATCACACCACTGTCTTGCTCTCAAAAAGCTCAACTGGCTAGAATTTCCTCATCTACTACTATATAATCAACTTACCCTGACACACAAAATTCTGTATCATCCCGAGAAAAACCCTCACTGCGAGACTTGATACTTCCATACTCTTGGTACCAGATGACTACGTTCCACTAACAAACTTCTCCTCAAAGTAACTAAAGATAATAATACAGCAGTTGCATCCCTCTACTCTAGCAATATAGCAAAATGCTGGAACAAACTCCCACCCGCCATCACAGCCATAGCTTCTATACTTGAATTTAAAAAGTCCTTAAAATCACAATTGTTGAGCTCAAGGCTCTGCAAATGTGACATTACAAGTTAATACTAACACCCACCCTTCCTACTCTCTCTTTATCCTTTCATGTGACCATCAATTACACTTTCACCCCACTTCTCTGCTCTCATTTCTTATATAATTACATCTATCCATGTCTCATCTTGTTTACCCTTTCACAGCTGCTAAAATGTAAAAGGCACTTTATAGTGAAACTAAGATTGCTAATTCCTGATCCTATTATATACATTTTGTTAAATGCTAAATACTGCTATTCATCATTTGTACTTGACTGTGTAAACTAAATTGTAAACTATTATTGTTTATGTAAATGTTATTTGTGGAGCTTTTCTCCCCGGGCCTCAGCTGAAAAAGGACCCATGTCCAGTCGGACTTTCCCGGTAACCAAACATGAGATAAATAAATAAATAATGCATTTGCTTGTTACTAGAGGGTAACTAGTCAAATGGCTGACACAGAATTTGTCTTCCTGTGGCAAAAGGCAAGCCTTCTAGCAGTCCTGAAAATGCATTAACTGAACACATTCATCATTTTTAATGTATGGTCAGCATGAATAAGAAGGCCATCTAATGAGGTCAGGGCACCTGTCATCTGAGTACTGACTTTAATGTGTTGAACAATCTGACAGAACAGACCATATGAACATGCACTACAAATGTAATATGTACACAGTGCAGTATGACTCAGCCCCTCTCATCATATTTTATTTTTCTTATTCTTATTGACTGTTATCAGTTTAAGCAGTCTGATGTAACAAACCACATGCAAAAGACAGAATAACGTATTTACATATACAGAACCTCTTCCTAGTGAAGTAAGACAAAATGTTCTAACAGCAGCCAACACAGGGCTGGATCAGACATAATGTCTAACATATAGCTGAAATCTTGCAGGTTTTCCTGTGGGACTCAGCAATATAGAAATGAAAAGCCTGCATGGATCTTTGGATAAACATGCAGCTTTTGTGCAATCCTTAGAAAAGACAAGTAGCTCAGAAAAGCTGAGAACAGCCACAAGGTATAGCACTATAGCAGAAGTATGCCATAGATCCAAGAACGTAACAATTTATTTAAGTAATATAAAGTGGTTCCTATGCATAATATAGCATTATGGTGGAAGAAACAGAAAGACTTGGGGGGGGGGGGGCACTAGCTGCTCTTCACTGACACGCTATATTCTGAAAGAGACAGCTAAGTTAATCTTGCCAGTAACATTCCTCCCTTTTTTTTCACTTCATTATTTTTCCTTACAATTTTCAAGGTTTTCTTACTTCCTAGCTACTGGGGTCTTTGTTCTTTTTTGAAAAATATTTAGCTAAGAAAACCTAGTTATTGCTGCCCTTAAATCACTTTGCATATATAAGCTTGTTGATATAATTGAGCAGTGGTATGATTATTTTCTTTATTCTCTGTTACAATAAATGCTTGATTCTCTGTTACAACAAATGCTTGACATATCTAATTCAGTAAATATGCTTTCAATAAAAACTCATTTGATGTAAAAATGATACATAATAGTCATAGCTCTTTATAATGTTACTTCTCCCTTATAAAAATTTCTTTTTATGAAATCTCAATACTGGAAGTACAGCAATTTGCATTTATCATTTTAGTTTGTTTTTAAAATGTAATAAGTGTGATATATTCAGTTACTACAAAGCCCAGAATCTGGATAGACTGCCAAATAATAATAATAATAAAGACAAGGATTACTGTTTTACACACACACACACACACACACACACACACACACACACACACACACACACACACACACACACACACATGAATATTCATTTACACACATAAACACAATGCATGACAGCAGTCAGCATCCAAGAGCTTGTAAAGATAAAATAAAAGTAGCTAATAATAGAGCAATACAGGTATCAAGGAAATAGAAGAACTCTTTGCTTCATTCAGTCATTCTTTTTCTGATACCTGTTTTATCCTGTTCAGTGTTGCTGGACAGCCAGACCCTAGCAAAGCACTTAGAAAGAATAACGCAGGATAGCACTTTATCACACTTGTGTGCACATGCTCACATGCACACACACACACACACACACACACACACACACACACACACACACACACACACGTTCTGCACTTGCTCACACATGCATGCACACTTAAAGACAGCGAAAAACAATATTGATAAAAGAAAAACACAGACTGCACTGAAAGTACCCTTGTTGGGAAGTGAACCACAGAACCAAGAACTGTGAGTTTGCAATGCTAAATGCTGCACTGTTATGCTTTCCCACTTTTAAATATTACTGCATTATTCTCAGCTTAAGATGAGAACACTATACTGCACATTTGCAATACTTATTTCTTCCTTGAGAAGCAGTAAGCGTCATGTTGTTTTATATATATTGGCAATTTTGTGACTCCTATGTTTCCCCTTCAGAATGTAAAGTAAAAACTGTTATGTTCAAGCACTATAAAGCATACCAATGGAATCCTCCATCGGCTCAGTGGCACGGTCCACAGTCACAAATATAACAATAGTCAGGGGCAGGAAACCTTTTCTATTATGGAATGTTGTATCAGTTTTCTTGGAAGCAACCTGTTCCTGTTTCCATTCCAAACATTGGCCAATGTGACTTCTTGCAATGGCCTCTTTATCCACTTCAGCTGTGTAGAATACAGAACTATTCATGTACATTATTCTTATAAACTTGCATTTTACACCTGGGTAAATATTTCTCACAATTTATGATCCATAGGTCTCTAGACACAGAGTTTCACCTTTTAATAATGTTCCTTCAGCATGAATTTTCTCTGTGAAAATAGGGTGAAGCAAGCCCAAACTAAATCTTCATTTTCTGCACACTAACATCTTAGTAGCTGACAGCCAAGTCGACTACAGTATAACAAAGTCAGCAACAAAGCTATAGATATTCTTTTTTTCAAGGATCCATTAGTAATTTTCAATATATACCTAGAATGTCTAAACTACTTCTTTTTAAACCTTTCTAGAGAGGCAACACAAGAAGCGGATTTTTCAAATGTGTCACTTATAAAAGATACTGAACGGATATGATTATTTCTGATAATGAATACTGAAAGTCAATACTTACATTTCATTGCAAGCCTTTCAACTCTGTCCAGTTTTGCAGAAAGTACATGGTTTTGTCTCATATGTTTGCCCTGACCCTTTTAATTTTCCTGTACATCACCAAGGATACAGCCCCTAAATAATGCATATTTATGCAAAACCAGTTGTTTTATTAACATTTTAGGTGAATGAGATTAATATTTAAAACTGTCCCTGATTTGGGGCCTTTGTCTCCTCATTCTTTTTTGTGCAAAGAAGTTAAGAGGTATATTGTGTTATAGCATACACATGCAAAGAAGTTTCAGTTCAAATCAATGCCCAGATGCCCAGAAACCTTTATTTCAGGAACTGAACTAACATAATTGTGAACCCTTCTCCATGTTTTCTTAGGACAGTACCACTGATTAATTGAGGAAGTAACATGATACTTTTGTTGTTCCTGACATGTAGTATACATGATTATTATGTCCACAGTGTCAAAATCCATATCAAGTCTACAGCATATAACTTTTTGTCAGACCCCTAACATAGGTAATACCATGATGACATTTATGCAATGACAACAATACAATTTGTCAATCTTGAGGTGGAATTATGAAGTTAGCCTCCAAAAATTCACCTTTTGTGGATAAGATAGTATGAATGCAGATTTTCTGTGGTGTGTTAAAGTTATCATAATGTATTCTCAAATTCTGGTGATCGTAAATTATACAGTTTTCATTCAAGCAATATTCATATAATCTATCATAAATTTTCTTCTTGTCTGCTAGCTTTCCATCTCTTAGGTCTAATGGATAAAGGCTGAATCTATTAACAAGAATAGATTACAAGGTCTGTTGAAATCATAATATATCATGTAAATTAAGATGACCATAAGCTACACAGTAGACTTTTATGTGCACGTTGCATAATTTTATGAATGTAGAGTATGCAATGGTTAAATGTATCTCTAACCTGGCCCTGCTCAATCAAATATTTTGTTTAGCAGATATTTTGCAGTGATACAGGCCTGCATAGCAAATAGTCTGCCAATGAACACAAAGAGTCATCATGTACTTCTTTGGCTTCGACAGCTTTGTTCTAGTGTGTGTGTGTGTGTGTGTGTGTGTGTTTGGAATGGTAAGATTGTTTATAAAGTATTACTGAAGAAAGAGGTCCACTATATTTTAATCAATAAACCTTATATCTAAAGGGGCATAATAATCAGCTTGAACTCAAGTTTTTGATTGGATGTCCTTTAATGCTTAATTGTTTAATAGGTGTAACTTTTCACGTGTTTGCTAATTCAATGTCAATTCCTTAATCTAGAGAAGACAGTAAGCCAAGGGGCTATGTAATAAAGTTCTGATATTGCTCATATACATTGTGGTTTATTTTGCTCCTTTTGGTTTATGTTTTTATGGCTCATTTAAATAGAATAGTAATGCCTCAACAATAATTTGGTTTCTAATATCAGTGTTTGTATTGAATCAGTCACCCAGGTTAGTGGTTCTACCTCTTTTCTCAGGCAAACAATTGCAATCAGTTCATGCTCCATTTTCTTCACTTCCTAAATAAAAAAAATGCATTTCAGGCAATTACTGCCAAAATGTGTAAGAAAACTGTTACATATGCTTCAAATGAGCAATTCCCATAAAACGCCTATTCTACACCCTATATTTTTTGAAATGTAAAAAATCAGGTCCAGTCAGTATTAATAATGGCTACCATTGTTAATGTAACACTTCTTATATAGTACCCCCTGTTTACATACAATATAATTATTTCTTTGCCCGAGATGTCCCTGCTCTCAAGTTCTCAAGCTTACTGTCAAAAACTTTGAAAAATCATCTATAATTATATCTTTGACTGTATCAGCAAATATTGCCCAGTACCACATATCAAAGGGTCAACATTAGATAACTGAAGCTTTAGGTAATGGAATACCTAAAGCTCGATACCTAAACAGTGAAAGCTGTAAACTACGAATGGCCACTTCTGCAAATTTTTTCATAGGGAAACAATTTGCTTGGCCGAACAAAAAAAAAACCCTTTCAAACCCCAATCGAGTGGGGGCCTTCATCCTCCACACCCCCCACATCCTGCCAATTAAATATACCAACTCCGAGATCACTCTAAAGTGTTGATAAGGGCAAATTCCCGATAATGGCTAAGCAAAATTTTTCCCTATGAAAAAATTTGCGGAAGTGGCCATTTGTGGTTTACAGCTTTCGCTGGTTAGGTGTTGAGCTTTAGGTATTCGATTACCTAAAGCTTCAACTGTATGATATAGGCCCAAATCAAGCACTATTTTAGGAATTGCTATAACATTGTTTCATAATCTACTATAACGCTAATCTGATCTACTCAAAGATGACTAAAGCTATTCTTATTGTGACCCGTTCAAAATATATATGTGGTGCCATCAAATCAGTAAATCATTAATTACTGCTATCAAAACATAAGGGAGTTGGAATGGGAATGGTCCTTTAAAATTGTTCCAAAGCTATTAGTCTGATAAGTCTGTTAATAGTCTCCTCAGGCAATGCCTTTCAGCATTTGGGGACCTAAAACATGCAGATCTCATCCATTAGTCTGAGAAGTTGATCATTTTACCTTAGTCAAATATACATATGGCTAGGTTCTTCGACACATAGGAAAGATGGGCCTTCAACTTAATATAGGATTTTATGCCAATTTTAATACACTATTGGACTAGGTTTACCAAAAGAGATTGATGATTGTCAATGGTAAAATATGTTGTATGTTTTTTAAACCTAATCAAAAAATGAAAAATGCTTCCCTTCTGCAGGTTCAAAGTTTAAATTCCATGACTTCTGTCATTGCCCTATGCTATCCTTACCCAGCATATGAAGATACTGTACATTTGGAGAAAATGATGAAGCAACCGAAATCTGGCTATATGTTTTCCAGCTTGAATTATATGAAACAAAATACTCCTTATCCAAAGTAATCTTCAACTTTAGGTATAATATCGATGTTCTTCATATTACATATTCAATATGTATGTATTTATTTATTTATTTATTTTTGTTTTCCACGGTAGTGCAGTCATCAATATTGACCAGTTTTAGGCTCAGCCCAGGTAATATACAAAACATTTCACAAACAAAAAAATACAGAAACGTAAGCGATAACAGAGTAGTTCAGACACATTTCATAAAAAAAACTGTATGCATTGAGCAAGCATGGTGCAATGTACAATCAAGCAGAGTATAAGTTACGTATTGAGCAAGCATGTTGCAATGTACAATCAATCAGAGTGTAATATACTATATATACATCAGTTTCTATAGCGGGTAAAGCCATCAGGGGCCTCATCACTGCATGCACCCCTCTGCTATTAGTCTTCGTCTCATGTTAGTTAGCTAGTTTACTAGGGTAGTGCATTGATCACAATGCACTGCTACTACAGGCTGATCTGCTGCCCTTTGCCGACTCTGCATGCAAAAAGGCTTTCAATCAAACTGTCTGGTTACTTATTCATCTCCCAGGATCAAGAAGCTGTTATGCATGATCAACCAGCCTTCAAGCTAGCCACTGTAGAAAGGAGCTTTGGGAAGGTTGCTCCTGCCACCTGAACATTGTTCCTTCACAAATAGAAAAGAAAGTAAATTATGCAAATTTTAGAACTAAAAAATTCACCTAACCAAAATTTGTGAATGCCATTGCTTTGGGGAACATTTCTAACATCATGGCTAAACGAGACATTGAGTCAACTCCTCAAATGTAAATGACATCCCATGCTCTGTTTAATAAACTTCTCATTCGGAGTGTAATTATCCTTATTTTATATATACTGTTGATATTAGTATTTACACTATTATTTTGTTTTTATCTATTTTTTTACTTGCTCACTATATATTATATGCTGCTAATTTATTGTATTTCCAGTTTAGCTTGCACCACTTGATTTTGCATTGTGCATAGTCTTTCAGTCTGCTGACACTTTTGTTTTGCATGGAATTATTATATGAAGTGAATTACTTAATGCCATGTCTTGGTCATGGCTGAAAATGAAATGTTTTTTTGAGTAGCCACCCACATAAACTCATCAAATAAAAAACAAATAAATAATGCTGCTGCAGTATACAGTAGCTAATGAACAGTGTAAGACAGATAGGAAAGTGTTACATTCTGACAGATTCTTGTCTTGTTTCTAAGAATGCTCATTTATGTCAATGTTTTTTTTTAAATTGATTCTGTTGAAAAGCAGTGGTTTATAAAATGGCAGTCATTACAAACTAATTGATGACATGCATAAACATTTCTTTAAAACATTATGACTGTATATCAGTAGCATGAAGTACATTCAGTTGTACAGGAAGACCACGATAAGCATTAAAGTGCTTATTAAAGTATAATTAGCAGAGACTTTGCAATCTTTGCTACACTTGCATCCTAGGCAATAAATCTATGCAAGGTAGAATTTCAAAGATATACAAAACAGTGTTGAAGAAAATGTATTCATACGAAACTCAGTGGCTTTTATCATGATTCATGCATTAATCCTCTAAGGAAAAGATCACAGATTTGCAAAGGATCAGAATGACAGAATAGATAATGATTTTAATAATCATTGCACTTTTCCTACTCATGATAGACTGTAATTTCACAAGTATGTACATGTAAACCCCTATATGTTTGGTAATTTCACACATGTAATTCTTCCAGAAGCCCAAGATAGTTGCAACAAGAAAGATTACTTGCCTTAACCTGTAAAGTACTATTCTGCCTAGGTTAAGTTGAGTTGGTAAAATACCTAGAACCCAACATTCCTTGCCATTCAACAAGAAAAGAGACTGAGAGACAGGGCTCATAGAGTTCCCTGCTTTATTCTACTCAGTTTGTTACTTTACTGGGTAGAATTCACACTCCATATACAAAGAGGGAGGATGTGACTCTTAAAATCTCTAACTTTCCTGCAATATGTAAGATGTAGCTATGACAAACATTTAAATCCCACACAGATGAATGGCAGCATGCAAACTGCTCTTCCCAGGCATTTAATGTAAAGCCAGGTGTATTCCAATTAAGGTCCATTTCTCTAGTTTAACGTGGGTATCAGTTGCTTTACAGTTGCATTTTGCTAGACGTTGGTTAACCCAGGATCACAAATGAGAGTTTTGTGTATTACAGGCATTCACAGGCATTCACAAAAGTTTTGTGTATTACAGGTATGCAGGAGAGTTTTGTGTATTACAGGTATGCAGCAGAGGTTTGTGTATTACATGTATGCAGCAGAGTTTTGTGTATTACAAGTATGCAGTAGAGGTTTGTGTATTACAGGTATACAACAGAGTTTTGTATACTACAGGTATGCAGCAGAGTTTTATGTATTACAAGTATGCAGTAGAGGTTTGTGTATTACAGGTATGCAGCAGAGGTTTGTGTATTACAGGTATGCAGCAGAGTTTTGTGTATTACAGGTATGCAGGAGAGTTTTGTGTATTACAGGTATGCAGCAGAGGTTTTGTATTACAGGTATGCAGCAGAGTTTTGTGTATTACATGTATGCAGGAGAGTCTTGTGTATTACAGGTATGCAGCAGAGGTTTTGTATTACAGGTATGCAGCAGAGTTTTGTGTATTACACGTATGCAGGAGAGTTTTGTGTATTACAGGTATGCAGCAGAGGTTTTGTATTACAGGTATGCAGCAGAGTTTTGTGTATTACAGGTATGCAGGAGAGTTTTGTGTATTACAGGTATGCAGCAGAGGTTTATGTATTACATGTATGCAACAGAGTTTTGTGTATTACAAGTATGCAGTAGAGGTTTTTGTATTACAGGTATGCAGCAGAGGTTTGTGTATTACAGGTATGCAGCAGAGTTTTGTGTATTACAGGTATGCAGGAGAGTTTTGTGTATTACAGGTATGCAGCAGAATTTTGTGTATTACACATATGCAGCAGAGTTTTGTGTATTACAGGTATACAGCAGAGTTTTGTGTATTATAGGTATGCGGGGGTGTTTTGTGTATTACAGGTATACAACAGAGTTTTGTGTATTACAGGTATGCAGCAGAGGTTTGTGTATTACATGTATGCAGCAGAGTTTTGTGTATTACAGGTATGCAGGGGAGTTTTGTGTATTACAGGCATGGAGGAGAGTTTTGTGTATAAAAAGGTATGCAGCAGAGTTTTGTGTATTACAGGTATGCAGGGGTGTTTTGTGTATTACAGGTATACAACAGAGTTTTGTGTATTACAGGTATGCAGCGGAGGTTTGTGTATTACACATATGCAGCAGAGTTTTGTGTATTACAGGTATGCAGGAGAGTTTTGTGTATTACAGGTATGCAGGAGAGTTTTATGTATTACACATATGCAGCAGAGTTTTGTGTATTACAGGTATACAGCAGAGGTTTGCGTATTACACGTATGCAGCAGAGCTTTGTGTATTACAGGTATGTAGCAGAGTTTATGTAGTACATGTATGCAGCAGAGTTTTATGTAGTACATGTATACAGCAGAGTTTTATGTAGTAAGTGTATGCAGCTTTCCTAATCATCTGTAGCAATGTTCCTGACTTTGCTGGTATAGGGATCCATTTAATGAGCACATAGTGTGTATTTACATTGCAAGTGTATCCAATGTTTGTGACTCTTTTGTGCTAAAGCTAAAAATGTGCTGTCCTTGACAGAATTTAAATCTGACAATAATTAATGTTATTTACTATCCGTTCTGCTAAGTAATGTTTATTTTTCTTATTTTACTAATTTAATGTTTCAAACTACTGAATTATACCTAGTGACCGTTTCCAGTAGTTTATTTCTTGAATATCCACCATTACATACTGTACACCCCACAGATTAATTTCCCTTACTTTACTAACCTTGCTACATATTACTGTAAGTTATAGAAATCATTTCGGTCTGTGTTGTGTTCTTTCATGAATTATCAAGGAGGTCGACATTGAATGACTATAAAACTGAAGATTGTGTAAACCCAGGCCTCCCTTCTTAATTGCACACTTTTTCTTTCTATATGATGGCAGTCACATGGGTAAAACTTCCATACAGATACATTCTGTTTTACCCTCCCTAAACCACGCAAACCATTATTTCTGTCAAGCAATTCTTTAAACGATTGCAGTTTAACTAAAAACTCCATTATCTACAGTAAAACACTCAAAATGATTATTTCCTTATCTAGATTTATAGCTCAATTTGGGCCATGATGAATTCACCCTAGCTTCACCCGGGATCAATTCCCCCTACACACACACACACACACACACACACACACACACACACACACACACACACACACACACACACACACACACACACACACACACACACACACACACACACACACACACACACATTACTTTTCAATCCAAACTGATCCATCCCTTCTTCTCACTCAACAAATAGTCAAAGGCTCCATCCAAATCACCTGTTTCACCTACTTATTTATGAACTTTGATCTCCACCTCTTTCCACAGCTCTCCACATAATTATAAAACCAATCCAATTTTTTCTAAGCTAGCTATAGCTCTAAAATCCACCTTCAGCTGCAACGCAAATTCTTATTTTCCTTCACCCCTATTTCCACTAATAATCCTTTATAAAACTACACTTCTATCTTAACACTATCACAATTTCACATATAAACATATTTCTACTTTATATCACTTACTCATGTGTCTACAAATGATTATACTACCAACTCCTCTACTCCTAGCACGTTAAGCAACCCCCTCAACTTTATATACAAATAAATCCTACTTATCATCTTTCCACCAACTCACATGGCTCTCAAACTAACTCTACACATTATACCTTTATAAATGCATACTCAATATGCTCTTAACTCTATCATAACATTCAAACTAGCACTGACAAACAAAATCATAATCAAATGGCTATTCTCCTACTGCCACAACACCTTAAAATTAAAGTTAAGTGGTAACATCCATTCAAATCTGGCCCAACATGCTCTCAATACCCATCCATACCCCCTTCCTTACAGAAACTCACCCACACAGCAATATGTAAAACATTCCTCCCTCTATATAATACATATAAACATCAAATGTGCTTGCAACAAAATAGCTAAAGTGCATCCTTGGCTTACACAACACTCACCCAACATAGTTACAATGGCAGAGAAATGGCTAAAGACAGAGATTAATATTACCTCCAGACTGCCATGCAATAAGAGCAGATTAAATGAATAACATTTCGAAGGAGTTGCAATACCCTATAAAAATCCTCTCCAGCTTCAAATGTACCCTTTAAACCATTCACAATTTAACAATGTGGAAGTTGTCATCCCTCTCCTCAAATTAAACTATAATAAATTGCTGTGCATAACTGGCATCTATAGTCTATCTGCAAACAACATCAATACTGCACAAGACTTGTTCTGTTAGATCACATCTAACATTCCCAAAGAAAAAAAATTATATTGGTTGATTTTAACATTTACTATCTTTCAGTCACCTCTGACAACTAACTTAAAGCTGTAAATATATATGGTCTAACATAACTAATCTCCACTCTCACTCACTTCAATAAAAAATCTAAAAAGGGAACAATTATTCATTGGATTTTTTCCTGCTTTCAAAAAGAAAATCACTTCTTCTGGAACCCTAACTGATCTTTAAGTCACCACCTCCACATCTCTATCCTCAAAAAGCAAAGTAACTTAAAAAACAACAGCACTTCAATCAAGTTCACAGTTGCTCCAACTTCCAACAAGATATTTTTATTTCCAACATAAAATGTAACTGGAACAACCTTAAATATCTACCATTTGACAAAATAGAATCTGAATTCAGTAGAACCTTCCTAAACATCTTATGTGCCCTTGCTCCACTTAGAACATAATGTGTTAAATTTAACTCTCTTGTTTTCCAAAAGCACTAAAAAACTTTTGAAGCAAAGGGACAAATCTTGGAAACCTTTAATAATAAAACCCAGACACATTTTTAGATGTTCATACATCTCCAGAACCTTACCAATTACTATATCAAAGTAGATAAAAATAACTATTTTACAAATACCCAAGGCAAAACAATAACAACCCAAACTCGTTCTGTTCATCTATTAATCATCTTCTATAGTCTGGCCATTTCTATCAACTTTCACCACACATACCAGTCAAATGCTCCCACAGGAAATTAGATCACTTAATCAACTCAATGAATTCAAAACAGCCACCAAAGAATACCTTAAAAGTCTTTGATCTTGCCACTGTACCCATCCACCATAAACTGTCCCTCATCCGATTGTAATCTTACTTTTCTGCCTTTGATTGGTTTCATTTCTGTTTAGTGTTAGCTCTGTTTGACATACTAACTAATTATTCTGTACATTTATACTGCCTCTTCTCTAACAGTCAACAAACACCTTGACTGTATTTTTAATTTTGTATACTGTATGATAAACCTGCATACTGTTCCATGTGCATATCCTAAGTGCAATGTCAACTATAACTCTGTAAATAGCCTCAGTGCTGTACTGCTTCTAACTTACAAATGCTAATGGTTTGATTTCTACGTAAATTTGTAGAGCTTTTCTCCCTGGGTCTCCACTGAAAAAGGTCTATGAGCTCAGACGGACTAACCTGGTCAACAAATGTAAAAAAAATTATTCTGAAAGCACTACCTCCATTTACAACTCCAACTTCATCTGCTCAGTCCCCTCTCTACTCAATAAAATAACTACCTCTGCCCATACCTCTCAACCTGGAAACATAAAAAATCTGGACAAGGCCCATGAAAAATAGGTACAAATCTGTACACTGATTAAAGTAAAATGTGCATATGTAATTACGTAACCCCACCCATTCCAATGAAATTGTGGGATACCAACTTTCAAACGCAAACAGAAGAACAGATAACCAAAATATGGCACCAGAGTCCCCCTGCAGCCATTCCAATGTCCCATTACCTGGCTATTTTGCCCCATTTACCATAAACACTAATGTGTGAATGCATACTGCTTTACTTCTACAATTATTTGGATTTTACTTTTACCTTTTATAGCACAATGCATAAACACTAATAGATATCTGCTAAACAAAGTAATACTATCTCACAATGAAAATAGACTTGGCATTAAAACTTCTCTGCCCTTGAAACTCACATTCATTGAAACAGCATTGAAACCCACACCACATCAAAGAAAATGCATCTGGCCAGTGGTGGATAAAGATTACCTTTGGGCTGTTTTCAAATCATAGGCTCCTTGCACACAAAATAAGAAACATACATGCATTCTTTGATACACCTTCCAGACTTTATTAAATTATATTCCTTGTTATAATACAGCACACTTGTTAGACTTAAGTTAGAGCACATTTTAAATTTATTGTTTGAACATTTCTTTCCAGTAGGCAATGAAACAAAATGCATGAACCAATAATAACAAAACTGCCCAATTCAGAACATTTCCATTATAAAAGTCTACTTACATATACACACACATACACATTTTTGGGAGGGGGGAAATAAGGCCAAAAACAGGGACACATTTTAAATATTGCTTGTATAATTTTGGAAAGTCACTAGAATAAAATGCTGTACTACCACCCAACATTTCACTGCCAAGTCTTGGCCCCAGGACCCTATGTACTACAGTCAGGGCAACATACCACTATACCAAACTAGCAGTTTCCTGAAAGATAGGAAGACTGAAACTTAAATGGCTATCATTTAGTGAATTCAGTTCTCACTTCTCACCATAGCTCTAAACCTCTTAGCACAAAAAAAAAAACTCAACAAAGGCAATACGGGGAGAATACAGCCCCAAAATAGGGACACATTTCAAATACTGATCTTATAAACTTAGAAAATTGCTAGAATAAAAGGTTTTGTGTTACTATTTATTTTCTGAAGAATATGAAGTCTGAAATTCAAATGCATGTCATTATTTAGTGAATTCAATCCTTCAGTGATTTGCCACAAAAATCCTGAAAAAACACAAATTTAATGAGGAACAGAACAAAAATATGAGGCATAAATTCACAAGTGGTGGTGGTTAGGGACTTTAGGCCCTTTTTACCTGTACCCAAGGTACAGGGTTTGTGCCTGAGTACTTCTAGCCACCAAGTGTATTCATAAATCCATTTAAAGGAAGCTCTGGAAATGCAAATAAATCCATTCAAAGAAAGCTCAATGCCTAGCTGAAATAAATCCATCTGCACTTCCCTGCTCGCAGACAGCTGGAAATGTATTCAAACAGTACGGAAATGTCTGCACGTGAGCCCTTGAGCTCAATTCCGACAGGCTGATGGAGCTGATGCCATTGTTCACATGATGATGTCAGCTCAAATGCAAAAGAAAAAAAAAAATTAACGGGATGAAGGGGTACCACTCGGGAATCGTGGCACTCCATTATTTGGACCCCAAAACTTGGTAAAAACTGAGTAATTTGGTATGGTTGGGAGGTATGCCTCTGCCCCACAAACTTCATCCCAGTTTGACAACCATTCCCACTACTTTGCACTACAACCAGTCCCAATCACAACTATAAATGGACTCCTTCTCTAATTAAAGGGGCATTGTCTCAGATTTTTTTCCTAGAAGAGTTTGTTTACATTTGAGTACTGTTCACCCAGAGGCAAGGTTTTCAAAGAGCCTTGTTAGCATACTGCAGGTCAGATTACACAAACTCTCGGGGGGGGGGTGGTAAGAAGTGCTAAGAGCTTACAGTTGAAGTTGTCCTTTTGTATTTTTCTTCTCCCACCCATGGACAATTAGATTTGCAGAATGATTGGATTTTACTCAGCTAGAGAAATGCTATCTTATCACACAGAGACCTGCAGCCTCTTTAGCAATGAAATGATATCTACTTTACTATGTAGTTTTTATAAAACCATGTCTAACAATTATTCAGGCCTAGGCAATAGTATTTTTGTTTCATGCTTTTTGCTACAAATCTTTTCCCCTCCACTGGTAATTATTTTTTAGTATGGTCTGTTATTAGTGTTGCTTCTAGGTGTGTCTGTATTCATGTAGGTACACTTTTATAATTATAGAGATTTTCCCTCAGTTTGCAGCACAGCATTGCTTTGAAGAGTTGTGCCTTGTAAAGAAACCTGTTGAGTAACAAATGTCCTAATATTCTGAAAGCATAAAATGTTTTACATCGTTTCTCTAAAAATGTTATGCAGCTTTGGACCTGAATCTAATCACTGTTCTACAAGTCTTTTCTCATTAGCTTATGCTGCATGTTGTCCTTCAGAAATCACACCATAGCTATTTGTCTAATAGTGATCCTATCCTACTGAATTTCTTTTCTCACTTTTACTATCATACATTGTGGTAAAATGTTTTGAGCTTTCATACCTTTCTTGAATGTTCGACTGAAATGCAGTTAGTTTACACTGACTTAGCATTTGAAAGTTGAGACAAATGCAGTCTATACATTTCCCTATATACGTCTCAGTACCATTCCTAGTATATTGTAGTGGGTAATTAGAGGGGCACTTTTTTACTAAGGCAGTAAAAATTAAGTGCCGCAACCAAAATCTCATGCAATCAATGACCCTCTATTTTGACAAGTTATGGCAGCTATTTTTCTATGTATGTCTGTAACACAATCTATGTTTATTTTTGTGTGGTTTGAAAACAACAGCCTCTAATGTGTTACTAACTTGGAATTCAAGGCATTCTTGAATATCTATAAATTCTGCATTTGCTTCATATCTGATAGTGCGGGTCTTTTACTGACACTATATATCCAGTGCACATAACTGGTTTAGAAGTGCACTTCCATGTTACTACTTTAATTATCTTCATGTTCTCAAAGAGTTCCCTGTTGTGCTGAGTTGCATTGCTGACCAGATAAAATAAAAAAAAATCCCACAACTAAGCAAACGTGTATCTGAGTATGTGTTCATTTTATGTGCATGTGTCTATATGTCTATATATACCATGATACCACCCTGCATTCTGGCATAATCGATAAGCTCAGCAAACTAAAGGTGCACTCTCATGTTACCTGACAGATAATAACAGACAGGCTAATTAATGGTCATACACAAGTCTATTAGATGGGAGGCATGCTCTCTTCCAAAGGAGTTCACCTGTGGCATCCCCCAGTGATCAATTCCAAGGACCACTTCTCTCTGGTATTTACTTTTCCAATGTCAAGGCTAACATCAAGGGCTTGTAGTGTCACTACCCCACAGTCTGACTTCCAAATTTTTCAGGAGGGACTAGCATGCAGCAATAATTTGTGCCTGGAGCACGTGTTAAAACTACATGCCAAGAAATGCAGCACTACCACTATGTCTTTAGCCACAACTGACCCAGTCATTAGTGACTGAAGCACTTTCACTGATAATTTGATTATCTTTTTATTGTTATGTATCCACTAATGTTAGGAAATGCTTTTACTTATTCACCAGGGGTTATTAATAGAGTATAATGTCTCCTTTGGTATGTACCTGTCTAAGCAAATGACCCAGCTTGAGAGACGGCATTGTTTTCTCATTACAGTAACTATGGGTATGTCTTTCTTGAGTTACCCAGACATGTTTAAATCACTTTGCCTCTTTTCTGTTTTACTTTACACTCCAGACAGGTAATCTCTCTCTAACCTACATAGTCTAAACAGATCTGGTCTTCTGTCACCAGTTGCACATCCGCAGAACTAGTAACATCCTAAACACCTGTTCAAGAGACCAAAACATAAACAGGACCTGCTGGCAAGAGAGCTATATATCCCACAGAATCCCCCATTAACAAAATAGATTTTGTTTTGGATATAAAGCAAAGTAGCTCCCTGACCAACTTTTAGCATAACCTAGAAGCATGAATGAGCAATTGTAAATACTGCTCAAGTCTGGCCCCTGAAGCTGTCATTGAAAGTGGCCTAAAACTAAGTATAAATTAGTCATATCAATGGGTACTTACAATACAGGATATTGTGGCTAGTCTACTAATACTCCTCCTACTTTTAACCCCTTGAATTTATTAACCTAAATGTGCACACTTCTTTCATTTCAACATCAGCATATGTTAGCAAACCAGTATCCTTGACCAGATCCATGAATGGTATTCACAAACCTATTAACCACTTCTGCAGATCTGCTACATGACAACATCACATAACATAGTGTTGTGTAGTTCAGATAAGTGATTAATCCTAGAAACATATTCAGATGCAGTACTGCCATCCTAGAAGACTTAGCATGACATGAATGAGCAACATAATTTACATAAGTCCTGCCAGTGCACTTCTGGATACCCCAAACCAAACAAGCACACCCCAGTCCCTGAATGAGAAATAGTCCACTCACACAAAATGCATTGTCTAGACAATTAGACTGCATATCTCATGAAAGTGACAAAGCAGTGTTCCCACTCAATATGTCACCTGTGGTGATTGCTCTCATTGCTATGGGCTGATGATAAGTCCTACAGTGCTACACCCCATACCTGAATGCATAAATGAAAACAAGGATGTGGGATATCAGTCCAAGTATAGGACTGCCATCACCTTGTCAAATGTCCACAACAGTATACACAAGGTATGACCAGAGTGATGATGTCACATTTAGGTCTGTGCAAATGTCTGACATAATGCTGAGGAGTAGTTAAACATTAAGGGGTAACATAGCCATAGTGACTTATTATGGAATACAATAATATCATGTCAGGTAGTATAACATTCATACACTGTATACATAATTTTCTGTCAATTCACTTTCCCAAATACACGAATAGTTCTGCTGTTATCCTACAATGTGGAATTATACGTTTAGTACACCTGGGTGGTGACTAGCCTGCACCACCTTCCTTTACTGTCCTTGTCTTCCGCTGTGTTATTCACTCCCACATTTGTGTAACTACCTCTAAATTTAATCAATAACATGTTGTGAGCATGCGTCTCTCTCTCTCTCTCTCTCTCTCTCTACACACACACACACACACATATATATATATATATATATATATATATATATATATATATATGTGTGTGTGTGTGTGTGTGTGTACATATATAGGTTTACTATCAAAATGTTGAAGTGCAGTTGTGTGTTTAGTCACATAGCCAACCCAACCTGTTGAAAATGAAAATAACATGGTATAAAAAATGCTGAATGGAAGACACACTACAATTGACACGCCTGACTTCGTTTTTTGAATGCAAGCAAGTCCTTCTACGGTTTTGCTGGGGGGAGGGGGGCAAGCGCACCTGCACCCCCCCATGTGGAGGGTTGTGCTCCCTACACCTGATGCAAATTATATATACCATACCATATAGTGAGGAAAACAGTAAATTCCCCACTCCCCACTTTAACCCCAATCTCAACCACAATGCCGAGCGCATAATAATGAATGCAGCTTTATTTTCATTATTATTGTTCTTAAGCCTTACTTTTGGCATTCTGCAACCTTGGAACTGTGATTTCGACTGAACAGTATTCTAAGTGCTGCACTTCAACATTTTGATAGTAAACCTATATATTTATATATATATATATATATATATATATATATATATATATAAGGATATGTAATGTGTGCATGTCTGTGTGTTTTGCCTCTAACTTTATATATATATATATATATATATATATATATATATATATATATATATATATGTGTGTGTGTGTGCGTGTGTGTGTGTGTGTACACACACACACACACACACACACACACACACACACAGTGATTAATCAACAATGAATTTGTTTGAAACACAAACCATCGAACAAATTGATTGGCGATTATAATAACACTGCCTTAATCATTTAACAAAAGTAATGGCAAATGTACAACATAATTTCTGAATTCCTTTGGACCTGAATAGTTACATACATATCTCAATATATAACTATATACACATACAGTAAATACATATGTGTATGTATACATGCATGTATATATAGAAATCTTTATCCTTTTTTGCCAGAGTAGTGTACGTGCATAGGCATATGTGTATGCATGCACATAGGCAATTTACTTGCATGTGTATATATAATTAACAGACATGTTGACACTAACATCCATAGTCACACATATACCAAAATAAAATATTTTCATGTTCACTATCAAGTATGGTGCTTATGAAAGTATATACTGATGGCCACACAAATTTTCATACCTCCATGATTATGTTAAAGATATCTCTGAACTGGATATTGCCTTCATGATAACACTTATTGCAAAGTTTAGCCTTATGCAGTGTGCTGTTTTTAATTTCTGAGTACCCACCTACTGTGTTGTATGTCCTTTAAGGGTCACAACAATGTACACAGATTAAATGGTAACTGTAAACAAACAGTTCTCATGTATTTTAATAAAAATGTCAAACAAATGGATTTGTACTTTACTCTCTAAATTTCCATAAATTAAATTTAATCTCTGGATGAAATCATTTAATTTATTCTGCTGTTCAGCTATTTGTTTACATATTAATTTCAGTTTGGTAACCATGTAAGTGGACTGGCTAACAGACTCTTCTGAGTCACAACTTGACCTCCATGGTACAAGACACCAACAGAAAAAGGAAGATTTTACCACTTTCTGAATGAATGTCAAACAGATTAGCAAAATGCATGTCTGGAATTCAAGCAAGATGTTAGATAAAAACATAAGAAATGGAAGTGAAGGCAAACTAGAGCTATAACTTTGAAGATCAAAATAATAAAACTGGACAGACAAATTACAGATATGGTGAGACGAGATCAGGAAAATTTTGAAAAAAACATTTATATAAAGATATTACACATAATAGAAAATAAATGTGATATATCTATATATATATATATATATATATATATATATATATATATTGTAGGACTGAAAACATCCCTATGAGATCTGATTGACATCAATTGAAGGGTGATTATTTAGTACAGCACATGGTGATTTACAATGTGGATTAATTTTAAAAGCTTTGTTTTTTTCTGATCATATCAGCAACTTGGTTATTGATCAATTTTTAAAACTATAGGCTGTAAAAAAAAAAGATTAATAATGTCTAGAAAATCAGAAATGATGAAATGATGGATTGTAAGTTATACTAGACCCAAATTAGAGCATGGGATAATACTTTAGAAATCTTATCATAAAATTAGCATGAGTAAATTGCAAAGATTACAGCGCAAATATACCAATGGTATTCATGGATGTGAAAGTTTAAGTTATTACAAATATTTAAAATATCTGAACTTTACACTCCATCTCATATTGATAGTTAAGTGAAGAACTTTAGTAGAGAGTAATCACAGACAACTACCTCTAGGAATGTTTGGAGTTATCAAAAAGTAGTAGTGAATCTTTAGCCAATCTGTTTAGGAGATGATACAGGAATGTGAGATATAATAACTTGCTCTCTGTAAGACTAGCTGACACACAGAATACAATTTATAATTATATTAAAGTAATCACTACTGTTGTATTTTTTAAGAATGTCTTATTCACTTACATGAAAATGACTGTTCTGGTACATTTACAAGCTAAAAGGGCAGTAATGGCCAGCCTAAAAATTTTTAAATTATGTACATGTATGTAAAATGTGTAAATGTAAGTAAGACGTGTACTCGAGTGGCTATGTTAGATATACAAGGATGCCACCAGGTTTAATTATTTTTTTTTTTTTTAGTTTTAGGTACAATGGTATTCCTTAAACAACTGAGTGTATATTACAGATGTCTTGCATTGTCATGATTGATCAGCAAATTATCTGTTTGCAACAAAGTATCACATGTGCTCTCAGTTGCAATTGACACTGTTTTACTGTACAACTGTTACATTACATCAAAAATAGCTATGTATGCATAGATACAATTCCAAAAGGAGGAAAAGGTGCCAAAACGTAACAAACTAGAACAAAAGAATAATTAGCACCCGGATAGCCATTTTACCTGAACAAAGTTTATTTTAGGCACAGCAAACACACGAAATAAACACTAAAATACCAGTACACAGTACGTTTTCGTCCGTGACTTCCTTAGAATAATAGCATGCTTGTAAACTCAGCAATATATAACACAGCCCATCCTCAATAATTACTTAATTAAGGCTAATCAATATTTGAATTTCAATTGCAAAACCAGTTAGTTAAAGTGCTACCCCAAACCACTTAGTACAAATGTATGTAGTTTGCAAATACACATTTAAAAATAAACTAAAATACTAAAAGCTTTTAAAACACATGTTCCTGATACATTTGATCTAAGTCATTAAAACATATGATGTAAAAATGGTATACAACTCTTTAACTCTAAATTATCATTTGTGACACATATAGAAATGTATAAATGTATGTGTATACATAAAATATTATACTACTACCCTAAAAATAAAATAAATCCTTTAAAATGTTAAAACTAATATATATTGTAGTAAAAAATAATGAGTAAAATGTGTAAAAAGTAATTTGTTTAATAAATATAAGGCACCTATACATCAAAACACTGCACCTATGTTAAAACTGTTAATGATACATGTGCAAAACTTTTAGCAGCTCGCAATTTCAAAACTGGGGCCAAGGACACCATGTCATTTAACCCGGGCCATCTATTGGCTTCTAAAATCAACTGACAATATACTTCCAGGCATAGCCGGCCTTAGGCATAGGCCAACTGGGCAACCGCCTAGGGTGCCACTCTAGCAGGGGTGCTTTTCCAGTGTTTATTTGGTGTAGGTACACCAGGATGGGGGCACCAGGTGGTGTGTTAGGGGGTGCCGTGGAGCCGTTTCGCCTAGGGCACCAGTTGACCTAAGGCCGCCCCTGCTTCCAGGTATTCTAATTGCGTCTCCCATGGTCCCCTTCTGGCATCTCTGAACCTCATCTAATACAAAAAAACTTAAAAGTCGCTTGCCGACAATTCTCTATATGTTTAAATAAAGCATTTCTATTATTACTTTTTTTAATGTCATATAGATGTTCATAAATTCTTCTCGTTAAACATCTCTCTGTCATCCCCACATAAAAACCTTCACATTTTTCACAGGTCACAAGGTAAACTCCTCCTTTTGATTCACAATTGGAGTATACTTTAGAAGCAATACATCTGTTACGACTAGAGACATATACCTCAGGCCTGTTAAGAATGTAGGGGCATTGTGGGCAAGATCCACATTTAAAATTTTCAATTAAGGATTTCCCAATATTATTCTAGCATGTCCAAAGGTCAGTTGTCAATCTCCTCTCCGGTCCAGCTGGTGAATCTGGGAATCTTGAGGCAATGTTATAACTGCCTCATGTACACAGACAACCCTCTCCTCCTCCCACATAACACAAATACTTGCGAGAGATGCAGCTATTTAGCCAAACTGGAGGCTGAGCTCTCTCAACTCAGGACTGGCAAGACCAGACAGGAGGAGAAGGCAACTACACACACCACAAAACCAGCCTCACATAATGCTACCACTCCACTGAATCAAACACATAAACACACAAAGACATACTCGGAGGCTCTGAGTAAAAATTTACCTAAACAGCAGAGGCCTCCAAAGCAGACACCCAAACAACTGCTACCTCAAGACACCCCACAAGCAACACATAAACCACAAAAGCAGTGTGCAAAGCAGTCACAGCCCTTAAGGCCAAATACAACACCAAACATACTTGTCATAGGTGACATCATAGTCAGACACACTGACGTCCCACTCACCAGGCTGAACAAGGAGAGGGTCACAGTAAGCTGCCTATCGGGCGCTAGAATCCGCCACATAACACAAGCACTGGTCACTCCACGGCAAGTACAAATATGACACAGTCATTGTCCATGCTGGTGTGAACGACCTGAGACGTACCTCCCTGGACTACATGAAAAGAGACATAGAGGAGCTCTCTGATTATGTAGCCCAGGCAGGTATGACCCTAACCCTGAGCAGTATCCTTCCTTCACCAAGAATGATGCCACAATATAGAGACAAGATGATCAGCTTTAACAATTGGCTTAATGTCTGGTGTGATTCAAAGGGGATCCAGTGTCTGTCTGCCTGGGATGACATGCTTGACAAGCCATGCTGCTTCGCAAGGGACGGCTTGCACCTGTCACCCCTGGGATTCCGGATATTGGCTAAGGCTCTTGCCACCCCCATAGTGCCTTTTTTAGGCAAGGCTCAAATTCTAAACCTACCACCATAGAAAACAAAAATGGGAAGAAACTGAGGGTAATGCTGCTCAATGCCAGAAGTCTAAATCTCAAAATGCATGCACTCGAGGCCCTTCTCAGTATGGAGAATATCGATGTCTGTGCTGTAACTGAAACCTGGTTCAAGGCTCCTGAGAGCACCACGGCACTATTAGGTTTTACCTCATATCATGCGTTCCGGCCCCAAAACCCGGACCACACCACAAAAGGAGGGGGTGTATCCATATTCATAAAGGATACCCACACCTCCAGGTTGGTGGCAACGCACAAAGCTTCGGAAGCCATCCAGGTGAAACTAACCATAGGCAAAACTGCTCTACAAATTGTAGCATGCTACAGGCCACCCTCTCAAACTCAGGAACCCCACACAGCCTTCCTGAAGACACTGGAGGGTATAAATGTATCTCCAAACACCATCATATTGGGTGACTTCAACTACCCGAATATAGACTGGGAACATTACTCAAGCCCTAACTTTCTAGGCCAACGGTTCCTGGAGTTCATAAATTCAAATGCCATGGAACAGCTAGTCACTGTTCCCATGAGAGGAGAAAATATACTAGATCTCATTGTCACAAACATGGGGACAAAATGCTCCACACCGGAAGTATATCCCTCATTGGTGAGATCTGATCATAAACTAATCTCACTGGAAATCCACATCCCGCCCCCACCCCAAACAAAAGACCATAGTGAAGAACTTCTCTAAAGCAAACTTCACACTACTCAAGACTGGTGTGGTATCCTTCAAGGCCCCTGAGCCAGTGGAAACCACAACCCAAGCTGCGGAAGCCCTTACAAATGCCTTCTATGAACACCTCCAGGACTGCATGGATCAGGCAATCCCAAATAAAACCAAGACTCTTTCCACAAAGGGCAAACGTCCAGTCTGGTGGACCCCAGCCATTAACAAACTTTACAATAAGAGGAGAAAGCTATTACATGATAGAACAAAATCCATAAAAGGGAAGTCACCCCTGATCATTATTAGTAAAAAATACGAGCACTCATAAAATAAACTAAGGCCAATTTTGAGAGAAAAATTGCCATGGATTCAAAGGACAATCATAAGGCCTTTTTCAGCTATGTTAGGAACCTGGGTGGAAACTCCCAGATATGCTCAGAATTAGTCCAAAATGATACAAAAATCACTGAACCCACAGACATTGCCAACATACTGGCAGACAGGTTCAGTGCAAACTTCACCCCCCTCCCCTAAAGGAGAGATAACTATCCCAACCGAGTGTAGCCTCCCGGACATCTCAAATGCGCAGGTGAAAGCTGCTCTCTCTAAAGCTAAAAACACAGCATCAATGGGACCGGATGGTGTCCCCGGCTGTGTGCTACACAAGCTAAATGAGGAATTAAACCCGCACATAAGGCAGCTGTTTAATCTCAGCCTTACCACAGGATACATGCCCAAGGAGTGGCGTGACGGCAACTGTGGTCCCACTCCACAAAGGCGGCGCCTCACGGACCCTGGTAATTACCGCCCCATAAGCTTAACAAGTCTAGTCTGCAAAGCTATGGAGAGGATCATAATGGAGCTCATAAACAAAGATATAGTGGACTTGCAGACATTGGACCCGACCCAGTTTGGCTTTGTCAAGGGAAGATCATGCCTTTTGAACTTGGTCGACTTCTTGAAACAGTCACCAAGGCCATTGATGAGGAAAGGCAGTCCATACAGCCTACCTTGACCTTGCAAAGGCTTTCGACACAATACCCCACTCGGGTATTGTAGAAAAACTTACCAGCTTAAATGTAAACCCATATGTCACAAGATGGGTTGCAAACTGGCTTAAGAACAGAACCCACAGGGTTAGAGTTGCTGGCGCTGTGTCAGACTCCAAGCCGGTCACAAGTGGTGTCCCACAGGGCTCGGTCCTTGGCCCCTATTGTTTGGCATCTACTTCTCAGAAGTACAGGCCAACATGGGAGGACTTTGGCTGACAAAGTTTGCAGACGACTGCAAACTGGGTGCCATAGTGGAAAGTGCATCGGACACGGATATCCTTCAGAAGGGACTCACGGAAACAGATAGCTGGTGCCAGAGCCATGGCCTGAAGTTAAACGCCACAAAATGTATAGTCATACCCTTCGGGAAAAACAAGATAACCCCAAGCTACCATATAGGTGGCAATCCACTAAGCACAGAAGAGGTTATCAGGGACCTGGGGACCCAGGTTGACAGTGGCCTTTCTTTGACACTCACATTGCTAAAGTGGTTAGAAAGACCTTCTACATTGCCCACCTGATCATGAAGGGATTCACATCCAGATCTAGTGAGGTCATTGTTCCCCTGTACTCTTCACTTATCAGACCAATGATCGAGTACAATGCCCCATTCGGGATGTATCTCACCCGACATCTGCAGCAATTGGAGAGACCCCAAAAGTTTCTCACCAAAAGGATAAAGGGACTCCAAAATCTGTCATATGCTGCCAGATTGAAGAAACTCCAGCTCTATTCAGTCGCATACCGCCTGCTCAGAGGTGACATGTGCCTGACATACAAGGCCATGTCCAACCCGGAATTAATGGACATGCTCCACCTCAAAAAATCCAAATCCACCAAAACCACTAGAGCAAGCGACTTAAACCTTAGCATGGATATAAACAGGACGTGCTGGAGGGATAGATTTATCACTCAGAGACTCCCTATGCTGTGGAATAAAATCCCGGTCCATGTGAGGCAGAGCAACTCGCTGACTCTGTTCAAGAGAAATCTAGACCTGTGGATGGGAGATCGTAGGTTTACCCCGGGAATCATCTCTGTGTCACTGCTGGACAGAGGCACAACAAACTAATGGGCACAGTATTTTTTCATATAAGGGGTGGCGTAAGCCACAAAAATTTGGGCTAGGCTTATAAATGCCTTAGGGCAGATAGCCTAGTATAAACCTATGAACCTATGAACCTATAAAAGTTCCAACTTTTTTATTACTTCCTTTAGTGTAATTATTATTTTCCAACATACTTTTTATACATTTCCCTTTTCTAAAAACAAACCTCAATGGTATGTCAAACTGGAGATTTATATCAGATAAACTACTGAATCTGTCCCATTCTTCTTTCAATGATTCTATGATGACGTTTTTGTCCCCACTATAGTCAAGAACAAAGACATTCTCATACTCATTGTTTTTCCTACTCATCTCCTCATTTCGTGCATTAATATCTTCTATTCCTAAAATAGGGGCAAAATCAGTCCCTTCTGTGCAAAATCACTTCCTTAGTTACTTCATCAATCATGTAAATGGGGTAACCCCTTTCTAAAAACATGTTTTTTAATAGGTGAGCTTCTTTTAAAAACTCATCATTTGAGGTCATCCTACTACCCCTGACGAGTTGACCTTTAACAATACTCTTCTTCTGAGCAAAGGGACGTGCACTTTGAAAGTGCAAAAATGAATTACAATATGTATCTTTCCTAAACACCTCTGATTTGAACTTTTGGTTTTCTTTGTACTTTCTAATCTTATGTCTAAATATTCAATGGATTCATGTCCATATTTGTAAGTAAATTTCAAAAAGTTGGTGGTTGAGGATGTGTACCTCACAAATTTATTAAGCTTATCTCCCCCCGTCCTAAAAATACATATGTCATCCAAAAACCAACTATATAGGACCCAGTAATCTTTATATATAGAGTGGAAAATGTATTTTTGTTCCCACTATGAGAGAACCAAGTTAGGGTAAGTTGGTGCGTACAATGCTCCCATTGCAACACCTTTTTCCTGATGAAAGAACTCACCTTCAAAATAAAGAAAATTATATTTAAGTACCATTTCCATTAAAGTAATAATCAGGTATATATCCTCATCATTAAAATTTTCACACTTCATCTGTCCCTCTTCGAGAAATTCCAAACCTTCACAATGAGGAATGGAAGTGAATAAGTCAACCACATCTATAGTTACGAACATCAATTTGTCTGAGAACAACTCATTCTTTACTTTCCTAAGGAAATCCCATGAGTCTTTAAGTGTATTTTGGGAATTTAGGGAGGCTTTTTTTAATTTTACAAAATTATAGAAGGGAATTTAAGGAAAAAGAGTATTTGAAATCCTCCATTACACCCCCAGTTAAAAAATGTCAAAAATCTGGTTGAGAATAAACTCAGGAAAAGGGTTTCTAACAATAAAACTTGGTTAAATTTACCAAAAGAAGAAAGCCTTATTCTAAATACACTTAGAGAAAATAAATTCATTAGGGTGATGAAACTAGACAAAGGGGGAGGCACAGTTATTATGGATTCTATAATTTATGAAAGTAAAATGATGGAACTACTTCAGGATGAGATTAAGTATTCCAAAGTATCAATCAATGAGATAAACATTGCTTGCAAGAAAATATTTATTGGTCTAAATGATTTACTACTGGAAGGGGTAATAGATGTGGAAACATTTAATTTTTTTGTATAATAAGGAGCCAAGAGTTCCTAGTATTTTTGGTATTCCTAAGATCCATAAAAATGTAGCAGACCCCCCAATGAGACCGATTGTGGCAGCTAGCCAATCAGCCACTGCACCAGTAGCAAAATTTTTGGAAGTAAAATTAAAAAATGCCTCCCTAAATTCCTAAAATACACTTAAAGACTCATGGGATTTCCTTAGGAAAGTAAAGAATGAGTTGTTCTCAGACAAATTGATGTTCGTAACTATAGATGTGGTTGACTTATTCACTTCCATTCCTCATTGTGAAGGTTTGGAATTTCTCGAAGAGGGACAGATGAAGTGTGAAAATTTTAATGATGAGGATATATACCTGATTATTACTTTAATGGAAATGGTACTTAAATATAATTTTCTTTATTTTGAAGGTGAGTTCTTTCATTAGGAAAAAGGTGTAGCAATGGGAGCAATGTGCGCACCAACTTACCCTAACTTGGTTCTCTCATAGTGGGAACAAAAATACATTTTCCACTCTATATATAAAGATTACTGGGTCCTATATAGTTGGTTTTTGGATGACATTTGTATTTTTAGGACGGGGGGAGATAAGCTTAATAAATTTGTGAGGTACACATCCTCAACCACCAACTTTTTGAAATTTACTTACAAATATGGACATGAATCCATTGAATATTTAGACATAAGATTAGAAAGGACAAAGAAAACCAAAAGTTCAAATCAGAGGTGTTTAGGAAAGATACATATTGTAATTCATTTTTACACTTTCAAAGTGCACGTCTCTTTGCTCAGAAGAAGAGTATTGTTAAAGGTCAACTCGTCAGGGGTAGTAGGATGACCTCAGATGATGAGTTTTTAAAAGAAGCTCACCTATTAAAAAACATGTTTTTAGAAAGGGGTTACCCCATTTACATGATTGATGAAGTAACTAAGGAAGTGATTTTGCACAGAAGGGACTGATTTTGCCCCTATTTTAGGAATAGAAGATATTAATGCACAAAATGAGGAGATAAGTAGGAAAAACAATGAGTATGAGAATGTCTTTGTTCTTGACTATAGTGGGGACAAAAACATCATCACAGAATCATTGAAAGAAGAATGGGACAGATTCAGTAGTTTATCTGATATAAATCTCCAGTTTGACATACCATTGAGGTTTGTTTTTAGAAAAGGGAAATGTATAAAAAGTATGTTGGAAAATAATAATTACACTAAAGGAAATAATAAAAAAGTTGGAACTTTTAAATGTGGATCTTGCCCACAATGCCCCTACATTCTTAACAGGCCTGAGGTATATGTCTCTAGTCGTAACAGATATATTGCCTCTAAAGTATACTCCAATTGTGAATCAAAAGGAGGAGTTTACCTTGTGACCTGTGAAAAATGTGAAGGTTTTTATGTGGGGATGACAGAGAGATGTTTAAGGAGAAGAATTTATGAACATCTATATGACATTAAAAAAAGTAATAATAGAAATGCTTTATTTAAACATATAGAGAATTGTCGGCAAGCAACTTTTAAGTTTTTTTGTATTAGATGAGGTTCAGAGATGCCAGAAGGGGACCATGGGAGACGCAATTAGAATACCTGGAACTTCCAGGTTGGAAGTATATTGGCAGCTGATTTTAGAAGCCAATAGATGGCCCGGGTTAAATGACATGGTGTCCTTGGCCCCAGTTTTGAAATTGTGAGCTGCTAAAAGTTTTGCACATGTATCATTAACAGTTTTAACATAGGTACAGTGTTTTGATGTATAGGTACCTTATATTTATTAAACAAATTACTTTTTACACATTTTACTCATTATTTTTTACTATAATATATATTAGTTTTAACATTTTAAAGGATTTATTTTATTTTTAGGGTAGTAGTATACTATTTTATGTATAAGCATACATTTATACATTTCTATATGTGTCATAAATGATAATTTACAGTTAAAGAATTGTATACCATTTTTACATCATATGTTTTAATGACTTAGATCAAATGTATCAGGAACATGTGCTTTAAAAGCTTTTAGTATTTTAGTTTATTTTTAAATGTGTATTTGCAAACTACATAATTTGTACTAAGTGGTTTGGGGTAGCACTTTAACTAACTAGTTTTGCAATTGAAGTTCAAATGTTGATTGGCCTTAATTAAGTAATTATTGATTATCGGCTGTGTTATATATTGCTGAGTTTGCAAGTATGCTATTATTCTGTGGAAGTCACGGACAAAAACTTACTGTGTACTGGTGTTTCAGCATTTATTTCATGTGTTTGCTGTGTGTAAAATAAACTTTGTTTGGGTAAAACGGCTATCCGGGTGCTTATTCTTCTTCTGTTCTATGTATGCATAGATATGTCATTAGTTGTAAAATTGTCAAATAAATAAATCCCAGACTTCACATGAAACCTGTCTGCTTGTTAATTTATTTTGTAAAATACATGAAATCACAGTTTCACATGGAATGTGTCTGTCTGTTTACTTATTTATGTATGTATGTATATTTGTGCAAATATAACTTAAAATTTTACTGATTAGTTCGCATTAGCAAAAAAATGCCTGAATAGTCAATATGAATTTACATACAAAAAAGCATTCCATTCTTGTGAATCCATGGTATTTCAGTTACAACTGAAAGCATACCTCTCAAACTGTAAGTATAGAGAGAAAAGTCCTGACTGAAACATTTAACTGGCTTAAGTGGTTCCCAAAGTCCAAGATAAAAGAGCAGTGAACAGTACCTTTACTCAAGTGTTAGTAAGAACAATAAGGTAGAAACAGAAGACAGAAACCATGTGTTCTGAGATGATTGGTTACTCCCCAGGAAATACCCTCTACCATTTCTCTTCCAACTAACACTAAAGAACAGGTCTCACCACACTTTCCACATCTAAAAAACACTGCATCAATGGGCCCTTTTAATATCCAAGGATGCCTTTTTTTAATTTCTCCATATCTTTTGGGTTTCAAATACCATGATGGGAATGGACCCTATTCCTAAGTCAAAGTATGATTAAAGTTCATGAAATTAGTATTGTTTCAATCTTTGATGTCAGCCAGAAGTGATCTTCGCTGTACAAGCAATATGCCCAGTAATGACTCCTTCTGCAATTCGTATGGCATTACATGTATTGGTAACATATCTAAATATGATTGTAGATTCTTTTTTACAAAACCTGTTGCTCCTACTACTATTGGAACTGACTTCTATATAGCTTGAAACATGACCTGTCAGACCCACTAGAATCTGTTCAACCACAGCCTCCTAACAGGCTTCATCTCTATGGAATGGAGGACTGCAACTGTCATCCTTCTACACAAAGGTGGGACATCAAATGACCCACTGAACTACAGACCCATAAGTTTGTCTAATCTTACATGTATGGTCATGGATAGAATTATCATGTACCTGATGAACACAGGCATAGGAAATCTTAAGAAAAACTGGACCTATCCTTGTTTGGTTTTGTCAAGGGTAGTTAAAGCCTAATAAACCTGGTGAACTTCTTCAAGAAGGGCACTATAACCATGGATGAGGGCAAAATAGTGCATAATGCCTTCATCAACCTGGCACATTCATTTGACATGATAACTCACTTGGGTATTTTAGAGAGACTCACTAATGTAGACACAGATCCCTATGTCACCCAATAAATAGCCAGATAGCTTACATTTAGGACACATTAAGTTAAGGTGGGGGAATCCACCTCCACCAATCGGCTTGTTACTAATAGTGCCCCATGGGGCTCATACTGGGACCTCTCCTGTTTGGAATATAGTTCTCTGAAGTCAAGGCAAATGTAGAGCACCTTTGGCTGACCAGATTGGATGATGACTGCAAGCTGGGTGCAATCAATGAATCCCCTAAAGATGTAGATATCCTTGAAGAGGTTGTGACAGAAAAATAACTGGTGCCAAACCATGGCCTAAAACTCATTAATGAGCACAAAAATGCATTATTATACCCTTTGGGAAAATGATCACACCTGCAAATTACAACTCTGATAACTCTCTCAAGATTAGAGTAGTCCCAGTGATAAGGGATTCGGGAACTCTTATTGACAGTAATCTGAACTTCGATCACCATGTGCCATGATGGTGAGAAAATCCTTCTATCTGGTGCAATAAGTAAGGGCAAGGCATCCTGATCTAATGAGATCATAGCTTCAATATACTCAGCTCTCATTAGACCAATAATTGCGTACAATGTACCCTTCAGTATGTACCTAACCAGGCATTTGGCAACAGCTAGAGTGGCCACATAAGTCCCTCAGTAAAAGAATCTTCTTTTCATTTGGCTGTTCCTGTTACAGGTCGCCACAATGGATCATCTGTTTCCTTGTCTGCATATGTCATTTCGCAGAGGTTTTACACCGGATGCTCTTCCTGATGTAACCTTCCCCATTTATCCAGATCTAGCCTAAAAGGCATTCACCCATCCAATCCTTATTAATCTGCTATAAATTCAGAAAACAAACAGCATTCAAATTAAATGATCTAAGGAGATAAACCTTGTCTGTGACATAAGCAAAACATGTTGGAGGAACCGATGTGTCTCACAGATTACCCTTGTCTGGAACAGACTCCCCATTCATGTGAAACAGCACTCTTCTCTAATTCTATTCAAATGCAATTTGGATTAATAGATGGTAAATTATAAATTCACCCCTGGCTTGCCATCTGCAGCCTTTTTTGACAGAAGCAGCTTGCAGATACCCTAAGGCACAGGCACAGACTGGACAGCTCCATGAAGTTACTCCAAGTTCAGATTACTCTGGGTAAGATTGCCATTCAGATCATAGCTAGTTATCGATTATCCTCCATGAATCATAATGCTCTCAAGGCCTACTTGACCAAACTGCAGTCAATCCAAATATAGCCAAACACTTTGGTCATGGCGAATTTCAGTTATCCCACCATCAGCTGGGAAACCTACTCCAGTCCCAACTCACTTTCTAAAAAGTTCCTTTTCTTTGTTAACTCAAATGCTCTGGAACAGATTGTCCAAACCCCAACAACAGGAACAAACATACTAGATCTGTTTTTCACTAACATGACAAACAGGTGCACCACCATGTAGTACCTCACAAAGAGGATCTAAGACATTAAACACATGTCCTACATGGATAGATTTCAAACACTTCAGCTATTCTGTCTCTTATCGTCTACTTAGAGGTGATCTCCATTTGACTTACAAAGCCATGTCTGACTCAGCCCTCCTAGAAATGCTACGCCTAAAGAAATCCCAATCCCTCCAAGCCACATGCTCCAGAAATGTCAACCTCATTACCACAATCAACAGAACATACTGGAGGGACAGGTTCATCACCCAGTGACTGCCCATACTCTGGAAAATGCTTCCTATTCATGTCAAGCAGAGCGCCTCACTGGTCCTCTTCAAGAGAATTCTCAGTGAGTGAATGGTAACGGAAAGTTCACCGCGGGGATCATTCCAGTGGCTCTACTGGATAGAGGCACTGGGAGCTAACATGGGGCGGCATGATCCCAGGCACTTTTATTGACTAGGCTTGTGAAGGCTCCAGGGCCATTGGCATGGTACACACCTATGAACCTATGTTGGACCCTTATTAGTTATATCTGACCATAAATCTTTCTCCTTCAAACTGGTACTAATACCAGAACTCACAAAGGGTGTAGTCAGACTAATAGCTGCACTTAGACAAACTATACCCTCCTAGGGGAAGGTATAAATGCTTTCCAAGCACCACCCCAAGCTGGAAGTGGCAACTACACCAACGCTTTCAATGAAGTCCTGTGCAATCTCTTGTATAAGTGTATAGACTCAGCTGTTCCAGACAGAATCAAAGCCAGAGCCCCAAGCAAACAGAAGCCACCCTGGTGGACATCCAGCATCAACAAACTTTACAACAAATGCAAAAATTGCTTTCTAAGAAAACTAAGGTGAGGTCCCAATAATGGAAAAGCACCCTCCTTAGCCTCAACAGGCAAATATGACAACAAATCAAATCCTCTAAGACTAACTTTGAGAAAAACTATCACAACCAAGGATAACCATAGACCTTTTACAGCTATGTATGTAGCCTAAAAGGTAATACCCAAGAGTGTACCAAGCTAGTAACTAACAGTATCACACACACTGATCCCGCAGTGATAGCAAACATGCTAGCAGACAGATTTGGTGAAAATTTCACTACTTTATCCCCTCCAAACTTATCACAAATCTTGCCTCAAACTTTGCCCCACCCTACATATCTGAAGAGCAAGTCATTAAAGCTTTGTCTAAGGCAAAAAACATAGTCTCTATAGCACCAGATGGTATTTCAGGCTGTCTTATAAACAAACTAAAACATGAACTAGCATTGCCTTTAATTACCCTATTTAATCATAGTCTAACCACAGGCTTTGTTCCTGCAGAATGGAGAACAGTGACAGTTATTCTCCTACACAAAAGTGGCTTAGCAACAGACCCAGGGAATTATAAATGCATAAGTCTGATGAGCTTCATCTGTAAGTCCATGGAATGTATGTATCATCATGAACCTTATAAATAAAGACATAAGCAACCTCCAAACCCTGGATCCGACCCAATTCATCTTTGTCAAGGGCATATCCTGCCTGTTAAACCTGATGGATTTCTTCAAACATGTGACCAGGGACATTGACAAGGGCAAATATTTGCACTCAGCATCCTTCCATTTGGCAAAGGCCTTTGACACAATCTAACACGCAGGCATTACCTATAAACTTATCAAACTGAATGTAAACCCTTTTGTTGTAAGATGGGTTGCAAACTGGCCCACAAACTGATCACACACTATCAAAGTGAGTAAATCTACATCAACCAACAAACCTGTCACTAGCAGTGTGCCACAGGGGTCAGTACTGGGCTCCCTACTGCTTGGTAAATACTTCTCAGAAGTTCAGGCCCAAACTAAGGGGCTGTGGCTGACCAGGTTTTCTGACAACTGCAAACTGGGTGCAATTATTGAATCCCCCAAATGATGCCAGTGTACTTCAAGAGGGTCTTATGCAGACCAATAAAAGTTGTCTTAGTCACGGTCTCAGACTGTATGCAAAGAAATGCATCACCATTCCCTTCGGTAAAAACAATGTCCATTCACACTATGATGGTGTTCTTACTTTGGGCCAGTAATCAAGGAGCATCAATCCCCACCACTAGCACCAGCGAGGAATGGCTGCTAAGAGCAAGGATAATTGCGCATAGTATTGCCAAACACAACTTTCCACAGTAAACACAATTTTCCTTCAGAGCACACAGGAAACAGCCTCCAGTTGTGGGGTTGGACTCACTTTCTCTCTCCAGACTCTTAACAACACCACCTCGACACCTTGGAGCACTGCGTCCCTGGTCCCAATAGCTCATACACACACACACACACACACACACACACACACACACACACACACACACACACACACACACACACACACATACAGGAAAGGAGGGCATAGATTTGCCAGCTGTGTCCTCTTCTACCCAAACTTCAAGGGTAACTGCTGCCACCAGTCAGCCACACAAAGGCTCTTATAAGGGTGCCCAATTAAACTCGGTACAGTTAATAGCAATGGTAAGGTATGACCAAATCAGAAAGACTATCAGGAGCAGCCACAGTTTCACTAAAATAAACATGAGCACTCTCAAGCTGTTAAACGTATTCTCTAAAAGACCAGCCACAATGAAAGGTAATAAAAATATTTAATAATAAATAATAGACACAGAAAAGATAAGAAAAACAACACAGTCGGATAGGTCTTTTTGTAGTTTAATTGTAGAACATCTAAAAAGCGCTTGTACACTGAGTATTTCTCCTTTTTTCTAGATTTATTGGTTCTTTGTGAAGGAGGAATGCGTGGCCCTGGGCAGTTATGGCAACAAGTTGCAGTGAAACTGGTGAGCTTCGTACTCTCATTAGCCAACTAACTGAACTGGTGGAACTTTTAACTCCTTTGTTCCAATCGGTGGCTGCTACATCATCGTTGATGTTGATTCCCAGGAACCAGGAGGCGGGACATTCCTGCCATTATGGAGGCGCTGTTAGAAGCAGCAGGGAGAGGAAAAACATTAACAAGATGGAACAGAATGGTGCAGGTGATTTCTATACAACTCCCCAGGTTTTAAATAACCCAATACATGAGGAAACAACATCTGGAAATGAACGTTCATTGGGTGAGCAAGAAAGAATGGATTTACAACCAGGTGACTGTTTTTCTAACCATGGAGACAATGAAAGTGACTTTAATGCATGGCTAAACAGAAAATGTGTATTTAGTGGTTCTACTGTAGTTGTAGAACATGAAAATGATACATATAGTAATAGCCTTAGCAGAATTAAAGCTTTGGTGTTAAAACAAAAAAAACTTTAGTCATTGACAATTCTTATTTAAAGCAATGTATTAGCTATGGTGTAGTTCCTAAGGGACTACGAGTGTGGAAATTCCCAAACAATGTGTTAGAAGGTATGGATTTTCACCATGAATTAATTAACATTTTTGACAAGGCTGGCATGGACATTTTGAGGGCATTAATTAAAAACAATAAAAGAGAAATTGAATTAATTTCTAAACAAATTGATGTTGTTTACTGTAGAAGAACATAGGAAACAATATTTCCTGGTTAGGGACTTTGTGGATAAGAAATGCCATGAAAATATTATAAGGAAGGGTAATAGCTTGAAAGGGATAGGACAGACTATAGGGAGCAACGTAGTTAGCCAAAACCTAATGGTAGGGGTAACTTTTGAAAGCTTTACCACCAGAGGAGCACACCATAGAATACTATTATAATGATAAATGATGATCATTCCTTTAATAATGAACACACAGTTGGCCCTGACCGTTTAGAATACCCGCCCCTTCGCAGATCCAAAAGACTGAAGAACAAGACTTTTCCTCAGTACATGAATCAATGGAGGTGCAGAGGACAGGGGAGGGTGAGAGGCAACAGGAAGTGGTAAGGACAAATTGTGATATCATCCAGGAAGGTAACAGGTATTCCCTAGGAGGTTGCAGCATTTTTAACTACAGTGACTTGGAATTAAATGAGACATTCTTTAAATTCTTTTTCTAAGGGATGTACTTTTGTACCAAGGTATAAAGCAAATATTAGTAGGGTTATTATTGACCTCAAATTGTTCCTGAGGAAAATGAACTTCCAGATTACCTTGGGCCAAAATGGCAGTAACCAAGGAAATGGACAGTTGAAAAGGAAAAGTACAAACAACCCCCAACTCCACCCCCAAATTAAGAACTGTGTGGTGTTAGTGGAGAATGAGCTTCAAAAAACAGTAGGAAAGAATAGGTTTCCACCGAATTTAACAAAGGAATAACGTGAACTAATAAAAGCGATTAGAGACAATAAATATGTTAGAATAATGAAGCCGGACAAAGGAGGAGGGATAGTAATTATCAGTAGTGTGATTTATGAAGCCAAGATGTTGGATATTTTGAATGACGTTAACAAATATTCAAGGGTGTCAAGGAACAAATCAACATAGCCCAAAGGGGCATATACTTGATGTTAAATGACTTATTGCTTGACGAGCTTATTAATATGGAAGCTTACAACTTTTTAGAGAATGAGAGACCATGTGTCCCTTCCATTTTTGGGATTCCAAAAGTGCATAAGGGCACTGAGAACTCCCTACTCAGACCAATAGTGTCAGCAGCAGGCTCAGAAACAGAACCCCTAGCAAAGTACCTAGATGTGAAGTTAAATAAATATCCCTGATACAGATGTGACCATACTAAAAGATTCCTGGGACTTTTTGAAAAATATTAAGAACAATGCATGACTATTGTAGACCTTTTTGGTTGCATACCACATGACACAGGCATGTTATGGTTTGAGGAAGCATCAAACTAATATGGCCATTTATTTACCAATGAGTTTTGTGTGTGTATTGAATTAATGGAAACAGTGTTGAATAACAACTTTGTATACTTCGAAGGGGAATTTTTTAAGCAAACTAGTGGGGTGGTGATGGGGGCCCAATGTGCCCCCATAAGCATGTACCTCACAAAGCACATGCAGCAGCTGGAGATACCACAGAGATTCCTCACCCAGTGAATCCAGGGCCTCAAACATCTGCCCTACACAGATCTGCTAAAATCCCTGTCCCTCTACTAAGTCTTCTACAAACTCCTCAGAGGTGACCCCTGTCTGGCTTACAAAGCAATTGCAGATCCCACCACCCTGATGGGACTGCTGCATATCACAAGTCAAATTCCACTTGAGTGACCCACATGAGCAACTTCAACCTGGTCTGTGACATCAATAGGACTCATTGGCAGGACAAATTTGTGTCCCAAAGACTCCCCCTTTTGTAGAATAGACTCCTACTCCATGTAAAGCACAGTACCTCATTAAAGCATTTTAAGCACAACCTGGATAACTGTATGGGGAACAGAAAACACACCCTGGGATTCCACCTGTGTCCCTGCTGGACAGTGGCATAGGATGCTGACTTGTTGAAACATGGGCTCATAAGTTCATAGGTTCATAGGTAGGTACTAGCCTATCATCCCACGGGCCTAAGTAAGCCTAGCCAACAAGGTTCCCTGGCTTACACCACCCAAGAAAGTTATATTCCTGTGCCCCTGTTGAGCAGAGTCACAGAAGTGATCCCCGGGGTGTATTTCCTATTTCCCATCCACTCATCAAGAGTTTTCTCGAAGAGTGCTAATGAGGAACTTTGCTTGACATAGATGGGTAGCTTGTTCCAGAGTATGGGAAGTCTCTGGGACAGGAATCTATCCCTCCAGCATGTCCTGTTTATTGTGGTGATAAGGTTCAGGTCCCTAGAGCATGTAGTTCGGAGGGATTGGGATTTCTTTAGGTGTAGCATGTCCAACAGCTCTGGGCTTGACATAGCTTATGTTAGGCAGATATCACCTCAGAGTCGGTGATATGCTGTGGAGTAAAGCTGGAGTTTTTTGAAACAGTCAGTGTACGGCATCTGTTTGAGGCCAGTAATACTATTTGTGAGGTACTTCTGTGGCTTTTCCAGCTGCTGCAGATGTCTTGTGAGGTACATTCCAAAATGAGTGTTGTACTCTATAATGGGTCTAATGAGTGTTGAGTAGAGGGGAACAATGACCTCTTTTTTCCTAGATGAGAACCCTTTTGTGATGAGGTGTGCCAAGTAGAAGGATTTCCTGACTACTGTGGTGATGTGATTATCAAAGGAGAGACTACTGTCCACCTGAGTCCCAAGGTCTCTTATCACGCATTCGGAATTAAGTAGACTCCCACCTATGTGGTAGTTCATGGGTACAGAGTTTTTACCAAAGGGGATGACAATGCACTTTTTGGCATTGAGCTTGAGGCTATGGCTCTGATACCAGGCATCTGTCTCAGTAAGGCCCTTCTGTAGGATGTCGGCATCATTTGGGGACTCAGCTATGGCTCCTAGTTTGCAGTCATATGTGAACTTCATTAGCCAAAGGCCTTCTGTGTTAGCCTGTACTTCAGAGAAGTAGATAGCAAACAGGAGAGGTCCCAGGACTGAACTCTGTGGTACTCTACTTATCACTAGTTTAAAGTCAGATTTGGAGTCTGCAACACTTACAGTGTGGGTTCTGGCAGTGAGCTAGTTGGCAACCCATCTTGTGACATAGGGATTTATACCTAGTTTAGTGAGTTTAACTATAATTCCAGAATAGAGGATGGTGTTGAAAGCCTTGGCAAGGTCAAGATAGGCTGTGTGAACCACCTTACCTTCATCTACAGCTTTGGTGACTGCTTCAAAGAAGTTGATCAGGTTCAGGTGGCATGATCTGCCTTTCACAAACCCGAATTGGGTGGGGTCTAGAGTTTGGAGGTTACCAATGCCTTTGTTTATGAGTTCCATGATGATACATTCCATGGCCTTACAGACCAGGCTTGTCAAGCTAATAGGGCGATAGTTCAAATGATCAGTGGGGGGCTCCCCTTTGTGGAGTAGGGTAACTGTTGCTGTGTACCATTCAGTGGGCACAAAGCCTGACCTGAGGCTATGATTGAACATGGTGCTTAGGTGGGGAGCCAGTTCGTTCTGACGTTAGTGTAAAACACAGCCTAGGATGCTGTCCGGTCTCATGGATGCTATGTTTTTGGCTTTAGAGAGTGCAGCGTTTAACTGAATAGTTGTGATTACAGGGACTCTGCATTCTTCCTGTATAGATATGGGCCCTTTGGGGGGTGAGAGGGGGATAAAGTTAGCACTGAACCTATCTGCCAGGATGTTGGCAATATCAGTTGGTTCTGTAATTTTCATGCCATTGTGCTGTAACTCAGAGCAGATCTGGGTGTTGCCATTGATATTCTTGACATAGCTATAGAATGCTTTGTGGTTGTCCCTAGAATGACTGGTGATTTTGTTTTTGTAACTAGCTTTGGAGGATCTTATAAGGGATCTCAGCTTCTTACTGAGGCTGACCAGGGAGCTCCTCCACTTATGGGATTTTAGTCTATTTTGCAACAGTTTCTTTCTTCTGTTGTAGAGTTTGTTTATGGCAGGGGACCACCAGATTGGCTTCCTTTTTTTGGAGGCTAGCGTCTTGGTTCTGTTTGGGATAGCACAATCCATGCACTCATGTAAGTGTTTATAAAACGCATTTGTGTAGGATTCAGCAGTCGTAACTGTACTGTCCATCTGCATGGGTGTCATGATTTTCGCCATTTCTGTCATAAGAAGCATGAAGTTGGCTTTGGAGAAATGTTTTACCATGGTTTCCTTAATGGGGGGGGGGGGGGTGGGATGTGGATATCTAGGGTGATTAGCTTATGGTCGGATTTGACCAACGAGGAGTTGATTTCAGGTGTGGAACACCAGTCACTCATGTTGGTAATGACTAGGTCTAGGATACTGTTGCCCCTGGTGGGGGTGTGGATAAGTTGATCCAGGGCATTGGAATTTATGAATTCCAGAAAACGTTGAGCAAAGGAGTTGGTACGTTATTAGTGGGGTAGTTGAAATCACCCATTATTAGGTTGTTTGGTTGAACCCTAATATTTTTCAATATATCAAGAAAAGAGGAGTGGAAATCCTGGGTCATGGTGGGGCATCTGCAACAAGCTACAATTTGGATTGCATTGGATAACCTTGGATGCATTATGCTGAGCAACTAGCCTGGAGGTGTGGATATCCTTAATTAATATGGACACACCTCTGCCTTTGGAGTTCCGGTCCAGGTTAGATGGCTGAAAAGCATGGTATGAGTTATAGCCTGGTAATGCAGGGGTGCTGTCTTGAGCCTCGAACCAGGTCTCAGTCACTGCACAGATATCGATGTTCTCCATTTTAAGGAGTGCCTCGAGGGAGTGCATTTTGAGATTTAGACTTCTAGCATTGAGTAGCATTACCCTCAGTTTTTGCTTGCCTGTTCTTGTTACGGTGTTGAATTTGTCATTTGAACCTTGCTTAAAAAGGCACTATAGGGGCGGCAAGAACCTTAGCCAGTATCCAGAATTCCAGGGGTAACAGGTGCAGGCCACCTCTGGCCAAGCATTGTGGTCTGTCGACCATGTCGTCCCAGGCAGACAGATACTGGATCCACTTAGAATGACACCAGAAGCCTAGCCAATTGTTGAAGTCAATCATTTTGTCCTTGTACTGCAGTATCATTCTGGGCAATGGCAGGATGCTACTCAGGGTTAGGTTCACACCTGCCTTGTGCTACAAGATCAGAGAGCTCTTCCATGTTTCTTTTCATGTAGTCCAGGGAGGTACACCTCAGGTCATTCAAACCAATATGGACAATGACAGAGTCATATTTGTTTAAAACAAAACCAAAACAAAACTGGAAAGCAGAACCAAGCTGGATAAAAACGGCACGGACTGTTTTATTCAAGGTAAGCACTTTCAGCTAAGCAAATGCCCAGCCTTCATCAGACAAAAGTCACTCCACACAGCTCTATTTTTATATAAAAAAAAAAAAGTAGTTCACATTCATTAAACGTTAATAAACCAATCACTGTCATGAATCAATTTAAAATGGTTACACCTATAATCATCATATTATAAAACCTTCCTTTCTTAATCTTTTTAGTCAGTGTCAAACAAATGTTTACTCAAGAAGCACCTATTCATACAAAAAAAAACAAATATAAAGTGTATATAATACAACAAAGTTACAAGCTGCATTAAAAAAACACTCAATACCATAAAAAACTGAATGCTTAAGGATAGTAAAATAATTAACTATATTATTCAAAAAGAAGCTGTCTCACATTAAGGTTGCTATAAAATGCTATACAAATTGCCAAATAGCATTTACCTAAGAAGAGCTTTAAGTTTAAGCACACACTTTATGGATGCAAAATCATTTAACCCTGGGGGGAGATGAGCACGTGTTCTAATTTGCCAGAATAACTCTTGCTCTTCCAGATACAACTCCCCTTATATCATTTCTAACCTGGTACAACACACAAAATGCAAAACAATGATCAGGGAAATCTAAAATGTGCCTAGCAAGTGCATTTGTGAGGTCCTTCCTACCTATGGCATACAGATGTTCATAAATTCTTTTCTTTATTTTTCTCTCTGTTTTGCCTATATAGAAGGAAGGACATTTCTCACATAAAGCTACATATATTACTCCCTGTGTATCACAGTTGTAATTACCCATTACCAATTGCATTTACAATCTGATACATATTTGAGATCCAGTCTTAATGAAGTGCATGTAGCCTATAAGAAAATCAGGGGAGTGTTGGATGATCTCTTTCTAGAGGGTAGTATTGATTGTAACACCTTTCACTATTTGTCCATGCCAGCACCAAAGGTTTCTACCATTTTTGGCACACCCAAAATTCACAAAAATCTAATTGATCCCCCTTTAAGGCCCATAGTGGACGGACGGGGTTCTATTACTTATGCTTGTGCCAAGTATATTGATGGTATGGTGCTTCTTGAGTAAACATTTGTTTGACACTGACTAAAAAGATTAAGAAAGGAAGGTTTTATAATATGATGATTATAGGTGTAACCATTTTAAATTGATTCATGACGGTGATTGGTTTATTAACGTTTAATGAATGAGAACTACTTTTTTTTTTTTTTTATATAAAAATAGAGCTGTGTGGAGTGACTTTTGTCTGATGAAGGCTGGGCATTTGCTTAGCTGAAAGCGCTTACCTTGAATAAAAAATTCTGTGCCGTTTTTATCCAGCTTGGTTCTGCTTTCCAGTTTTGTGTTAGTATCATATTTGTACTTGTTGTGGAGTGACCTGAGTGCGTGGGTTATGTAGTGGATCCTGGCACTTGACAGTAACCTTCTCCTTGTTTAGCCTGGTCAGTGGGACATCAGTGTGCCTAACTATAGAGTCACCTATGACTAGTGTGTTGGGTTCGTTGTTTTGCCTTATAGGCTGTGCTTGACTGTCACACAGAGTCTGTGGGCTATGTGTCATTTGGGTTCTGTTAGTGGGGTGGAGGTTGATTGTGTTTCTGCTTTGGAGGTCTCTGTTGCTTGAGCAGATTATTATTGAGAGCCTCTGTGAATGTTTTTATGTTTCTATGTGTGGATTTTGGTGGTGTAGGTTGTGGGACTATGTGATGAGTGTGGTGTGGTGCAAGTGTTTACCTTCTCCTCTTGACTGTCAAGTTCAGTCTTGGTTAGAGAGAGCTTTACCTCCAGTTTGGCTAGATAATTGCATTTCTCACAGGTTGTAGTGCTGGGTGGTAAGAGGAGAGGGTTGTCTGTGTATATGAGGCAATTGCTGCATTGCCCCAAGATGCCCAGATTCATCAGATAGATAGGAGAGAACACTGGGAGCTGACCCTTGGACAGGCCTGAATAAAAAACTACTTTCCTCTAGACAAGTGAGGAAAGTGAGTACAAGAGTTGTTTTTCTCGAAGCAAGTACAAAAACTGTTTTTCTGTAGGTAATGAGGAAGGTTGAGTGCTGTAGTAATTTGTAGCTTATTTAGTGCTTACAACAAGTTCTGAACAAGTGCTGAGCATGAATAAGCAAATTCAAGTGCAAAAACTAAGAATCTGTATCTGAACTAGACTAGTTACAGGTAAGAAACAAGTGCAAATGCAGGCTTTTAAATCAGAAAGTTGAGATAGATGGAAAAATTGCCCAAACAGCCAGTAACTACAATTTCTGGGCCAGAACCACTCCTTATGTGGTAGATAGGTTACCTAGTACTTACCACTCCCACTGATAAACTAGAAGGCTTCCCTCCAACACAGACAGGCTTGGGGGGGGGGGGTCAAGAGCTTACAAACAGTCCTGGATACAGCAAATCTGGATCTGGACTAGACTAGTTACAGGAAGGGGGGACAAGTGCAAATGTGGGCTTTTAAATCAGGAAGTTGAGAGAGATGGAAAAACTGCCCAAATGGCCAATGACTACAATTCCTCGGCCAGAAACCACTCCTTATGTGGTAGATAGGTTACCTAGTGCTTACCACTCCCACTGATAAGATAACACGCTTCCCTCCAACAGAAAAATGCTTGGGGGCCTCAGGAGCTTACACACAGTCCTGGATACAGCAAATCTGCATCAGGACTAGACTAGTTACAAGAAAGGGGGGAAACAAGTGCAAATGCAGGTTTTTAAATCAGGAATTTGAGAGAGATGGAAAAGCTGCCCAAATGGCCAATAACTACAATTCCTTGGCCAAATGCAAATGTGGGCTTTTAAATCAGGACATTGAGAGATGGAAAAACTGCCCAAATGACCAATAACTACAATTCCTCTGCCAGAAACCATTCCTTATGTGGTAGATAGGTTACCTAGTGCTTACCACTCCCACTGATAAGCCACTCCAATAGTCTTGCTGTTCAGCACATATACTATTTGGATAACAGTAATATTACACAGTGAAATTGGTAACCCTTTGGGAAGGGCCTTATAGTAGCTGATGTTAATAGTTGGTGGCAGTTGGTACTACCTTATAGTCTGGACAGAAAGGGGGCACAGCTAGAGAACCTGTGCCAGCCTTCCCCAGGAGTGTCTGTCTGTTTGTATATAAATTAAATCTTAAAGTGTGTGTGTGTGTGTGTGTGTGTGTGTGTGTGTGTGTGTGTGTGTGTGTGTGTGTGTGTGTGTGTCAGCTACTTGGGCAGGGACATGAAGCACTAGTTGGACAGAGAGGGTGCAGGAGGTTTTAGCTTGACCACTAGGCTGAGGTCTGGACCATATAGCTGTGCCAGTGGGGAGTCTTATTGGGGATCTAGACAGAAAGGGAGAAACCAGCCACTGACTGACTGTGATCTCTGTGTGCTCTTAAGGGAAATTGTACTTTACTGTGTGTGTACTTGTTATCCCCCCAATATGCACTCACCTCACTGGTGCTAGTGGTGAGGATTGAGCCTCCTTCATTACTGGGCCAGTGCATGGACATTGCATATTAATTGTTTGGCAGTGGTGGGATATCCACATCAAATATTAATTGTTTGATAGTGGTGAGTTAGCCACATCACATACTAATTGGCTTGTAGTGGTGTGGATAGTGAATTCCTGTACCTTCTGCACAGTGATCACTGAAGATGTTTTTGTACTCTAAATCAGCCATGCAGTGAATGTTCAGAGCTCAGATCACAATTGTTTTATTCCTTTTGTTAGCTTAGTTAGTCAGGGAGAGCAAGCAAGCATGTCAGCAGAGGAGTACAGTAAGTTGACAAGGAGCCAGTTGGCTGAGATGTGCCAAGCTAAATGACTGGTGCATGGAAACCTGACTAAAGCAGACATGACTGTAGCTTTGGTCACAGCTGAATCAGAGAATAGCAACCAAGAGGATGATCAGACTGGCTGTGGAGATGTGCAATACTCAGAGAATGGACAGCTCAACCTTTCTGCAAAGGACTTAAACAGCCATCTAGAGCTAAAGTAATTTGAGTTGGAGGCCAGGCATTTGAAAAGAGAAGCAGCAGAGAGACTGAGACGTCTTCAGGCTGAGGAAAATTAGAAACTGCTATGCCTGGACACTGAGGAGAAGGAGAGGCAGAGACAGCAAAAACGGAGATGCTGACTCCTCACAAGAGTCATGGAGGTAATGGGGAAGGAAATAACTGGACCCCAGAAGCACAAAAGGTCAGTAAATTTATTCTGCAGTTTACAGAGTGGGGTAATTTTGATAGTTTCATTCATATGTTTGAGAGAGTATGTAAACAGTATGATGTTGACTAAAGGCTCTGGGAGAAATTCTTGACCCCCTTACTCCATGGTAAAACTGTAACTGTGCTGTCTAAATTATCTGATCATGAATTTTTTGATTATACTGCTGTTAAGAACTGCTTGCTAGAATTTTTTACGTTAACACCTAAAGCTTATAGGGAAAAGTTTCATGAGCATATAAGCAAGGCAGATGAAAGTGTATGTGAATATGTTGCTGAACTAGGCACATATTTTCATAGGTGGGTGAGTGGATGTCAGGTCACCACTTTTGAAGGGCTGACAGACCTATTGGTGAAGGAATGAGCCCTTAAACCTTTGCCTGAGGACACGAGGAGCTGGTTAGTTGATAGGCAATGTGCTACTTCAGATGAGTTGGGGAAGAAGGGAGACCTATATCTAGAAGGGCATCACTGCACAGGAAAGGGACACCCAGTGCTGCTAATGGGTCTAAAAGAACCCATGGTGGACAGCCCAGACAGCCCCAATAGAATCCCACAGTAGCAGGGGAAGACACTAGTCCAGGTACACATCCAGGACCTAGGGTTAAAAGTTTTGAATGCAACCAGTGGGGCCATGTGGCATATAGATATTCATGGAGGCAAGGTGGGGAACAAAAGGTGAGGGAGCCAGTGAGCGGGATGGACAAAATGCCAAATGTAGGCTGTCTTGAGACAACAAGGGTGCAAAACTACCACCAGAGGTTATATTCTATCATAGTGAATGGCAAATAGGCCATTGCTAAGAGATACAGCCTCTGACATAACCATTGTGAAGCCTGCAATGGCTACAGAGGAGCACTACTTGCCTGGGCAGTCTACTCCAGTCAGAGCTTTAGGACGGACCCCATTCAAAATACCTTTGGCTAGGGTTTACCTTGACTGGAAGGCTGGAAAATGTAGCCAGCAAGTAGGTGTGTTTGAGGATATCTCTGCAGATGTCTTGATAGGGAAAGGGAATAATTTTGATAATGCAGTACCATGTGCTCATGCAGTTACATGCAGTCAGGCTTGGAGACAAGCATGTGGGTCTGGCAGCCTGGGGAGACCCAGACAGACCACACACTTGCAGCCAGGACTGGTGAGGTGGTTACTTCAGGGAGGGAGCTACTCTGTAGCAGTGAGACTGGAGGTGAGCCACTGCTACTTGTGGGTACAGATAGTCCCTTGGCCAGAGTGACTGCAAGGCAGAGGTGAGTAGTAGCACCCAGGCTGACAGTGAGGCACCACTGTCAGAGGATGCCAGACTTCCTGTGGAAGGGGAGCTGGGAAGGGTTACAAAGAGAGAGTTGAGACAGGCTCATTAGTCAGACCCTACATTACAAGGCTTGAGAGAGGAAGCTAGTGAGGTGTCAAGGGAAGGGAATTTTGTATACAGGGACAAAGGGTTACTGTGTAGAGAGTGGATCCCGACAGAGGGCTAGAAGGTGAGAGAATACAGCTGTCTGGTGCTCCTAGCCATAGCCCATTATGTTGTCTTTGTAGGTCATATGGGCATAAAACACAAAAAGAAACATATTATGCAGAAGGTCTATTTGCTTGGAATTTCCAGAGATGTAACAGGGTACTGCAGAACCTGTAAACAGTGCCAAAACGGGAAAGGCAGGAGACAAGGTGAGTGCTCCTTTGATGCCTTTGCCTGTGATTGAGGAGCCATTTTCAGAGGGTAGCTATGGATATTGTGGGGCCTCTGAGTACCCCAAGTTCCATGGGGAAAAGTATATCCTAGTGGTAGTAGATTATGCTACAAGATACCCAGAGGCAGTGGCTTTGTCCTCCATTGAGGTAGAAAAGGTGACCAATGCTCTGTTAGAGATTTTCAGCAGGGTAGGTTTCCCAAAAGAAATACTGACTGACAGAAGTGCCAATTTCATGTCAGACTTGCTGGCTTGACTGTGGAAGTATTGTGGGGTGAAGCACCTGAAGACCACCCCCTACTATCCACAGACTAATGATCTTGTTGAGAGGTTACATTCTACACTCAAGTCCATGCTATGGGCATTTGCAGATCATTTTAAAAGGGAGTGGAACAAATATTTGCCCCATCTGTTGTTTGCTTAAAAACAGGTTCCCCAGGAATCCACGGGTTTTTCACCCTTTGAATTGCTGTATGGCCATAGGATAAGAGGGCCTCTAGATTTAATTTGAGATGAGTGGGAAGGTGAGTGTGAATCTCACAAGGAGTCTGTTGTGGTAGATGTCCTAAACCTCAGGACAAGGCTCGTGGAACTCTTGAGCTTGGCCCAGGAGAACCTGGCAGATGTCCAGCAGCAGAAAAAGGTCTGGTATGACAGAAATGTTCGAGCTAGAGAGTATGTTGTAGGGCATCAGATAATGCTTCTCATTCCTGTTGGACACAACAAACTGTAAGCAGCCTGGGAGGGACACTTCAAGGTGGTAAGGAAGGTAAGTGATGTTAACTACATGGTAGATCTACTAGGTAGGAGACAGGAGCACAAATTGTACCATGTTAACATGATGAAACCTTACCATGATAGGTAAGGTATTGAGTATTTGCTGTGGACTGCAGGAGAAGTCTAAGGGAGATCTGGTGACTGATCTTCTCAGTGAGGCTCGGACTGACACCTCATTGGAAGGGGTAGCAATGTCCCAGCAGCTATCTCCTACCCAGGTTTGAGATATCCGAGCAGTTTTACAGAAGTTTGGGGATGTGTTCACTGGGAAACCAGGGTGCACCCACCTGGTGCAGCACCAGCTGGATACAGGACCCCAAAGACCTTATAGGGTGCCTGACAGAGTCTAACAGACTCTGAGGAAGGAGATCCAGGAAATGTTGGAACTAAGGGTAATTTGAGTCCAACAGTCCCTGTGCCTCCCCAGTGGTGCTGGTGGCAACGGCGGATGACAACACCAGGTTCTGTGTGGACTACAGGAAATGTAATAGTCACACAGAGTCAGATGCTTACCCCATGCCTAGGACAGATGAAATCCTAGAGCAGCTGGGTTGGGCTAAGTATCTTACCACCATTGATCTTACCAAGGGTTACTGGCAGGTGCCCTTGACTCCCACTGCTAGAGAGAGGTCAGCCTTTGTGACTCCTTTTGGCTTGTGTGAGTTCACAAAGATGCCCTTTGGGATGAAAAATGCCCCCGCTACTTTCCAGAGGCTGGTAAATCATATCCTAGCAGGAGCAGTAGGGTTTGCCCTTGTTTACCTAGATGATATTGCCATTTACAGCCATTCCTGGCAAGAGCACCTTCAACATGTCATTGGCATTTTTAGGGACAGCAGGGT
>NC_056732.1:1576733826-1576929693 GCF_019279795.1 Protopterus annectens
TGCTTGATTTGTTTCTAACTTTACAATACCTGCCTAAATACGTCATCCTTAAATGTTCTAGGTCTATGTATTAGTTTCCCCTCAAGTGTTTAGCAGTGCTCTGTACAGACTCAGACACCATGAGTGACATTTTTCTGGTAAAAGCACAACTGAAGTTTCTCCATTACCTAGTTGCATATAGGATAACTAGTTTGCAGTGACAAGGACTGTCCATATTGTTGCAAACCAGATACTCCTGACAGTGATTAATAGTCTCACTCCAACTGTCTAATCAATCAAAAAGGGTCTGTTGCCATGGATATGAACTTTACTGCTGTCTCCATTACTGGCTTGGTGGATATGGGCATCCTGAGGCAATGTAGAAATTGCCTCGTGTTTATTGAAATCCAGTTAATTCTCAAAAAAAACTGATAGGGTATGTGAAAGATGTATTTACACAATGTCACTGGAGGCAAAGCTCACACATAAAAGTACTCCTAATGTCAATAAAGTTGTCAGTAGTACACATGCTGCACTCATCATGCAAAATTCAATGCAGACATATAGACCTACATATGCTGAGGCACTTACATGTAACCTTCCTAAACCACAGAGACTTCCTAGATGAAGTACACATAATAAGTACCATCAGAAGCCCCAAATGTGCTCTTTCAAAACAACACCCACATCAATACATAGAGCTATCTCATGGAGCCCCTACCTCTAAGACCAAAAAGCAAGTCACCACACAATCAAACATTCTAGTCATTGAGGACTCCATCATGAGACACAATGATGTCCTTCTCACCAGGCTGAGTAAGGGGAACATTACAGCCAGTTGCTTATCAGGGGCTAGGATCGGTCACATTATGCATGAACTGAGGTCATTGGACCACAATTACCAATATGACTCAGTCATAGTCCACATGGGAGTAAATGACCTGAGACGTACCTCCCTAGACTATATGAAGATCATGGAGCTCTTGGAATATGTGTCTCAGGCTGGTATGAGCTTAGCATTGAGCAGCATTTTACCTTCTCCAAGGATGATGCCACAATACAAACAAAAGATGATTGTCTTTAATAATTGGCTTAGTTTCTGGTGTCATTCTAAGGGGGTGCAATACTGGTCAGCATGGAAGGAGATAGTCAATAGACCATGCTACTTTGCCAGGGATGGTTTGCACCACTCCCCCCAAGGCTTTTGAATATTAGCTAAAACATTGTCTTCCCCAATAGTGTCTTTTTTAGGCGATGCCAAACTGAAAAGTACTTCTGACATAGCAAATCAAAATAAAGAAAATCTAAAGGTATTACTGCTCAATGCCAGGAGTCTAAACAAAAAACTCCACTCACTAGAAGTTCTCATTACCCTACGAGAATGCTGATGTCTGTGCAGTCACTAAGAAATGGTTTAAAGCCACAGAGAGCACACCAACAGTGCAAGGTTATAATGCCTTCCACACATTTAGACCAGCTACTTCACAGGCAGGGACTAAAGGTGGAGGTGTCTCTATTTACATCAAAAATAAATATACTTCAAGTCTGGTCAAACAGGACAGTGCACTTGAGCTGATCCATATTCAAATCACCATAGGTAAAATTCAATACCACTTTCTTGCAAGCTACATATCTCCATGTATGACCCAGGAAACCCATACCATTTGTTTATACTTATTAGAAAGACTAAACATCCAACCCAATACCATATTCATGGGTGACTTTAATTACACTACTATTAACTGGGAATCCTATATGACAACAAACATACATGCACGGCAATTTCTGGATTCTATAAACACAAACTCCCTAGACCAGATAGTCAATACATCAACCAGGGGTGCAACCATACTGGATCTGGTCCTCACTAATATGGAAGACTGCTGCACACCCCCTACTGTAATGCCTTCTCTGGTAAGGTCAGACCACAACATGGTCTCCTTTGAAGTAAAAATAAAACCTGGACCCCCAGCTAAAGCTTTAATATTCAGGAGCTATTCTAAGGCTAACCTCCTGCTATTAAGTGAGAACCTGGCCAAATTTCAAACCCTCATAAACCTTGAGAACACTTCTGCTTATGAAGAACTGTTCACAGAAACCCTGTACAAGCATGTTAATAGCTGCATAGAGGAAGCTATACCCATCAGGATGAAGTACAGAACTAACTCAAAAAAAAAAACAAGCCACCCTGGTGGAATCACAACATCAATCGGCTGTATAACAGGAGAAAGAAAATCATGGCAAAAATTAGGAGGTGCAGCACACATCAGGATAAAACACTCATCCAACTAAACAAACAACTCAGAGGACAAATAGTCTACCAAAGCCAAATTTGAGGTAAGCTTGGCCTCCCTTGCCAAGGACAACCACAAAACATTCTCTAGCTATGTCTGCAACCTTAAAGGCAATACATAACTGTGTGCAGAGCTCATTGTAAATGGAGCCACCTATAGTGAGCCAGAAGATATAGCAATCCTCCTGGCTGATAAATTCAGCTCCAGCTTTATCCTTCTCTCCTGTTAACCTTCCCTCAGGAAATATCAAATATAACTTTCCCTAATATCACTAGGGAACAAGTCCTTAATACTCTCTCTAAGACCAAGAACACTGCATCAATGGGCCCAGACAATATCCCAGGATGCCTTCTAAATAGCATGAAACATGACTTATCAGGGCCTATGGAATTACTATTTAATTGTAGTCTCCAAACAGGCTTCATGCCTCATGAATGGAGAAAGGCAACAATCATCCCTTTGCACAAAGGTGGACCATCTACAGAAACTACAGACCCATAAGTCTCACTAATCTTATATGTAAAACCATGGAAAGAATTATTATGGAGATGATCAACAGACATATAGTAAACGTCCAGACAGTGAACCCAACCCAGTTTAGTTTCGTCAAGGGCAGATCATGCCTATTCAAACAGGTGGACTTCTTTGAGAAGGTCACCAAAGCAATGAATGAGGCCAAAGTTATTCACACTGCCTACCTTGACCTGGACAAGGCATTTGACACAATACCCAACTCAGGTATTGTTGACAAACTCAAGAGATTAGGTACAAACCCATATGTCACCTAGTGGATAGATAAATGGTTCACAGACAGGATCCAGGAAGTTAGAATTGGGAAGTCCACCTCTACAAAGAGGCCAGTCACAGGTGAAGTCCCTCAGGGATCAGTCCTTAGACCGCTCCTTTTTGGCATTTACTTCTCAGAAGTCAAGGCCAATGTCAGTGGTCTCTGGCTGACTAAATTTGCAGATGATTGTAAATTAGGAGCTGTCATTGAATCTCACACTGACACAAATGTTCTTCAGGAGGGGCTGACACAGACAAACAACTAGTGTCAGAGCCATGGACTAAAACTAAATGCCAAGAAATGCATAATAGTATCCTTTGGGAAGTCATCCATCCCTGGTAACTATCATATTGACAACACACCCCTTAGAGTTGACCAAGCAGTCAGGGACTTAGAGACATACATAGATAGTAATCTAGCCTTTGATCATAACGTGTCTACAGTGGTGAGGAGATCATTCGATGTTGCTCAACTTATAAACAAAAGTATGGCATTGAGGTCCAAGGAAGTCATTGTTTCACCGTATTCGGCATTCATCAGACCTATCTTTGAGTACGATGCTCCCTTTTGTATGTACCTAACCAGGCATATACAACAATTGGAATGTCCACACAGGTTTTTCACTAAAAAATACAAGGTATAAGTAATATGTCCTATGCAGACCACCTCAAGGCCCTATCCCTGTATTCTGCCTCCTACAAGCTTTTGAGGGGAGATCTATGCCTGGCATACAGGGCATTGTGAAACCCCACTCTAATGGACCTCCTGCATATCCACAAAACAAACAGCACCAGAATTACCCATTCTAAAGACTTAAACCTTGCCTGTGATATAAATAGGACCTGCTGGAGAGATAGGTATATATCCCAGAGACTACCGCATCTTTGGAACAGGCTCCCCATCCATGTGAAGCAGAGGTCCTCCCCAACCCAATTCAAGTGTAACTTGGACAATTGGATGGGAAACTGGAAATTCATCCCTGGTTTGGCACCTATGTCTCTAATGGACAGGGGTAACCTGTAAATGGTTCATCTCCCAGGCCCATGCTTACACTTATCAAGGGTATCAGAACTTGTCAGAGGTCTGGGATGCATAACTAGGCTTAAAAAGGACCTTGTGGTCGTTAGCTTGGTAAACACCTATCAATCTATGAATTTATGAATATATACATATACATATACATATACATACATACATACATACATATATATATATATATATATATATATATATATATATATATATATATATATATATATATACACACACACACACACACACACACACACACATATATCACACTCACCCACACAAACGTATATGTACACAGCCACCCACATACACATATATACCCAGATATACACACACACAAACACACACGTAATATACACACACCCTCACACACACACACACACACACACACACACACACACACACACACACACACACACACACACACACACACACACACACACACATTTCCTTAGCTAAAGTAGTTACCAGAGTCCAAGATAAAACAATAGAGGACAGTAACTTTTCTCAAAAGTGTTACACAAGAGCAATAAGGTGCAAGCGGAAGACAAGAGTCCAGGTGACTCAAAAATGAATAGTTACTCAGTCACACACTTGTTTCAGAACAAAAATCATTTTACAATTGAAAAATATGTATACTCAACAAAAAAAAATTTAATTTCTCTAACTGTCTAATCAATAAAAAATGGGTCTGTTGCCATGGATTTGAACCTTGCCACTACTTCTGTTACCAGCTTGGTGGATATGCGCATCTGGAAAGCAATGTAGAAATCGCATAATATTTACTGACAGCCAGTTAATTCTCAAACAAACTGAAAAGGTATATGAGAGATGTATTTACACACTGAAGGCAAAGCTCTCACAAAAAAGCAGTCATAATATCGATAAGGTTGTCAGTTGTACACATGCTGCACCCATCACACACAATTCAAAGCAAATAGATAGATCCACATATGCTGATGTACCTACTCATAACCTACCTGAACCCCAAAGACCTCCCAGACAAAGTACACAGCAACCCTGAACACACTCTTTTAAAGCAACACCCACGTCAACACATATAGTCACATCTCATGGAGCCTGTACTTCTAAGACTATAAGACTATAAGGCAAGCCACCACAGAATCCAGCATTCTAGCCATTGGAGACTCCATCATGAGACACACTGATATCTCTCTCACCAGACTGAGTAAGGAGAAACTCACAGTCAGTTGCTTATCAAGGGCCAGGATTTGTCACATTATGCACACACTCAGGTCACTGGACCACAACTACCAGTATGACTCAGTCACAGTTCATGTGGGTGTAAATGACATGAGATGTACCTCTCGAGATTATATAAAGACAGACTTGGAATTTGTGTCTCATGCTAGTATAAGCCTAGAACTGAGCAGCATTTTACCTTCTACAAGGATGATAGTAAAAACACAAAATGCACCCAAGTCTCAGCACAGTAGCCAGCAATTAGGGCTAGTAACCAGATATTCCAAACACCACAGAAGCGTATTTCAGATGCAACACAGTTTTTCTACAAGGATGATGTTACAATATGAAAAAAGATGACTAACTTTAATAAGTTGCTTAGTTTCTGGTGTCATTCTACAGGGATGCAGTATTTGTCAGCATGGAAGGAGATGGTCAACAGACCACACTGCTTTGCCAGGGATGGTCTGTACCTCTCCCCTCTAGGCCTTTGAATGTTAGCTAAAACATTTTCTTCCCCCACAGTGCCTTTTTTAGGCAATGCCAAACTAAAAGTACTTCCAAAGTAGCAAATCCAAACCAAGAAAATCTAAAGGTGTTACTGCTCAAGGGTAGGAGTCTAAATAAAAATGTCACTACCTGGAAGCTCTCTTTATCCTAAACAATTCTGATGCCTGTGGGGTCACTGAAACATGGTTTAAAGCCACAGATACAGACAGTTACTACACAGACAGGGACTAAAGATGGAGGTCTCTCAATTTCCATAATATATATACCTCAAGGTTGGTCAAACAGGATGCACTTGAGCCTCTCCACATTAAAATCATCATAGGCAAAATCCCATACCATTTCCTTGCAACCTGTATGCCCCCTTCTAAACCCAGAAACCCATAACATGTATTTAAGCTTAAACACCCTTTGATGTTTTGCCAGAGATGGCCTCCACCTGCCACCACTGGAATTCCAGATCCTGGCCAAGGCTCTCACCTCCTCCATTGTGTCTTTTTTTAGACAATGTCCCAAAGACAAATCTTCCAACATAAAAGATCTGTCAAAAAGCAAATTGAAGGTCATGCTGCTTAACGCTAGGAGCCTTAATCTGAAAATGCACTCACTGGAGGTTCTCCTTGCACTGGAAGATGCCGATGTCTATGCAGTCATGAAAATTTGGTTCAGGGCTGCAGAGATCACCCCTGCCTTACCAGGCTATACCTCATTCCACACATTCTGACCCCAAAATGAGGTCAGAAAGACTAAGGGTGGTGGAGGCTCTACCTTCATTAAGGACAGGCACACCTCCAGATTGGTTTCCCAGCATGATGCACTGGAACTACTCCAGGTGCAACTGACAGTTAACAAGACACCCATCCAAGTTATAGCCAGCTATAGACCCCCTTCTATGATTCAGGACACCATGTCCTCTTACCTGGATATACTTGACTCCATCAAGGTCCCCCCAACAGCCTGTTCCTTGGTGATTTCAACTACCCCACCATAGACTGAGTGAACTATTCCTGCACTAATGGGCTGACTCACAATTCCTTGACATCATAAATTCTTATGCACTAGATCAGCTTGTCTTATCCCCCAGAAGGGGAGATAACATTCTGGACTTGGTTCTCACCAACATGGGTGACCACTGCACCACTCCCATAGTATGTTTTTCTCTGGTGAGATCAGACCATTGGACTGTCTCATTCAAATTTTCTATCCCACTCACCCCCCCCCCCCAGCCTTAATCAAGTTAAAAAACTTTTCAAAAGCTGACTACAACCTCCTAAGGGATGGTATCTGTAGCTTCACACTACTGCCCCCTCAGAGGATGCAGCCAAATATGCTGAACAGTATGCCAGTGCAGTAACCAAGCACCTGTACAACTGCATGGACTCAACCATACCCAACATAACTTAAACCTGCTCCTCAAGGAAACAGAAACCTGTTTGATGGACATCCTCTATCAACAGGCTGTACAAAAAAGGAAGAAGCTGTTGTCCAAGGGCAAAAAGGAACAAATTCCAAATTGGAAAAACTCCCTCCTTAGCCTCAACAAACAAATTAGTTCACTAGTGGAAAACTCCAAAGCGAATTATGAATCACAGCTAGTCTCTGAAACAAAGGGAAACCACAAAGCCTTCTTCAGTTATGTCAGGAACCTTCATGGCAAAGCCCAGGTTTGTTCTGAATTAGTATTTAACAGTATCACTTACACTGATCATGTTGATTTAGCCAACCTACTAGCAGATAGTGCAAACTTCACCCCCCTTCCCCTCCAAAGGCCCTTTCAACATCCCCGATAGTTGTACCATACCTCACATCTCCATAGATCATGTATTAAAGGCCCTATCCAAGGCAAAGAACACAGCTTCCATGGGACCTGATAGTATCCCAGGCTGTATTCTCCACCATCTCCAGCAAGAACTGACTTTGCCATTGAGCACCCTATCAACAATAAACTTAAAACTTATGAGGAAGACATTATAGATAGAAAGAAAGGCAAATTAATGCGTGACCTTCGAGATTATGACAGGGGAAGAGCTTTTTTGTCACGAGCCAATCGTAAGAGAACTGCGAGGTGTGCTTGCTTTCAAGATAGTGAACAAGAAGATGGTTGGCAATCCAACACTTCATTTTCCAATTCAAAAGGTGCCAGTTCATCAGGGGAATCAGCCTTTGAACAAAATGAAGATTTCCCCCATTTACCAAATGGACAACAAAGAAAACAGCTTGAACGGACTTTTCTGGGGAATCAATATGGCCCAAAAGGAGGTCCCCAGGGAGGGAAACATCCGAGAGAAATATATTATGATCGAACAAGGGCTGGACAGCAACAACAGCACTTTAAAAAAGGTAAATGGTGATGTGCCGTTTACAAATGACCTTCATGGTTATGTGGTCAATTTATCTGGCTATAATCTCAAGAATGTAGAATATGCCATATTAAACTGTGGCCTTAAATTTGTACCTACGGTCATACCTAGACTACATGAAATTAAGATTGACCTGTTTAGATTTATTAGGGAACTACATCTTAAATATTTCCTTGAAAATTCAGATTTTACTGTTGAATCAGCTTTAAATTGTAGCATGAGTTCCAATGAATCACAAAATGAGAGCTTTTATTCATGCTATTCTGATATGGAAGTGAATGCATATACATTGTTTGATACAAGTAAGATAACATGCAAAAGTGACTTTCTTCTGCCATTTTTACATGAAGGAATTCAACATTTTTATACTATGGTACAGTTTGTATTAGAAAAAAGTTTATGGAATTTACAATTGATGAGTTAATTAACTTAACAAAACAAGAGTGGAAAATGCTCAAAGGGTTGAGTGCTAAGCAGGATATTATTTTTAAACCTGCTGATAAAGGTAATAAGTTAGTCATCATGAATGTTGATCAGTATATAAATATGTGTAATAAGCATTTAAAGGATTAAAGTACATATGAAAAAGGATAGATGGTCATGTATACTGAAGCTGTTGAAAAATATTTGGATCTAATAGAAAAAGGTGGGAGATTAGGATATTTCTCTAACAAAGATGTGAAGAAAACGTTTGAGGTGTCAGGATGTAAAATGGCACATTTTTGCTGTCTCCCCAAGATCCATAAATCAGTGAATGGCCCCCCTGGGCATCCTATTGTGTCAGGGAGGGAATATTTTTTGTATAAAATAGGTCAATTCTTGCATTTTTACCTATTGCCCAAAGTTCAACTTTTACCTGCTTATATTCAAGATGTATTTGATTTTTTTAATAAAATTCAAACAGTACAATGGGAACAAAATATGTTCTGGATAACATTTGACATTAAAAGTCTTTACATGAGTATTAGCCACCAGTTTGGGTTGGAAGCTATCAGATTCTTCTTGGGAGGACTGAATTTGTTACGAAATTATTGGATTTTTGTCTCAAAAATAATTTTTTTGTCTTTGGGGGAGATTTATTTAGACAGAAAAAAGGAACAGCAAAGGGGGCATCTTTTGCCCCCTCATATGCCAACCTAAGCATGGGTTTGTTTGAAAATGAATATGTGTACAGAAGTGAGTTTTTCCATAAGCATATCATCTCATACTACAGATTTATAGATTACTTGATTTTCCCGTGCAAGGATGGTGAAAATGAAATAGAAAGTTTCATTAATACGTTGGGTAATAACAGATTTGGACTTGAATTTGATGGATTAAATGTGGGTAAGAGTGTCCCTTTTCTAGATGTGCTTTTGGATGGTAGTGATAATAAGAAAATCCACACGAGTACATAGGAAATTTGAAAATGGAGTACAATTTATAAGGGCTGAAAGTTGTCACTCCCCTCATACTATTAGTTCTATACCGTTTGAAGAATTTATACGTATATATATAGACTGTGTAATAATGAAGTTGATTATAAGAGGGAAATGAAGAACACTATAGATATATTAAAAAGGAGAGGTTTTGATCAGGAAATGCTGGAAGGGTGTTGGAAAAATTCTTAAAGGAATATATTTTCAAAACAAAAAGAAAACAGTCAGTAGGAAAATCATGTTCAAAGAAAAAAACTGGTCATAAAATGATATATATTTTACCACAACATTTAGTATTTTTAGTACTGTACTTAAAAAGTGTTAAGAGTGTCATTGGACATATATTGAAGGTTCAAATGACGTTTGTGGAAAAATTAGGGGTTCCTATTATGTCTTACAGAAGAGGGAGGAACCTTAAAGATTTATTAGTTAAGTCAAAAATAACAGTTCCTGTGCAGAGTATACAGAGAGGTTTAAGTAGATCGGGCACTATTGCTTGTGGGAAATGCAAAGCGTGTAATTATATCATTCAGAATTTTAGACAAATTAATGGCCATGTTTTTGAGGTTAAGGACAGCTTTTGCTGTCATACTGAGGGCATTGTTTATGCCCTCGGCTGTCCATGTAAAAAATATTACATAAGTGAAACTAAAAGATCTTTTAAGATAAGATTATTAGAACATGTTAGAGACATAGTCAGAAATAAAAGTGAAAGTACTATAGCTAGTCATTTTAATAAAAAACATGAAGGCAATAGTGAGGGTCTCAGGGCACTATTTTAGAAATTAAGATATATAGTGAGGAAATTATTTAAAATCTAGATTGGTGGCAAAGAAGTCAACTTATATTTTAAAATTAAATACATTGTCACCTAATGGGTTAAACAATGAAGTAAATTGGAGATGTTTTATTTAGTCTTGTGAATCTAATTATGCTGTTATGTTATTAGATAAAATTGTTTAATTGATGGATGTATTTAGGCAGGTTGTGATTTGCAAGTGATATACTCCTTGAAGGCTTGTAATAGTTGAGACGTCAGAGTGCTTGTTTTATTAAATATTTTGTTTTGGAACACTAGCCGGTGGTTTTATTTGAATCCTGGTCTTTCCATTGTGTGGTGCAGCTGTATTCTCCACCATCTCCAGCAAGAACTGACTTCGCCATTGAACACCCTATTCAACCACAGCCTAAGTACAGGCTTCATTCCAGCAGAGTGGAGAACTGCCATTGTCATCCCCTTGCACAAAGGTGCTGCCACTACTCACCCTGGAAACTATCGCTCCATTAGCTTGACAAGTCTGAAGTGTAAATCCAAGGAGCCTATTATTATGGATCTCATAAACAAGGACATAAGCAATCTCCAAGCACTTCACCCCACCCAGTTCAGATTTGTCAAGCGCAGATCTTGCCTGTTAAACCTGGTTGACTTCTTTGTGACTGTCACCAAGGCCCTGGATGAGGGAAAGTCAGTACATATAGCTTACCTTGACTTGACCAAGGCCTTTGACATAACCCCACTCAGTCATCATTAAAAAGCTAACACAACTTGGTGTAAATCCCTATCTCAATCAGGTGGGTGGACAACTGGCTCACAGACAGGACCCTCAAGGTCAAAATTGGCACCCCCCACCACGAATAGCACACCTGTCACTAGTGGTGTTTTCTAGGGAATCTGTCTGGGACCCCTACTGTTTGGCATCTATTTCTCAAAGTTCTAGGCAGAGACAAAAGGCTTGTGGCTGACCAAGTTTGCAGATGACTGTAACTTGGATGCTGTCATTGATTCCCAAAATTATGTTAACATAATGCAAAAGGGTCTCACAACAACTAATGACTGGTGACAAAGTCATGGACTCAAGCTAAATGCAAAAAAATGTATCACCATACCATTCAGCAAAAACACGGCCCCTACTGATTACATCAACAGCAACGCACTAAGCACCCAACCTGTGGTGAGAGACCTGGGTACTCAGGTTGATAACAATCTCACATTTGACCACCATGCAGTGGCAGTGGTCAGAAAAGCCTTTTACTTGGTTCATCTCTTAAGTAAAGGGATTGCATCCAGGAAAAAGGAGGTTGTTGCCTCTCTATACTGCTCCCTCATTAGACCAATGATTGAGTATAACACCCCATTTGGTATGTACCTCTCCAAACATCTGCACCAACTGGAAAAGCCACAGAAACACCTCACAAAGAGAATACATGGCTTCCAACACCTGTCCTATGTGAACAGGCTGAAATCACTATTACTCTACTCGGTATCGTACAGATTGCTCCGAGGTGATCTGTGTCTTGCCCACAAGGCAATTTCGCACCCTACCCTACTAGAGATGCTCCATATCCGTTAGTCTAATTCCTCATGCATTACCCACTCAAAAGGCCTAAATCTAATATGCAACATCAACAAAACTTGCTGGAGAGGCAGGTTTGTGTCACAGAGGCTACTCCGTCTCTGGAGTAGACTTCCCATACACGTCAAACACAAACACAGTACCTCATTGACCCTCTTCAAGTGCAACCTTGATGAGTGAATGGGAAACCACAAATTTGTCCCAGGGGTTCACCTGTGTCCCTCATTGACAGAGGTGACAGGTGCTGACTGAGGTTTCTTTTTGGAGATAAACTCTTGGGTAAGCTTGTAAGGGCCCTAGGGCCATAAGCCTAGTAACCTCCTATGATCCTATGATATTCATGGATGACTTCAATTACCCCGGTATTAAGTAGGAATCATATACAACACCAAACATATATACAACACCAAAAGTACAGGTACAGAGACTCTTAGATTTTGTAAACACAAACTCCCTGGACCAGGTCATCATTACAATGACCAGGGGCATAAACACACTGGATCTTGTCCTCAATAATATGGGAGACTGTTGCAAATCACCTAGTGGAATGTCCTCTGTGGTAAGGTCAGACCATAAAATGGTCTAATTTCAAGTAAAAATAAAAATCAGAACCCCATCTCATCCTAGAATGTTCAGGAACTACTCTAAGGCTAATTTCCTACTATAAAGTGATAATGTGACAAAATTTCAAGCCCCTGTAAACCATGGGAACACTGCTGTCTATGCATAACTGTTCACAGAAACTCTGTACAAGTATGGTAATGGTTGCATAGAGGCAGCTGTACTCATTAGGAATAAGTACAGAACTAACTAAAAAAACAAGCCACTGTGATGGAATCATAACATCAGTAGGCTGTATAACAGAAGGAAGACAATCATGGCAAAAATTAAGAGGTGTATCAGCCAGCAGGATAGAAGCACTCACAAACTAAGCAAACTACTCAGAGGAAAAACAATGCCTACCAAAGCCAAATCTGAGGTAAATTTGGCCTCCCAGATTAAGGACAACTGCAAGACATACTTTAGCTATGTCTGCAACCTCAAAGACAATACACAAATGTGTGCAGAGCTCATAGTTAATATAACCACATATACTGAGCCAGAAGATATAGCAAACCTACTGGCAGATAAATTCAGCTCTAAATGTGGCCCTCTGTCCCCCTCAATCTCCTTCCAGGAAATATAATCAAATATAACCCCCCCTACTATCACAAGGGAAAGGTCCTCAATGCCCTCTGTAAGGACAAGAAAACTGCATTGATGGAGACAGACAGTATCCCAGGATGCCTTCTAAATAGCATGAAACATGATCTATTAGGCCCTCTGAATTGCTATTTAAACTGTAGCCTCCAAATAGGCTTCATGTCTAATGAATGGTGAACAGCAACAGTCATCCCTCTGTCCAAAGGTGGGCCATCTACAGACCCTGGAAACTACAGCCCCATAATATCACTAGTCTCATATACAAATCCATGGAAAGAATTGTCATGTAAATGATCAATAATGACATAGGAAACCTGCAGACACTGGACGTAACCCAGCTGGGTTTTGTCAAGGGCAGCTCTCGCCTACTCAACCTGGTGGACTTCTTTGAGAAGGTCACCAAAGCAATGGATGAGGGCAAAATGGTTCACACTGCCTGCTTTGACCTGCCCAATGCATATGACACAATACCCCACTGAAACATTCTTGACAAACTCAAGAGGTTAGCTGTAAACCTTATGTAAACCTTTACGTCATCTGGTGGATAGCCAGCTGGCTCACAAGAAGACTCTTTAAAACACCAACATGCATGCATGTGTATGGGTATTTGTGAGTGCAGTATATAAATGTGTGTCTGTTTTACATATAATACACACATGCACACATTTACACATGGACACGTACATACACACTGAACACACAGACAGATGTATTCACACATGCATCATATACACAACTGCTCTCTCTGTCTGTCTCACACACACACACACACACACACACACACACACACACACACACACACACACACACACACACACACACACACACACACACACACACACACACACACACACACACACACACACACACACACTGAAATAACCAACCATAACACAGCCAAAAAAATAGAAGAAAATAGGATAATATCAGAGAAAATAGCAGGTATACACTGAAATATACGCTCACACAAAAGTGTAGTAAAACTGGTATCCTGTAAGAAATAAAACAAACACTACTTAAAGCATGAAACACTGTAGTAAAAGTTTAAATTAGTCCCATATACAAAAATGTACACTTACTTGTATATCCAGTTGTGTGGTATGAGCTGGTTATGTGAAATCTACTCTCTGCAGCTGATTTAATCTCCAGATGACCTTCACAAAGTCTACATACAACATGACCATCCACAGCCATCATCTCTTACACTGGTCACAGCAGGACCAGTGCTGCCATGTCCTCCTATAAAGCCTATTGAGTCTTATTCATTAGCCTACTGTCACCAGCTAAGATACATTATAAATAATAAAAGTAATAAATGTACTAGCCTCTCTTGTAATGTTTTGTTGTGACTCTGAGTTCTCAACTCAGTAGAGCCTAAAAAATCATAATTTCCTAAAAAAACATACCCAACTACACCCCATCTCCAGAAAAAAAATAAGAAATGAAGCATCATTCCCCACGGGATGTTCCCAGGCAATGCCTGAAATTAGTACTTTGTGATGAATGAAATCACCATGTAAATAAAGTCCAATAAATAAATAAATGCATTAAATCAATGAAGGCATTTTAAGCAATCCATCATTTAAGCTTCATGAAATGAAAACAAGCCAGCATAAATTTAAATATTAAGCACAAAATATCTTTTCACCCAAAGTTGTCTCATCAGGGGGCCACTGGTGTGTAAAAACAATCCCATTAAACGGTAAAGAGCAATCCTAAATGCTGATATTTGAATTCATGTGAATAGGTTTCTGTACAGTACAAGTGCACCCCATTAGCACATCATTGCACCCCATTAGCACATCATTACAGCCTGCAGTCCCATCACGATTATTTACAGCAAAGATACATGGTTCCTCAAAGGAAGAACATTCACAGCTGGGTCGCTTTGAAGGTATTGAATACCACCACCAGCCTACCTAAATCTTGAAGACTTGCTGCTAAATATACTTTGCACTCTTTTATTTTTTATTTTATTTAAATCAAACAGCTTCTTTCCAGTTATGTCATAAAGTTACAATGACACTAGCAAAGATGTATCATAAGACACTAAACATTGTAACTCAAAACACAGACAGAATAAAAACTAGACACTTGATACTCTACTGAGACTACATTAATATCACAGCAGAAGCAGTAGCCTACTCAGTCTCTTTCCTTGTAAATTTCTCCATTAAGTAATCTTATGCTCCTCTTCTCTGGAAAAATGCTTTATTCTACTTCTTCATAAAGTTGATGCCTTCACTGAACTCACCAAATATTGACCCTGTTGCTATAATATCCCCCTATCCATAGTTCTTAAGAAATGCGTTCATGTTCAGCTAGAAACGTTTTTTAAATAGTATTCTTATCAACATTGAATGTTACTATTATAACAGCATGTAATTTCTGAAAGGTATAGAATCAGAAACTCAAATATCGGTCATTATTTAGTGACTTTCATCCTGAATGATTTGCCAGAAAACCACATGCTTTATGAGGTACAAACAAATAAATGAGCCAAAATTCTGGTCATTCTTCAAAATTCTGGACAGTTGAGAGGTATGACAATTGGGCCTGCTTATCAACCTTTGACAATTCCTTGTTGAGAATCTTTTATCAAATATGGAATGAGATCTTCTCATCATTTGTCGCATAAAAATCAAGTAGCCTAGTGGAAAGAATATGTTTGAATGAAAACTGTACCATTAGCCCATTTGGTCCCAGGGCTGTGCCTGGGATTACATGTTATCAATATTATTGCAACACGGTCCTCTTCTAGAGTCTTGGCTAGTAATAAGGACAAGAGTTATTTTTCAATTTCTGTATAAAAAATTGAATTTTTTTTGTGAAACAGCACTTCCATTCCATTGCTTAAATTACATCCGACTGATGCCGCCAGGTGCATTTGCAGTTAACACCTACTAACGCCTCTAGGTGTCAAATATTCCTTGTTCATATTTGCATCAATAATTTCAAAACCATGCTAAGTACAATGTTTTAAAAGATTTTGTCTTAAAGCTTTCACAATAGCAAACTCAACTGCATTAATATTTGACCTCTGTCTAGTGCAGCTGAATAGGTATTAACTGTTATTTTTATGATATTAATTTATACAGATATAATTTTCACATTTTTCTAAATATCTCAACAAATAGAACTCCTTAGATTTTTACAAAAGCTCTCAGATAGATGAATAAAATGCTGCTGACAGTATGTCTGTAACTTAAGTGGTTACTGACATATTGTGAGTTGTTTACAAAATATTACAAATGTAATAGTCACTGTGTTTACTGTGACTTATAAAATTCTGTTTAAGACCTAGAGCGTAAAGAATATTACCACTGTAAAAAGAGTTTGTGTTGAAGAGTGTGACATTTACACTTCTTTAGTAACCCCTGTAATTCCAGAGATATGAACATTTGTTTGAAATGCAAGGACATAATTTGATTCTGTCAAAAGACTTACCCCGGGATTCATGAAGCGTTAGCCTTGCACTGACTGTGCGGCATAGAGATGGCGCAGCAGCACCGCATGCATATTAATGAAGGCGCGCTGCCATAATGGCCATGTGCATAGGAAATGTGCGTGAGTGCAGGGGGCGTGTCCAAACACTGCACAGAGGCGTGAACATGTCGGCTGCATACATGCAACCTAAAATGCTGACTAGTACAGCCTGCCTCTAATAGTAATCACTCTTGTCAGTGTCCGTGGATACTGAAATGTATGCAAAGCATACAAGACAGTTTTGCAAACACCAAAAAAGTAAACACAAAGGCACATAGCTGAATATTGAGTCCCCGTCCCTCAAACAAATGATATTTAAAACCCTGTGCCAGTATTCCATTGTAGTGTTGATAGTTATACCAAGTGGAAGTGAAATGCATCATGTTAGTGCACCGCCAATTGCTAAGCCTAGCCCAATGGTTAGGGTCACCATCTGTCCCACATTGTGAGGGACAGTCCCCCTCTAGGCGGTTGTGTTCATACCAAAACCATTATAAATGTCCTGCGATTGTAGGACATAATTATGTCCCATATTTTATGTAATAGTCCTATACAATACTTATTTCCGTATATAAAATACCTAAATGTTACAAGAAACAGAATAAGCAAATGAATGAAACAGAAAAAGCAACTAAACCTCTACAACAATAAAAGCTTATATTTAGGCATAAAACTAAAGTACTACCCTTTGTATTGACCATGGGTATGTGTTGGCCTGTAAACTCTGATGTGTGTCCCAAAAATGTCCCATCCTGGTCATATGAAAAGGTGGCCACCCTACCAATGGTCAGAGCATTCACCCAATATCTGCCCATTCGCAGTCCAAGTTGTCCTTGTCAGGATGGCCCAAAGATGAACGGGTATTACCCGAGTCTACCTACCATGTCATGAAAGATAAGTATTTGAGTGTACCTATGTGCATGAAGTACAGCATGTGGATGATCAGAAATGCTAGGGTAGTCCTCACAACCATATTGGTACCAGAGATGTGTAGTATATGCAATGTGTTTATTGACTGTGCCATGGGCCATCAACCAGAGAAGGGATGGATGGTGTCTGTGGAATATGGGGGTGGGGGATGACGGGTAATGTAATAATTCGCCAAGGGGAGACTGGGTTGGATGCACAATAGGTGAACTGGAGGTGTACGAGGGAGCAGTGGGTGAATCAGGAAGATAACCAAGAACAAATATTCACATCCGCAATACAATCCCACAAACATATGAACATTAAAATGTGCAATACACATGTACAGAAACGTTACCGGCACATACCCACATAATGGTCTGGCCTAAATTGAGCCATCCAACCCCAACACACCTGAGTACATAATTGAATACCCATCATCCCCTCAACAGCACGCCACCCCCCCTTCCTGAACATCCTCCAAAACCACCCATAATCGGGCAGCTAGATAGGCACAGCCATATCTGCACATAGTGACCCCTACTCATATCTAGTAGGCAGTCTCACCCTAGGCAGTCTCAGGATTGCAAACTATGTATCCCTTGCATGTATAACCCTACCTTATTTTTGTAAAGCCGAGGTCATTGGTCCCCACAATTTTTGGATATCCCTCATGGGATAAGTATCTGTTCTAAACATTAAACTTGGTGTCATGACACAATGTCCAGTCCTGTAGACATCTGGACACATGTTGTATGAGCAGTAGTTGTCCACAAGACTGCTCAGACTCCAGCCAGTCCTGCAGAACCTACGACCCGGGATTAAACACCTGACTGTGATGCACGTCTCCCCACGTGCATTATCGGGAATATACACCTTACACATTTGCATAGTGGCAGTCGGATATAGGGTAATTAAGGTGCTTTAAAGCAGATGTAAGTAGGGTTACCACCTGTCCCACTTTGCGAGGGATAGACCCTTTATGGGCAGTTGTGTCCTGACCAAAAATAATACAATGGCAAATGACCTGTGATTGTAGGAAATACTTATGTCCCATATTTCATGTAACAGTTGCATAAAACAGTTATTTCTGTATGTAAAATACTTAAATGTTACAAGAAACAGAATAAGCAACTAAAATGCTACAAGAATAAGCTTTCATTTAGGCAAATAAGTAAAGTTTCAACCTTTGTAATGACCGTGGGTATGTGTCTGCCTGTAAAATCTGACGTCTGTCCTGAAAATGCCCCACTTTGGACATTTGAAAAGGTGACAACCCTAGCACGTAAGCGTGTATGCACGATGGTAAGTGGCAGTGATTCAACAGTATAGGAAATGTAAATAAGCATGTAGGTGTATATGCATGTGTATGTACAGACCGATATATATATACACACACACACACACATTTATATATATATATATATATGTGTGTGTGTGTGTGTAGATATGAAGAATGAACATGGTCACAATATAGCAGTCATAATGAATGTGAAAGGAAGCAGCAGCGGAAACCCTCATAATATTTAGTGCTGTTATATATCAGGATGGCCATAGGTGAGCACACCTCTGCATCCCCAACCACAGGTAGGATGCTAAAAGTGGAACAAACGATCTCCCCGTGCTAAGTCTGACTTTCAGCTAGGTACAGGGCAGTCCCAGTCCCCAGTTGGACAAGCCTAAACCCAGATGACCACATGAACACCCTGACAATCAAACACACGTATGTGCCAGGACTATAGGCTTTGGAGGTCTGAATATCCTTGGAGTGAGTCAACATGTGGCACGGGTCCAGAGCAGTAGGGAATAGGGAATGGCGCATGTGTAGTAGTGTGGTTTTCCCAACAGGAAAATGGATACCTGCTGTGTAAGTGAAGTAATGAGGCGTGTGTTCGGGTAACTACGAACCATGGGTATACATATAAATGAAGCAGAACACCAATAGTGTAGTGGTTAGAGCATCTGCTTAACAAAAAGGCATTCACGGTTCAAGTTCGACTATAGCACATATCATTTTACTTGTGGAATGAATGTTGCTCTGCTGTAAAGCCGACATTTAAACATGTAAAGGTGAACGTGTGTATCGCATGGGACTATTAACCAGATCCTTTCAATCAAAGTGGTACTGCCATAATGAATAAGGCACAGGTAAGCACAAATAAGTGGCAGTAAACATATGTAATGCACAGTAAGCATAGGCGAGTGCGTCTGTGCGAGTGTAAGCAGCTCTTAGCATAGGAAATGTATGTTTGTATGTACAGGTGGAATATATACACACACACACACACACACACATATATATATATATATATATATATATATATATATATATATATATGTACACACACACACACACACACACACACACACACACACACACACACACATACAAACACACGCACACATATATACGTGTGTATAGATATATATCTACATACATGAAATATATATATATATATATATATATATATATATATATATATATATATATATATATATATATATGAGTCTACCTGAAAACGCCGAAAGTCCACAATGCCGACAACGAGAACACCGATGGAAGAATCCCGACACTGAGAACACCGACATGTTAAGGTAAGTGTGCGATATGGACGGACGTTAGGGTCAGGGTGTGGGTAAGGTAAGTGTGTGATAGTGACAGACGTTAGGGTAGGGTGCGGATCAGGTAAGTGTGTGATAGTGATGGACTTGAAGGTTAGGGGCGGATTAAGGGAGTTAGGGTTAGGGTTCGGGTAAGGTAAGTGTGCGATAGTGATAGACTTAAGGGTTAGGGGTGGATTAAGTGAGTTAGGGTTAGGGTGCAGGTAAGGTAAGTGTGCGATAGTGACTGACTTTAGGGTTAGGGTTTGGGTTAAGGTTAGTGCATAGATAGTTGTGTATGTAAGGTTTAGTGTAGGTTTGTAAGGTTTTTGGTGTGCTTGTGTTGTGTGTGTTTTTCGGGAAAGGTATTTGTTTTGTTGATTGTCGGGATTGTGGTTTGTCGGGCATGTGATGTTTCGTGTTTTTGAACTTACGTTTTTTTCGTGTCGGTTATTTCGTTGTCGGTGTTTTGGCATGTCGGTGTTATCAGGTAGATCCATACACACACATATATATATATATATATATATATATATATATATATATATATATATATATATATATATTTATATATATGAAGAATGGGCGTTGTAACAATAAAGCATACACAAGGGATGTGAAGGGAATCAAGAGCAATTTTGGTATTATATAGTGCTTTCAGCGTATGTCATAAAAAGCTGCCCAGGAGTGAGCATAGCATCACTACTCACACCACAGGCAGGGTTTTACCAGTGGGAGCAACATCATTGAATTGCTAAGTCTACTTTACACACAGACGGAATGTAGTCCTATGCTGGGACCTCCAAAAATTGGAAAGCGCAAATGGCCGGATTCCATAACCCCAGGAAATGCACGTATGTGCAAATATACATGGTGGGAGACCCTATGAATACACGAGGCAGGACAAAATTTGTGTAGGGCCCCAAAAGCTCTGGAGAGGGCAATGCGTAAAGGTGTGCCATGGCTGCGATAACAAGTGGATAATGGATGTTACGCGTGTAAATTCAACATGGGTGGGGTGAAGGAAGTATAGGTATGCAATTATGGATCCAGGCATGCCAGAGTTGGATGGGCTGGTTCTAATGGACTGCTCCGTGGAGGTCATCTAGGTCGTAATAGGTATATATGCATACTCACATGCAGACAACAATATATTGAAGTACAAATTCTGTAACACATGCATTCCATTTGTTGACATAAATAATAGGAATGTGCACATACAAACATCGACAGTAGATGGAATAATAGGCTGTGCAGAAGAGGGACAGGTCGAATCACACTGTATCACATTCCAATTACCATCGGTAATCCGTACATGAACATATTGTGACATCTATCTGCTGTATAACGCGCTACATACCGATTACAAGATAACTGGAGTGAAGTGTCGGTGTTATAATGAATATGGCACTAGTATGCTGGTGAAGCATATATAAACACCATTACGCATGTGTAAGTGCATATGAGCGGGGAATGTATTGACACAGATGTATATATATATATATATATATATATATATATATATATATATATATATATATAGATATATAGATATAAATAATCATATACACACACACATATATATATATATATATATATATATATATATATATATATATATATATATATATATATATATAAACACACAAATATATATATATATATATATATATATATATATATATATATATATATATATATATATTTATAGACAGCACGATATGAATATACATTTATGAATACATATGCAGATATATCTGTATATATTAATGTAAATAGATATATATGTTACAGTAAATATACACATGTATATACATAGGTTATGTCACACCAGTAATGGGTAACATATGTTCAGACCGGGCAGGGTAGGAGGTCCAATAAACAAACATCTACCCCCCCCCCAACTAGGCTGGTGAGACATACAGACACGCAATAAAGGTAAATACAACACTGCTTCCCAGACCACCGGCAGGAAACTACCAGTGGGAGAGATCTACAAGGTCTACACTTTAAACATGGACAATGACGTCCCTTGTGGGACACCAAAAATGTTGTTCTTCCAGGCAATGCGAGTAAAGACTACTGCGACCAGGATGTAGCTGTACACGGAACAGTAGGTTGTGCAAGCATGATAAAACATGGGTTGACACAACGTACGACATGTGTACCGACACAGGGTGAGTGGGCAGTGTTTAGGGGTGTGTTCATATCCCACCTGCGCCCACCTGCACCCACAGTAAGGATAAGTGCTGTAGAGTAGTGGCAGGTAGGGGAACAATGGGTATGCAATTATGTGCCTAGGCGTGCAGGTGTTGGCTGGCAGACATGTATTAGGACCGCCCCGTGCGTGTAAGTAATATTCCGATCTGGGTATAGTAGACGCCCATACCTCCCAAACCTTAAGAGCACATCTGCTTGACAGTCCATAAAGCACTGGGGGAACACATAGGGACCATATCATTGAACTGTCCCTGATTACCAGGGAAGTCCGTGATTACGAATCAGAATCTAACACAGTCCCAACTAAACCCTCCTAGAACTAGTGATATTAGGAGGAAAGGTGGCGGAATACATGTAATGAATAATGACAACATGTAAGATTCCTAAACAGCATGTTCCTCAGACAATGTGTATGAATACATATGTGCTCTGGGTCCGTCAATGTGTCAGGTTAATAGCACCAACCTTCTAAATGTGTCCCTGAGGTTGTTATGCAGTGTCCCTGATTCGGTGTTCATTCTTCCCCATTCGTATGAGAGGTCAGCTAGTGATAGAAAGCGCATGTTCCGCCAACTACCTTAGAAAGTTGATAGAATAATAGGGTTGGGGTTACCACCTATCCACCTTTGCAAGGGACACTCCCCTTTGGGAAGTTGTGTCCTGCAAAATAAATGTAATTATGGCAAATGTCCTGTGATTTTAAGGCAAAGATTTCATATATTGTCTGTAGTAGTTGCATAAAAAATTATTTTGTACCTGAAACACCTAAATGTTATAAGTAACAGTATAAGCAACTATAATGCTATAAAAATAACCTTTTATTTAGGCAAAACAGTGAAGTACTCCCCTTTCTACTGGCTGTGGGTATGTGTTGCCCTGCAAAGTCTGGCGTCTCTATATACAGGTCCTATAGGGTTGCCACCTTTCCAAATGGCCAAAGTAGGCATGTTCTGTAGAAATGTCAGACTTTCAAGGACAAAACATACCTACAGCCGTAAATAGTACAGGATTATACCTATTTGCACAAATAAAAGCTTAGTCTAGTAACATGTGAATTGCTTATGCTACTTCACATAACATATAGAAGTTTCATATATAAAATAACTGTTTTATGCAACTATTAATGAAACATATAATATAATAATGTCCTGTAATCAGGACATTTGCTATGTCTTCATTATTTTTGCAGTGTCCCTCACAAAGTGGGACAGGTGGTAACCCTAAAGTCCCACCTTGACCAACTGAACAGGTGGCAAACCTATAATAGGTATGCGGTAGCATCACTCGGCCGATGGATGTGGCTCCCACAACCCAACTACTTGCATGTATTGAAGAGTCTCGGTTCCCAAGTATCAGCCAGACAGGAGCAGATTGTATGAGGAACACACAAATATGATTAATTCACTGTACAGGCCACTGATTCCGTACAGTTGAATGCCATGCCGTCGCCTAATGGGCAGCCATTCCCGATACTGTAGTCATGTAGTCCAATGTAATAGGCATCACAAGGTGGGAGCAGATTATATGAGGAACACACAATTAATATGATCAATTCACTGGACAGGCCGCTGATTCCGTACAGTCGAACGCCATGCGTCGCCTTATGGGCAGCCATTCCCGATACTGTAGTCTTGTAGTCCGATGTAATAGGCATCACAAGGTGGGAGCAGATTGTATGAGAAACACACAATTAATATGATTAAGTCACTGGACAGGCCACTGATTCCATACAGTCGAATGCCATGCCGTCGTCTAATGGGCAGCCATTCCCGATACTGTAGTCAGGAGCGGCCTTAGGTCAACTGGTGCCGTAGCCAAAAGGGCACCACGGCACCCCCCACCACACCACTCAGTTCCCCCATCCTGATCTACCTACACCAAATAAATACTGGAAAAGTGCCCCTACTAAAGAGGTGCCCTAGGTGGCCACTTAGTTGGCCTATGCCTAAAGCCAGCTATGACTGTAGTCATGTAGTCCGATGTGACAGACATCACAAGGTGGGAGCAGATTGTATGAGGAACACACAAATATGATTGATTCACCAAACAGGCCACTGATTCCATACAGTCGAACACCATGCCATCTCCTAATAGGCATCCATTCCCGATACTGTAGTCATGTAGTCCGATGTAATAGGCATCACAAGGTGAGAACAGGTTGTATGAGGTACACACAAATATGATTGATTCACTGGACAGGCCACTGATTCCGTACAGTCGAACGCAATGCCGTCGCCTAATGGGCAGCCAATCCCAATACTGTAGTCATGTAGTCCAATGTAATAGGCATCACAAGGTAATATTGTGGTCCTTGCTCCCACCCAGGGGTGTGAGTGACAGATGCAAGCACCAATGTTGGGAGCGAGTGGGTGTAAGCGTGTTTGGCTACCAGTATGTGAGTATTGCACTAGTAAAGGAATGTAGAGCCTAACTGAATGTAAGAGGCTGTAACTAGAAGTCAGCAGTGCTTAACACCACGCAAACTCATGCACACCCACTCCCAACTGCTTTAATGTGCCTTACTCCCTCCGTATCCAATGGGCTTATTCTGCCCTGCAACTAAATAAACGTCCTTTGCAAGGGTCAGAACCAGGACCCTGTGCACACAGCTAATGTGTATTACCAATACGTCATGGCAGATATACAGACAACGGACAGTACCACAAACATATCATACAGCGCAGTCATTCAACAGTATAGGAATGTACCCCATCATGTAGATGTATATGTGAGTGTTTATGTCCAGCATATAGGTAAATACATATATAGAAATGTATCAGGAACATACCATGTGGCAACAAAGCATTACAAATGAATGAAATGGGAAACACCAGTGACACCTGTATTATGTAGTGGTGTTGCTCTATGTCATCGCAAGACTCCCTCAGACAGACATGTGTCAGTCATACACGCAAATAGTTGTACAATGGCCGTATACATCACTCTGTGCATGTAATGTACATAAACACAACAGTACCTGCTCAGTCATTATGTGTGAACACTACTCTTGCAAGGTGCTGTGTGCAACATCATCATGATAAAGGCAAATGGGGTAACCATAGAGGGACTGGTAGTGTTGTGTGTACAATGGGGTCATCCTCATCACGTGTAGCTGGACCGTGTAGGAGTGATGTGCATACCAGGATCGTGCACCTAAGGGACAGGGGTGAGGATAACAGGAGTATGTTGTGATGTATATTACAAGGGTTTCATGTGTCCAGTGGGCACGTGTGTGTAATGGACAGCTATATATAGGGCAGATGTTGTCCTAGGAGCCGATTGGCCTTATGTGTCCGTAGGTGAGGGTCAGATGTAGGGGAAGAAGTGTAGGTATGGCCGTGGAGGATAGGTATGATCACAGAAAAGACAGCATACAGGGTTGGTATATGACACATGTGGGGGGATACACCCCAGACGGGGAAGGGTGTTCGTCATTCACAAGCACATGGGAACAGTGGGATGGGGGTCCCCATCCATGGGCAACTGCCACTGCACCAACACAGCTGCAAAGGAGGCAGTAATGGGGGCTGTCCAGGAGGGGCAGCATCACCCTGTAAATGTGACACTCCACTGGCTTCGGAACCCCTTAGGGAGCCACCAACGCAACACGTCTGGGACCGCACAACAGCAGATATGTACCTGTCTGGTCCCGCACCCAGGGGGGACATGCTCCATCCTCAGTGGTGGTACCACCAGAAGGTGGTACAGAGCCAACAGAGGTTGATGTCTATGGCTGGGCCCCAGATGTGCTAGGGCCCGGTGCCATAGTCAGCTGAAGTGGGACAGGAGGTTCTGCAGGGACCTCCCAACCCATTCAGCCTATGATGTTGCATTTTAAGCCCACATATGGCTTAGTGATAGACAACAGCAAACAGGATTACCTATGACAGTATGCATAGATATCACCAGCAACCCAACCCAACATATGGTATACATTTGCAGAGAGAGCACAACACATGCATATATACTGCATGCCAACTGTACAATGTGTAGTAGACAGGTGACTGCAGCTATGAACAGTTGCCCATTATTGGCTTGTCACTGAGAACCCTACACTGTGTCTGTCATACCACTGTCTCATGTGACACATGTCCAGTCAGGGATGCGATGGCAGTAACACATCCCTATCATCATGTACTGTCTGCAATACTCACACCATGCTTCTGCTGTACACAGATGTGTGTTCAGTGTGTATCACAGGAAACAAATGGTTGCACATACTGACCAGTTCACAGATAGTCCTACAAACTGGGTACCTCATGAACAGAGTACTGTCATGTTTGTATTATAACATGCAGAATAGCCATTACCACACACATGTTAAATAGGCAGTAGTCTCAATGCAGCATAGCTACACTTACATGCTGTAGTCATGTGTGGCACATCACCCTCCTGTCTTTAGGCTATTTCCCACTGTGGAAAATGATTGAGGTACATCCAGATATCATCTGTGATGCCGTGTCAGAACACCACATCCAGGTACCACTCACAGCGACTGTCATGGGCAGATAACAACATGTTTCCCTAGATAGTGTACTATGTTTATCATGCGGATGGCTATGGGAACACCATCACAACTGTACCACATGCAATCAGCTAGACGAGGACTGCAATAGGTTCAGGGGCCATCACTTGACCATGTCCATCACTTACAATACACATGCTGCTGCTGTGCAGGTGTACTCATTCACATTGACCAGAGAGTGTGTGGGTGGGACAGGCAAAGTACACCAGGGAAGGGCTTGGAGACTTAACCATAAGCATCATTTGCCACATGCCAAACAGTACAGGGGTCAAACCCCTGACTACTCATTACTATTACATGTGCATGACGTTACTACATGTGCCACAAAGGCGACACGTTGCTGTACTGTAAGAACATATGTGTGTAGGTGAGTGACATCTGCAACAGATATAGTAGATATACATTAGGTGTGGCACACATGGCTGTCCATGTGAACAGATGCCATTGTCACCACAACCACACTCTCTAATGGACACACATTGACACCTTTGCCAGGACCACAAATACACAACGTAACTACTAAGTTTGCCACACTGCAGTAATGCACAGGACCACATGCACCAGAGGGGATATCTGGAGGTTCTATGGGCTAGGGCATGTGAAAGTGCTTGACGTTTGTTGGTATGCCAACGAGGGTTATACTGGGAGTGACTGTGGTTGGGAGCATCACAACCCACATGCAGACACAGGGTGCCAGTACTGGCATGCAGGTATGCATTGCTTCATGGGTGTGTAGTGGTTGGCTGTGCAAGATGGCTGTACAAGGCTGGGTGAGGGGTAATCCTTGGCATCGTGTCACCCAACAATGATGTGCAGTGCAAGGGTGTAGTGTCTGCAATGTCCCACACAGATGGGTACTGCATTATCTGGCCTGACATCCTGGTTACCAATGTGTATGGCCATAGCTTTGCAATGCATGCCATTTCTATATTGGATAGTCCTTCACATGGACATTTCCTGGGATGTGCATGTCCCACAATACTGTACAGTGACATGTACAGGTGTACCTGGTTTGGCAGACATATGTTGTGTACACAGCCTGTTATACCCCAATATGCCAATACTGGCCTGGTGTGGTGAAACCTGCTTATAGCAGGTCGGCCCTGCACCTGCATGGATAGTATGATACAGGTATTCCGTGGTGTCAGTGGCATGGGTCCATACAGGGCACATGTGTACAGCATTGTCTGGCCTTTGTGGATCACATTTGATGGCACCACATATGTTGCAGGCATTCATTGTGGAACATAGTGAAGGCACAATGTCCGCATATATGTGCCTATTGTACCACTGTACAGGGTGCCATGTCCTCTGCAGGCCACTGCATTCACACAATGCCTACTATCTGTCATCAATGTGCATGGTACTAGCAACATAGCGGGATATCCTAGGCAAGTTTGTTTGTGCATGGCACATGGGTGCAGAACATATACCGGGTACTAGTAGGGCTGCATACTTTGTTCACCAGGCCTTTTGCCAGATGTATGGGTATGGCTTGCCAACACAGTCCCGTGGCTGACTGACAGCTGTACTCCTCGTGAGGTGGCCAATGTGTCATAAGATGGATACCATATAGGAAAACTGGAAAACCCGCTCCCAAACATGTCCAATGGTAAGACAATTACGGCTACCTCTACACAGGCTCTGACAGACAAACACACACTTGCCATGTCCTGTATATAACCCCCTACCATATCACACTGCAGCAATATGCATTTAGGGCATGTGCTACTCCTCGTGAGGTGGCCAATGTGTTATAAGATAGATACCATATAGGAAAACTAGAAAACCCGCTCCAAAACATGTCCAATGGTAAGACAATCATGGTCATCTCTACACAGGCTCTGATAGACAAACACACACTTGCCATGTCCTGTATAAAACCCCCTGCCATATCACACTGCAGCAATATGCGTTTAGGGCATGCACTACGGTGAATATTACAAAGCACTGTACTTGTCTCACACAGGCAGACACACACACACACACAAACACACACACTTGGCATGTCTGGGATTAGAACACCGACCTAACTACTTTACTAAACTACAGCATTACGCAGTTACAGAATGTGCTACCAAGATTACTGGGACACAGCACACCCAGAGGTGTATTTGTAGGTGGGTGACATCATCAGCCTTGCAAAAGGTGGGTATAAGAAATGTATGGAGTGTGAGCAGTCTAAAAGCATTAGTTAGTCCTCAGGCAGACGGGGACACACACACAAGTGTGGGATTAGAACACCGACCTAACTACTTTATTACACTACAGCATTATGTAGTTACAGAACGTGCTACCGAGATTACTGGGGCACAGCACTCCCAGAGGTGTATTTGTAACCTTGCCAAAGGTGGGTATAAGAAATGTATGGAGTGTGAGCAGTCTAAAAGCATTACTCAGTCCTCAGGCAGATGGCGATACACACACACACACACACACACACACACACACACACACACACACACACACACACACACACGGCAAGTGTGGGATGAGAACACCGACCTAAATACTTTATTACACTACAGCATTATGCAGTTACAGAACATGCTACCAAGATTACTGGGACACAGCACTCCCAGAGGTGTATTTGTAGGTGGGTGACATCATCAGCCTTGCCAAAGGTGGGTATAAGAAATGTATGGAGTGTGAGCAGTCTAAAAGCATTACTCATGCAGACAGACACACACACACACACACACACACACACACACACACACACACACACACACACACACACACACACACACACACACACACACACACACACACACACACACACAGCAAGTGTGGGATTAGAACAATGACCTAACTACTTTATTACACTACAGCATTACGCAGTTACAGAATGCGCTACCGAGATTACTGGGACACAGCACTCAAGAGGTGCATTTGTAGATGGGTGACATCATCAGCCTTGCCAAAGGTGGGTATAAGAAATGTATGGAGTGTGAGCAGTCTAAAAGCATTACTCAGTCCTCAGACAAATGGGGACACACACGGTAAGTCTGGGATTAGAACACTGACCTAGATACTTTATTACACTACAGCATTACACAGTTACAGAACACGCTACCGAGATTACTGGGACACAGTAGTCCCAGAGGTGTATTTGTAGGTGGGTGTCATCATCAGCCCTGCCAAAGGTGGGTATATGAATTGTATGGAGTGTGAACAGTCTAAAAGCAATTTACAGTCCTCTGGCAAATGGGGACAGACATACACACACACGCCAGTGGTGAGAACAGAACACCTACCTATTTACAGATCACTATTACAATACTACATACTTACAAGTCGCGCCACACAGACTACACATTTCAAGGTTGTCATTATGACCTTCTAGGAATGCGGACTTCAACAGGAATGCTGGCAGTTAAGATGTACATACCTGTGAACCTGTGTGCTTAAAGTAGGAATCCATCCTGACCTGGAGTATGCCAATCTGTGGAATGAACGACTACTACCACTAGGGTTACAATGGCCATACCCATACACAGAGGCACATAACCGACACAAGGTGTCAATGGGCATGCTCACACACTTAGTAGCACAGGGCTGTTCGGAATGCACTATGTGTCCATCTACACAAGGTTATACTGGGCATGCCCATACACTTAGTAGCACAGGGCTGACTGGGATGCACTCTGATTCTAAACACGGAAGGCCACAGTGGCCATGCTATTACAGGTAGACATAAAGAACACATTGTAATGGGCTCTGGTGTTAGTAGTTGTCATTGTTAGCAGGAACGCTGCTCTACATATATTTGACACCGGTCTTTTACACAACGTTTGCTGTCATTCTGGGATGACATGGCTGACAGTATACAGGCCTTTGACACATATCTCATGCATCCATGATTCAAGGGAGTGGGGATAATACCCAAGTCACATCTACCCATACAGTGCCATTCCAAGGCAAATGTCCTAAACACAAGATAACTCCCTGACACCTACAGGACAACTGCATTGTTTTCTTATGCTAACCAGTGCTAGATGTGTAGTGTCCATAATCACAGCTGGTCACTGTAGATCAAACAATGGGGAGTACTGACATCTGTGCAGTGAGGAACACCTGGCTGATGGCTCTGCAGTGAACAATAGCACTACCACCATATACTTCAGAACCTAGCACTACCACCATATACCTCAGAACCAGTCATGTGGGGCCATAACACAGGTAAGGACCGCTCCAGGTGGTGGTGTCCCCACATACATAAAGGCCACTCACATGTACTGACCAGTACCCCCACGAAAGGCATCACAGATGAATCATGTGCAGGACACAGTGTCACATGCTGCATTCTAGGATGTAAACCTCAGACACCACCATGCCCTTGGACCACCAACACACATCCATACATGTTGTAGGACATATAAGAGTACACCAGCATGTGACCCTCGACCAGTGGACTGTACCAAGTTCTACATCAACTTTAGAGAGTACCCATGTACTGACACAGTTGCATCATGTGTTATGCAATGCAATGATACCACTTTCTGTAACCAGGTCAGCTGTACACATACCAGTGGCCCTCAGTACTTTCCACCATTAGCAGATGACTGTTGCTGTACACCAGTACACACCCCCATGTATGGATATGACATACATGTACCTGCCCTGGGTATGTACATGCCACATACACACACACACACACACACACACACACACACACACACACACACACACAAAACATACATGTAAATAGCATAGCTGTCTTTGTCCTTTGTGCAAACAGGTGGCTACAGCCATTACACGCATGCACATGGAATGTAGATCCATGGCTGCTGAATGCTAACAGTACATAAGGTGTGATATCAGTGTTGACAGAGGTAACATTCCCTCTGTACTGGTCACCCATTACACCCATCATATCATACAACAGTCCATATGTCATGTATGTCATTACACATGTCCACCAATTGCAATGCCTACAAACATGCCCAAATGACAGGATTGTAGGATCTACACATCTGTACATGTAGTGTTGTGCATTCAGATAACATGCGTGTGCAGTTGCTGATGTATGCAGGTGATGTGTATCCTAGTAATTCATGCAGTTGCAATGCAGCCTCAACATCGCCAACTGTATATGGTGATATGCTGAATGTACGGAAAGATGTACCTCAGGTATGGCCAGATGTGTGGAAATAACTAAGTGGTGGGGCATCTTTGCAGATGGATGTTTGCTGTGGACAGCTCACAGGTGTGTCACAAGTGGTCCTACAATAACCTGTGTAACTGGTAAGCAATGGTTTTGTTAATTGAAGGACATAACACACAACTTAGACAGCGGTCAGGGTGACAGTGAAGGTAAATCACTTGACACCTGTAAACAGTTAAGACGTCCCGTGTGCATATATCAGCACTGTTGCCACAGGAAGCGTCAGTACAGTTTGTAACGCATGCAATACTGCTGTATATCTGTCATACATATCATGAGCTAGGCAGGTCTATGATTCACAGTACTGGCATGTGTGGTTGCTTGTGTGTCCATATATGTCACGTATGGTGGGGAATACATCTCAATTGTTACTCACTCTCCTGTAGACTAGTGTACATATCTGTACAGACTGCAATGTAGAAAGCAGGACATAGGCAGGGGCATGCATCTCACACATGTGAGGTATCTGTATGTGCGTGACATAGGTGTATTCAATACTGAATGCCACAGTGTGTGTATGTGTGTGTGTGTGTATGTAGGGCTGTCTGGTCCCTGAAGTGAGGATGTATGTTACCATACTGAACTGATAAGACCCCCTCCCCCCATCCAGGCTATGCATTCTACTATCCGTGTTGATGTCCCCGATCTTAGGCCATACTGACTACTTGTACATGTGTATTCTCTGTGGTGCATCATGTAGGTGCACAGTACTGTAATGATGATTTGCACATAGGCAGGGGTCCTCACCTCACCAGTAGCAACTGTGTGCGAGTGTGTGTTACTATGTCGGTGAATCCATGAGTGTGTGGGTGTGTTACTGTGTCACTGAATACATGTGTGTCAATACCTGAGTGTGTGGGTGCAGTTGTGTGTTGGCATTCTGTCATGGGAACATGTATAACTGATTCCCAATGAGACATTACACTTCCCACTGGCCTCTACCCTTGTAATCAGCTAGACCACTCTCTTACCTCACCACTCCATGTAACTGTACTTGTGATGTCACCCTTTATGGATGTCATGTCTGTAGCCACAGTAGCTTAATACACAGCTATCATGCTCCTGGATCAGTAGTCGTGTTTGGAACGTGGGACATTCTCACTGGTATGTGGCAGCTACATGGTGCATGCTGGTATATTCATACATACCTGTGAGTAGTCCACAGTGACATATGGGACACTAACTGCAAACACTGGCATCCACCGGCACGTGCAATTAGACCTGAAGGAGGACAGCAGAACATCATGACCAACATGCAGTTACTGTTGTTACACAAGACACATACTGTTAACAGTACAAAATGCATTGTACACCTGTAGTACATGGTATGTCTGCTGCTTGTCAATGGTACTCAACAATTGTAAACTACATTTACCTTCCTAGTATGTTCACTCTGTGTATCAGACCATGTGAGCATGTCCCTGCACCAATGGTGTGGATGTCAGGGATGCGGCACAGGCATCATCATATGCACAGGGTGATAATATTTGCCAGAGGCCTAGGCTGCACCATTGGATGACATCAAGTGTGTGGGTTAGGGCCTTTGATCTAATTGGGCGTGTGTGGATGTTATGCATGTGTGTGTTGCTGTGCCCTACATTAGTTTCCAGTGTGTGCGTGTATGTATGCACACAGTTCTGCCATGTGTCTGGCCTACACAGGTGTATTATTGACAGCTGCAGACTGTACAGGTGAGGTTTTACAGTTCACAGTGTCTGGCCACAGACATGTGACCTGTGCCTGCCAGGGGTTGCACAGGCACTACCAGGCAGAGGTGCAGATTGGGTGCTGTCTGATGTCACTTGTCCACTGGAACTGTGTCCCTGTTGGGACCATCTTGGGCCACGTGCACGTGGCCTGCTGTGTCATGGTGTGGACAGCACAGCACCAGATGCACTGCTGCTGCTACCGCCACTATGGGAGTGGACATGTGAGGTAACTCGTACACGTAGACCTGAAACAGGTGATGTAGCAGGCCTACGTCCACATGCCCGATGCCTCACTCCTACCAGATGTTCCAACACAGACAGCTCATGCTCGTGGATTGTCATGCCACAGACAAGGACTCCAACCATGTCACCCAACCATCTATCCAAAGCTTCATCAATCTGCTGTTGAGCATTTACCATTGCCTGGATGTTGTTGCTTAAAGAATGGACAGCAGCCCTCTAAAGATTCTGATCTTCTCTGTTGTGCCATTCAGCATGTGCCTTTGCCTCCATTACAGCCTGAAACATGCGTCTGGTGACACTAGCTGCTGCAGTCTGTCTTGCAGGAGCATGTTGGCCAGAGGTCCTCCTATGAGCAGCACTGGCCATGTGCCTGTGTAGGGCACCACCAGTCAGTTGGCTGACACCATGGTGTGCAGGCACACCTTCCATAGCCCCCTCACTTTCCTGTTCCAAGCTACCAAGCACCAACTGTCCTTCGTCTATGGCCACTGGTGATGGGGTATGTGCAGGCATGGGATCTGCGTTTGGGGATGAGGGGGATATAGCTGGAATTGCAACCAATGGCACAGTTTCAGCCCCTAACAACTCTGCCTATGTCTCAATCATATGTTCATCATCACTGCTAGAGTTTGTGGGGACACTAACATCAGATGTACCGCAGGAGGGCAATGCACCTACATCACCTGTGAGGGCAGACAAGAACTGTACATTACAATCTATACAATAGACACACACACACACACACACACACACACACACACACACACACACACACACACACACACACACACACAAACATGCATGTGACATGACAAAAGGCATGCAACATGCAGGTGATACGGCAGACGGCATGCAGCGCAGACAATAATAGTGGTAGTTATCATACATCCCTGGGTTGTACACAACAGCATGCATATGTCATAGCAGACGGCATGCAAATTACACAATCATAGTAGTAGTTAGCATACATCCCTGTGTTACACCATGTAGATCAGCACAGGTTAACAGTACACCTACCTGATGTGTGGCATATGACCTTGACAATCACGTGTAGTATGACATGTGATCTGCTGACGTGTGCAATAACATGCATACATGTTTAACAAAATGGTGTCCTGTCAAATATACAGTGGGTTAATGGTGTCCCAATGCAGTGTTGTCTGTCCGCCCTACAGATATACTGCACATTTAGCTGATGTGCATGGTCATTGCAGGGAATCATCATGAGGTGTCTCTATTGCTATATAGTGTGAGTTGCAGACACAGTTCATAGCCATGACTGTATTCAGATACAATACACATATACTGTGGAATGTGACCCATGTCACTGAGGTGTATACACACTAAACCATGATGTGGAAGTTGTGACACAGGTCACTGAAGGGTATACAGATGACACCCCTGCACATCTGCAACCATATTGCTGCTGCCTGGCAACTATGGCCAGACATGGCGAACACGTCGGTACACCATGTCCCACATGACATCTGTGTACCACACACACACACACACACACACACACACACACACACACACACGAGAAGCAAGTATGACATTGATGTCTAACACCAGCAAGGGGAATGTACTGTATCTGTGGGTTGATGTGGATACTGTACAGGTGACTGCTCTCATGTTGTGACACCCTCAAGATGTTCAACACATCTTATGTGGTGGATTGATGTTATGCCTACACAAGATATGCACAGGCCTGTAGGATGTCTAGTGTTCCACATCTATGATATAACCATTACACAAAGGCCATATTTGGATCATGTGTAGCCATTGTACGACAGGGTGTACACACAAGCACATCATGTCTACTGTGTGTGTTGCTCCATGTCTCTGGCCATCCTCCATGGCCATGTGTGTACATGTGTTGGTCAAATTATTGTGACGGGCATCTATTTCACATGTCTGTGTTGTCTCATATGACATACACCCATAGATGTCATATGCTCCACTGACGACAGGATTATGCAGACAAAGGGTGGTATGTGGGATATGTTTTCAGGTTAGGTAGGCAGTGTTGCAGTCAGGCCACTAGATGACATGGAGATGTCAAGATAGCACATCACATTGTGTGACATTCATAGCAGGGCTATGATCCACACCAGTGAATCCTGTGGCCTGGCCATACTCCAGTCCACTGTGTAGTACTGTTTGTATTCCCCACATGTGTAGTTCTGATCTGTAGTACATGTCCCTACAGTGAACAGCACCTCCGCCATTGTATGCATAGCTGTCCACACATCTGGCAATGACAGTTTGTGAGGATTCATGCCGTTGAGATGATTCACATAGTTTGCAAGTGTTGCACATAGTTAGGCATTGTGATGCATTGCAGGTCCGACCTGTATACTGTGACAGGACCGTACATTATGTGTACATGTTGTAAATGGCCACATGGCAGATAGATCTGTGCATTATGATTCCTGATAAATAATAACAGTCTTACCTGCAACGGGCTGCTGTCGCATTGGAACACCAGAGGTACCTAAATAGGAGTAACACAGCAGTATGAGCATTATCCGTGCCTGTATGATGGCTACAGGGTGCAATGTGCATGTTAACATATACACCACTACATTAGACTATGCTATGGTGTATGCACATGTGTGCATACACAGATTAGCATACTATAGTATGCAGCATGTGTGTATACATGCCTTGCATATGATGTTACATTACATATTGTACAGTGACACATGCAACTATATGGAATATAGTTGTTATAGGTGCAGTACTGACTTACCAGGCAGCTCCAGGCTCAGTTGTTGAGAGACACCCACCTCCACAATATTGGCTAAGGCTAGTGGATGTGGTTCTGCAGGTGTCCCCAGGTTGGCCAGTAGCTCCTCAGTACATGTGAGTGGGGGCTGGGTTGGTGGTCCACCACCTGTTGCACCTTGTTTCCTGGTGATTGCATTTGCACACTGTTTTGCCCATCTAATGAGGTCTGTACAGTGTCTGCAACTGTTGGTATGTGCGGTTGTGGCCACTCACATCATTAACCCTCCTGCAAAGTTCCATCCACAGGGCAACCAGCTGCTGTGCATCCTGTGGCACATGGCTGAACAGGATATCATGATTGTCAAGTAGGTATGGGATGAGGGCCTCATCCTCCAAGTGGGTAAAATGGGTAGCCTTGCACACGGTATACCTGGAAGACATAGTGATGGAGACAGGTCACAGTAACTCACAGAGACATACAGAGCTACAGCTGAACATACATGTGTATCGCATTTATTACATTTAAATTGTTGTATTGGCAAACCTACATGACACTGATGTGTTTGTGTCATACACATGTGACACTCAATGGTGAGTGGATATTAACATCATATATGTGTGTGTGTGTGTCAACTGATTACATTGCTCATACTCCATGTGGATGCTGTCTTGATGTGGGCATGTATGTTTGCCTGTACTGGTGTTCCTACCTATCAGCACATGGCTGGATGTGTCCACATTAGTGCAGTCAACCTTGATGCTGTGTATATGTCACATATAAAGACTTACACTGCCTTAACACACATGACCTGTGACCCTGCAGACTTGCTCACATAAGGTTTTACATTTATGTGTTCTGCCATATACATCTACATGGCACTGTACAGCAATTCAACATCCTGCCATGTATCACCTGTGTTGCACATGTGATACACATGGGACACTGGCTAGCCAGATGGTATTTGCAGGGATGGATATCAACTATAGCATGTACAGTCAAAGTCAACTAGTAGGCCATATGCCATGGGCCATGTATGAATCTAGGATGAAAGGTTACCTGGTAGTAGCTGACAGGTGGGTCTCTGTGGCCAGGTGGAGCAGTGCCACATTACTGATCCACAGGGTTAATGATACATTTACCATGCGGTCATCACACCATGTCTGAGAGGGAGCGATGAGCAGCTTTGATGAACAGGAATGCATAGTATGGCAGGACTATGTAAAGTGTATGGGCCAAGGATCTGTCTAGCATGTGGAAGGTGGATGTCCATATGTGTTTGAGATCAGGATGTGTGCGTGTAGCATGTCCAACATCACTGGGTTGGACATGGATTTATTCAGGGTATGCATCATGCTACATAGTGGAAATGGGGAATGGGAAGGCTGGTGTAGGCCATCTGCACATGGCCAATACCCCATAAAGGAAATATGTGATCTGATATGGGTCACTTGAGTGTTGTGTATGGCTGGACAATGATCTCTAAATTCATGGATGGCACCCTGTCATTATTAGGGTTGCCACATATAACTACCTGACAGGTGTGGTGACATAGCTATCAGAGGACAGACAACTGCCCAGCTGCATCTCTTACACACAAGTGTCCATTATGTTGATCGCTGCCTAGGTGGTAGTTCATGGGTACAGAGTTATTAACATAGGTGTGACAATGCAATATGTAACTGTCAGATTGTGGCCATATGTCACACACACCTCACCCACAAAGCCCCTTCTGTATGTTGTCCACAACACTCCTGAGTTGGCTATTGCTCCTAGGTCATAGTCATTTGCATACTTCAATAGGCAGATGCCTTCTGTTTGTCTGTGAGGTATAGACTACAATGAGGGGGAATACAATTCATTAACCCTGACTTACTGTAGCTGCCACTGGTGTAATGAGCATGTATTATTCAGACACCTTCTGTAGTGTTGGTTCTGCCAGCAGTCCCATTGCAAAACACTCCTGTGACATAGGAATGTACATCTAGTATACCGAGTGTAGGTGGCACACAGTATGGGTGATGATGTCCTATGGCCTGGCAAGGTTATGATATGCAGTGTGAAATCAACCTTACTGTCATCTACATCTGTACTGCTGACAATAATTATTTGATCAAGGTTCATGGCCTTGCAGACCAGACTCAGCAGGGTAGTAGTGCAGTACTTCCCATTATCAGTGGTGTCTCCCCCTTTGTGGATTATGATACCTGTTGGTGTGCACCATTCAGTGTGCACACAGCCTGATATGGAGCTATGTTTTACATGATGTGTACGTAGAGAGCATCTTGTTTTGCCATATGTGTATGATACAACCTGTGATGTGGACAGGTCCCATGCAGCCTGAGTGCAGCTTGTACCTGCATAGTTGTGGGTACAGAGGCCCTGTGGTGTACATGGATATATGATTGTGTACCTGTTGGGGGGCAGTGTGTTTATGTTATCCAAGACCCTATCTGGATTGCTTAGTCATGCTCAGCACTTGTTCAGAACTTGTAAGCACTATGTAAGCTACTAATTACTATAGCCCTCAATCTTCCTCATTACCTAGAGGTAAGCAGGTTTTGTACATACTTTTCTCACTTGCTTAGAGTAAAATAGCTCTTGTACTCACTTTCCTCACTTATCTAGGGGAAAGTAGTTCTATACTCAGGCATGTCCAAGAGTCAACTGCCAGTGTTCTCTCCTGTCTATCTGATGAATCTGGACATCTTGAGGCAATGTACACATTGCCTCATGTACACAGACAAGCCTATCTGCCTACCACCCAACACTACAACCTGTGAGAGATGCACTTATCTAGCCAAACTGGAGGGAAAGCTCTCTCCAACCAAGCCTGACTCTGACAGTCATGTGGAGAAGGTAAACATTCGCACCGTACCACACTCATCACATAGTCTCATTGAATCTACCTCACCATTAACTGAGAAAACTACCGTGTAACAACTCATTAGGTCAACACTTTCTGGAATTCAAAACACCAATGCCCTGGATCAACATATCCACACACCCACCTGGGCAACAATATCCTAGACCTAGGCATTACCAACATGAGTGACTGGTGTTCCACACCTGAAGTCAACTCCTCATTGGTCCAATCCGACCATGAGCTGAACACCGTTGATATCCACATCCCGCCCCCACCCCCCATTAAGGGAACCACAGTATAATATGTCTACAGAGCCAACTTCATGCTTCTTAAGACAGACGTGGTGAACGTCATGACTCCCATGCAGATGGACAATACTGTTACAACTGCTGAATCCTACACACATGCACTCTATAAGCACTTACACGAGTGCATGGATTGTGCTATCCCAAACAGAACCAAGGCGCAATACTCCTAATTAAGGAAACCAATCTGGTGGTCCCCTGCCATAAACAAACTGTACTAGAGGAGGAAGACACTGTTGCAAATGAGAGTACAATCCCATGCATGGAGGAGCTCCCTGGTCAGCCTCAGTAAGAAGGTGAGATCCCTTATAAGATCCTCCAAAGTTAGCTACTAAATCAAAACCGCCACTAATTCCAACAACAACCACAAAGCATTCTATAGTTTTGTCACATATCTCAATGTCAACACCCAGATCTGCTCTGAGTTACAGCACAAAGGCACGAACATTAAAGAACCAACTGATATTGCCAACATCCTGGCAGATAGGTTCAGTGCTACCTTTTCCTCCTTCTCAAAGCTGGACACTCTAAAGCCAATATCAAAGCATCCATGAGACCGGACAACATCCCAGGCTGTGTTTTACACAAACTTCAGAACATACTGGCTCCCCACCTATGCACCCAAAAAGTTCCCAATTAATTTAAAAAACCCCCCCACAAATTCCCCCCGGGGCCATAGGTGCCCCTGAAATGGCCCCAGGCCCCAAAAAGTTTATCCCCCACCCCCCCCAAACCCAAAAGGGTTTTGGTCCGACCTGTATACTGTGACAGGACCGTACATTATGTGTACATGTTGTAAATGGCCACATGGCAGATAGATCTGTGCATTATGATTCCTGATAAATAATAACAGTCTTACCTGCAACGGGCTGCTGTCGCATTGGAACACCAGAGGTACCTAAATAGGAGTAACACAGCAGTATGAGCATTATCCGTGCCTGTATGATGGCTACAGGGTGCAATGTGCATGTTAACATATACACCACTACATTAGACTATGCTATGGTGTATGCACATGTGTGCATACACAGATTAGCATACTATAGTATGCAGCATGTGTGTATACATGCCTTGCATATGATGTTACATTACATATTGTACAGTGACACATGCAACTATATGGAATATAGTTGTTATAGGTGCAGTACTGACTTACCAGGCAGCTCCAGGCTCAGTTGTTGAGAGACACCCACCTCCACAATATTGGCTAAGGCTAGTGGATGTGGTTCTGCAGGTGTCCCCAGGTTGGCCAGTAGCTCCTCAGTACATGTGAGTGGGGGCTGGGTTGGTGGTCCACCACCTGTTGCACCTTGTTTCCTGGTGATTGCATTTGCACACTGTTTTGCCCATCTAATGAGGTCTGTACAGTGTCTGCGCAACTGTTGGTATGTGCGGTTGTGGCCACTCACATCATTAACCCTCCTGCAAAGTTCCATCCACAGGGCAACCCGCTGCTGTGCATCCTGTGGCACATGGCTGAACAGGATATCATGATTGTCAAGTAGGTATGGGATGAGGGCCTCATCCTCCAAGTGGGTAAAATGGGGTAGCCTTGCACACGGTATACCTGGAAGACATAGTGATGGAGACAGGTCACAGTAACTCACAGAGACATACAGAGCTACAGCTGAACATACATGTGTATCGCATTTATTACATTTAAATTGTTGTATTGGCAAACCTACATGACACTGATGTGTTTGTGTCATACACATGTGACACTCAATGGTGAGTGGATATTAACATCATATATGTGTGTGTGTGTGTCAACTGATTACATTGCTCATACTCCATGTGGATGCTGTCTTGATGTGGGCATGTATGTTTGCCTGTACTGGTGTTCCTACCTATCAGCACATGGCTGGATGTGTCCACATTAGTGCAGTCAACCTTGATGCTGTGTATATGTCACATATAAAGACTTACACTGCCTTAACACACATGACCTGTGACCCTGCAGACTTGCTCACATAAGGTTTTACATTTATGTGTTCTGCCATATACATCTACATGGCACTGTACAGCAATTCAACATCCTGCCATGTATCACCTGTGTTGCACATGTGATACACATGGGACACTGGCTAGCCAGATGGTATTTGCAGGGATGGATATCAACTATAGCATGTACAGTCAAAGTCAACTAGTAGGCCATATGCCATGGGCCATGTATGAATCTAGGATGAAAGGTTACCTGGTAGTAGCTGACAGGTGGGTCTCTGTGGCCAGGTGGAGCAGTGCCACATTACTGATCCACAGGGTTAATGATACATTTACCATGCGGTCATCACACCATGTCTGAGAGGGGAGCGATGAGCAGCTTTGATGAACAGGAATGCATAGTATGGCAGGACTATGTAAAGTGTATGGGCCAAGGATCTGTCTAGCATGTGGAAGGTGGATGTCCATATGTGTTTGAGATCAGGATGTGTGCGTGTAGCATGTCCAACATCACTGGGTTGGACATGGATTTATTCAGGGTATGCATCATGCTACATAGTGGAAATGGGGAATGGGAAGGCTGGTGTAGGCCATCTGCACATGGCCAATACCCCATAAAGGAAATATGTGATCTGATATGGGTCACTTGAGTGTTGTGTATGGCTGGACAATGATCTCTAAATTCATGGATGGCACCCTGTCATTATTAGGGTTGCCACATATAACTACCTGACAGGTGTGGTGACATAGCTATCAGAGGACAGACAACTGCCCAGCTGCATCTCTTACACACAAGTGTCCATTATGTTGATCGCTGCCTAGGTGGTAGTTCATGGGTACAGAGTTATTAACATAGGTGTGACAATGCAATATGTAACTGTCAGATTGTGGCCATATGTCACACACACCTCACCCACAAAGCCCCTTCTGTATGTTGTCCACAACACTCCTGAGTTGGCTATTGCTCCTAGGTCATAGTCATTTGCATACTTCAATAGGCAGATGCCTTCTGTTTGTCTGTGAGGTATAGACTACAATGAGGGGGAATACAATTCATTAACCCTGACTTACTGTAGCTGCCACTGGTGTAATGAGCATGTATTATTCAGACACCTTCTGTAGTGTTGGTTCTGCCAGCAGTCCCATTGCAAAACACTCCTGTGACATAGGAATGTACATCTAGTATACCGAGTGTAGGTGGCACACAGTATGGGTGATGATGTCCTATGGCCTGGCAAGGTTATGATATGCAGTGTGAAATCAACCTTACTGTCATCTACATCTGTACTGCTGACAATAATTATTTGATCAAGGTTCATGGCCTTGCAGACCAGACTCAGCAGGGTAGTAGTGCAGTACTTCCCATTATCAGTGGTGTCTCCCCCTTTGTGGATTATGATACCTGTTGGTGTGCACCATTCAGTGTGCACACAGCCTGATATGGAGCTATGTTTTACATGATGTGTACGTGGAGAGCGTCTTGTTTTGCCATATGTGTATGATACAACCTGTGATGTGGACAGGTCCCATGCAGCCTGAGTGCAGCTTGTACCTGCATAGTTGTGGGTACAGAGGCCCTGTGGTGTACATGGATATATGCATGTGTATCTGTTGGGGGACCATGTGTTTATGTTATCCAAGACCCTATCTGGATTGCTTATGCATGCTCAGCACTTGTTCAGAACTTGTAAGCACTATGTAAGCTACTAATTACTATAGCCCTCAATCTTCCTCATTACCTAGAGGTAAGCAGGTTTTGTACATACTTTTCTCACTTGCTTAGAGTAAAATAGCTCTTGTACTCACTTTCCTCACTTATCTAGGGGAAAGTAGTTCTATACTCAGGCATGTCCAAGAGTCAACTGCCAGTGTTCTCTCCTGTCTATCTGATGAATCTGGACATCTTGAGGCAATGTACACATTGCCTCATGTACACAGACAAGCCTATCTGCCTACCACCCAACACTACAACCTGTGAGAGATGCACTTATCTAGCCAAACTGGAGGGAAAGCTCTCTCCAACCAAGCCTGACTCTGACAGTCATGTGGAGAAGGTAAACATTCGCACCGTACCACACTCATCACATAGTCTCATTGAATCTACCTCACCATTAACTGAGAAAACTACTCGTGTAACAACTCATTAGGTCAACACTTTCTGGAATTCAAAACACCAATGCCCTGGATCAACATATCCACACACCCACCTGGGCAACAATATCCTAGACCTAGGCATTACCAACATGAGTGACTGGTGTTCCACACCTGAAGTCAACTCCTCATTGGTCCAATCCGACCATGAGCTGAACACCGTTGATATCCACATCCCGTCCCCACCCCCCATTAAGGGAACCACAGTATAATATGTCTACAGAGCCAACTTCATGCTTCTTAAGACAGACGTGGTGAACGTCATGACTCCCATGCAGATGGACAATACTGTTACAACTGCTGAATCCTACACACATGCACTCTATAAGCACTTACACGAGTGCATGGATTGTGCTATCCCAAACAGAACCAAGGCGCAATACTCCTAATTAAGGAAACCAATCTGGTGGTCCCCTGCCATAAACAAACTGTACTAGAGGAGGAAGACACTGTTGCAAATGAGAGTACAATCCCATGCATGGAGGAGCTCCCTGGTCAGCCTCAGTAAGAAGGTGAGATCCCTTATAAGATCCTCCAAAGTTAGCTACGAAATCAAAACCGCCACTAATTCCAACAACAACCACAAAGCATTCTATAGTTTTGTCACATATCTCAATGTCAACACCCAGATCTGCTCTGAGTTACAGCACAAAGGCACGAACATTAAAGAACCAACTGATATTGCCAACATCCTGGCAGATAGGTTCAGTGCTACCTTTTTCCCTCCTTCTCAAAGCTGGACACTCTAAAGCCAATATCAAAGCATCCATGAGACCGGACAACATCCCAGGCTGTGTTTTACACAAACTTCAGAACATACTGGCTCCCCACCTATGCACCATGTTCAATAATAGCCTCACATCAAGCATAGTGCCCCCTGAATGTTGCACAGCAACAGTTATCCCACTCCACAAAGGTGGTGCCACAACGGACCACGGGACCTATTGTCCTATAGGCCTGACTAGCCTAGTCTGCAAGGCTATGGAACACATCATGGATCTCGGTCACAGAGACATTGGGTACCTCCAAACCTTTCACCCCTCCCAGTTTGGCTTTGTTAAGGGCAGATCATGCCTCCTAAACCTAGTGGACTTCTTGGAGACAGTTACCAAGGCATTAGATGAGGGTAAGGAGGTCCACATAGCCTACCTAGATCTCTCAAAGGCTTTCAACTCCATTCCTCATTCTGGTACTATCAACATACCCATCCACCTGAACATTAACCCCTACATCATGTGATGGTTTGCAAACTGGCTCACGGATAGAACCCACACAGTGGGAGTTGCATACCCTAGGTCCGACTGCATACAAGTTACAAAGGCTCAGTCCTAGAACCCCTCATGTTTGGTATATAATTCTCTGACGTACAGGCAAGCACAGCAGGGCTTTGGCTGAAAAGGTTTGCAGATGACTGCAAACTAGGGGACATAATTGTTTCCCCAGCTGTTACAGACACCCTCTGGAAGGGTTGCACTGAGACGGATACCTGGTGTTAATATCATGACCTCAAGCTGAATGCCAAAAAGTGCATAGTCATCCCCTTTGGATATAACTAATTACCCGCGGACTACCACATAGGTGCTAGTCCCCTACATACATAAAAGGTAATAAGGGATCTGGGAACCCCAGTAGATAGCAATCTCTCCTTCAATACCCATAATGACAAGGTGGTTAGAATATCGTTCTACATGGCCCCCCTAATCTCTAATGGGTTCGCATCCAGATCAAAGGAGGCCATTGTGCCTCTTTACTCATGATTTATTAGACCCAATAAAGGATACAACACCCCATTTGGGATATACCTTACAAGACAACTGCAACAGCTTGGAAGGCCACAACATTTCCACACCAAGAGGATTACTGACCTCAAACAGATGACCTATGCAGCCCAACCTAAGAAACTCCAGCTATACTCGGTTGCATACTGCATATTCACAGGTGATCTCTGCTTGACATACAAGCCCCATGTCCAACCCAGTATTGCTGGATATGCTCCACCTAAACAGAGGCCCCTGAGAGCCACATGCTCTAGGGATATACACCTAACCACAACGATGACTAGGACATGCTGGATGGATAGATTCCTGACCCGGACACTCCCCATGCTTTGGAACATGATTCCAATGTACATCAGGCAGTGGCTCTGCTGGACAGAGGCAGAGGGAACTAATGGCTCTGCCGTTCAGAGGCACAGGGAACTAACCTATGGGGGTAGGGAAAGCCAACACACTCTAGCTAGGCTTAAAAATACCCTTGGTAAGACAGCCTAGTACCTACCTTTCACTTATTACATGTCTTATGTGCATGGATAGTTAACTAGCTCTTCCATTTTACTTTGCTATCATGCTGATAAACTGTCGGGTGACTAAAAGTCATATGTATCCTGTTATTGTGTATTGTAAATGCCAATAGACATAGCTAATGTTTGCCTAACATAACAGTAATGCTATGTAACTTGTAATACATTTCTGCCTACAATACTGTACATTACACAGTTATTGGCACAATATCCCACAATGCAAATCATAACTGCACAGTGGGCCAACCTTCAACATGTTATTCTCAGTAATACACCCATACATATGGCTGCTGTTACAATATATCAACATATACTATCCCCTGTTATAGCACATACTTGTTGGACCAGCCCTGCCACTGACAGCGGTTGGTGTGGAATATTTGTGTTCAAAGCCCTTATATAGCATCCCTTGTGGTGTATGCGGTGTTTGCCTTGTGACCTACAAGCAGTACACACAAATACTACAAGCATTACTATGCTCAACAATACATCACTACAAGATAACTGTTTCCACTATATGGATTGCGTGCATTTTAAATACTACAGAACAGGTACTAAATACACAGACATACTGACTGTTCTACATACCTTATTAGTAACCCGAGGTGTCGTTAACTGTTGATTCAATCCTTTTCAGTTTGTGTTTCAGTCTTCTTTGTAACATTCTGCTGGTATATACGGATGGTTTGAATGTGTGATAAGCCATCCTTTTCTAGTTAAATATCAGTAACATGGTATCCTGACCACCAATTGGTGGTCCAAAGTAGTTAATTAGATGCACATCAGCTGTGCAGCTACTCCATTAGCCGATACCATGGCAACAGTGGTGTATAACTGAGTACTCCTTTTGGGTGTTGTCTCTTTGCCTTACTTTCGAGCAAGACGACCTGGATGTGTTGTTTGTGATGTATTTCAACAGCTATATGGAGACAGACAGAGATATATTAGCTTCATGACTCCCGTGGATTGTGTGTAATGGCTAGACAATTTTATTCTACATGTGAGTACAGCTGTTATATTTCAGAACATTGCTACTTATGCAGGGTTTGTTTGTACCTGATACTTCTGCAGATGTTTAAGTCTGGCAAGGATGTTTGGGCAGCTCAAGGCTGTATGGCTATGCATGAACTGTTATGTGGTTTACAGTGTGCTCACCAGACATCCTTGATTTGGTGTACATGTATAGCATACTGTGCTGTTACTCAGTAATTGGTACCACATCCCGGTGTGCACACAACCCTCTGAAATGGGATTAGTGCAAACAAAAACTGTAACATCAGCAGCTGTTCCATTGTATAACAGCAACTATTTCACATAGGGCCATGTTAGTGTGTCTCTGACAAGGTATGTTAAGGCTTCTGCAGATGTCGTACAGTGAGTGAATGATTTGTGATGTTATTACAGTTTGTATTGTAATTTGTTTGGGTGTGGGGGTGATGTTGGTGGGTGTGCATAGCAGATGCAGGTGTGTAGGAACTGCTTTTATACATAATCGATATGTGCATGAGGGTTCCTTCCCTATTTGAACACCTATCCTTTAGTGGACTAATACTATGGTAATTGCAGGCTGATTCATTAAAGCACTGTTATGTGGTTCCTGTATAGCATGCAGGTGATGTTAGACATTGAATCCTTTTGGAAATACATCAGAATGTAATAAAATATTGCTAAATGAAAGCTGTGTATTTCTGTCATAGGTATTTGCAGTCATTGTAGTTGTGTTGGTGACTGACCCTCTTTGGCTAGGGTTGCCACCTTTCCATATAGCCATAGTGGGACATTTTCAGGACACACATCAGAATTTACAGGCTGACACAAACCCACAGTCAGTACAAGGGATAGAACTTTTCTTTCTTGCCTAAATTTGGGAAACCATCGTAAAAAACTTCTCAAAAGCCAACTTCACACTTCTTAAGACAGAAGTGGCAAACTTCATGACACCCATGCAGACGGACAATAGAGGTATGACTGCCGAATCCTACACAAATGCACTTTATAAGCACTTACACAAGTGCATGGATCATGCTATCCCTAATAGAACCAAGATGTTATCCTCCAAAAAAAGGAAGCCAATCTGGTGGTCCTCTGCCATAAACAAACTCTACAACAGAAGAAAGAAACTGTTACAAAAAAGAATAAAATCCCATGACTGGAGGAACTCCATGGTCAACCTCAGTAAGAAGCTGAGATCCCTCATAAAATCCTCCAAAGCTAGTTACGAAAACAAAATTGCCACTGACTCTAAAGACAACCACAAAGCATTCTATAGCTATGTCAAGAATCTAAATGGGAACACTCAGATCTGCTCTGAGTTACAGCATAATGGCACTACATATACAGAACCAACTGATATTGCCAACATCCTAGCAGATAGGTTCAGTGCTAACTTTACCCCCCTCTCACCCCCTAGAGGGCCCATCTCTATACCGGAAGAATGCAAAGTTCCTATAATCACGGCTGCACGGGTAAAAAACACACTCTCCAAAGCCAAGAGCACAGCATCCATGGGACCTGACAATATCCCAGGCTGCGTTCTACATGGACTACAGAATTAACTGGCACCCAACCTAAGTACCATGTTCAGTCATAGCCTCACCTCAGGCTTTGTACCCACTGAATGGCGCACCACAACAGTTATCCCACTCCACAAAGGGGGAGCCATGATGGACCCCGGGAACTACCGCCCCATTAGCCTGATAAACCTGGTCTGCAAGGCCATGGAATGTATCATTGTGGAACTGATAAACAAAGACACTGGTAATCTCCAAACTCTGGACCCTACTCAGTTTGGATTTGTAAAAGGCAGATCATGTCTCCTAAACCTGACTGACTTCTTTGAAGCAGACACCAAAGCCATAGATGAGGGTACAATGGTTCACCCAGCTTATCTAGATCTCGCCAAGGCTTTCGACACCATCCCCCACTCTGGAATTATAGATAAGCTCACTAAACTAGGTATAAATCCTATGTCACAAGATGGGTTGCCAACTGGCTCACAGACAGAACCCACACTGTGAAAGTAGCGGATTCCAAATCCGACATCAGACCAGTGACAAGTGGAGTACCACAGGGTTCAGTCCTGGGTCCTCTCCTGTTTGGTATCTACTTCTCTGAAGTGCAGGCCAACACAGAAGGTCTTTGGCTAACAAAGTTTGCAGATGACTGCAAACTAGGAGCCATAATCAAAACTCTAACAATGTGGACAAACTACAAAGGGCCTCACTGAGACAGATACCTGGTGTCAAAGCCATGGCCTGAAGCTCAATGCCAAAAAGTGTATTGTCATCCCCTTTGGTAAAAACTCTGTACCCATGAACTACCACATAGCTGTAGTCTACTTAATGCTGAAAATGTGATAAGAGACCTTGGGACACAGGTGGAAAGTAGTCTCTCCTTTGATAATCACATCGCCACAGTGGTCAGGAAATCCTTCTACGTGGCTCATCTCATCACAAAAGGATTCTCATCCAGAAAAAAAAGAGGTCATTGTTCCCCTCATCACTCATTAGACCCATAATAGAGTACAACGCCCCTTTTGGTATGTACCTCACAAGACATCTACAGCAACTGGAAAGACCACAGAAATACCTCACAAAGAGGATTACTGGCCTCAAACAGATGCCCTATGCAGACAGTCTCAAAAAACTACAGCTTTACTCCATCGCATATCGCCTACTCAGGGGCGATCTCTGCCTAACATACAAAGCTATGTCAAACCCAGAGCTGTTGGACATGCTCCACTTAAAGAAATCCCAATCCCTCCGAGCTACACGCTCTAGGGACCTAAACCTTGTCACCACAATAAACAGAACATGCTGGAGGGATAGATTCCTGTCCCAGAGACTTCCCATACTCTGGAACAGACTACCTATCTATGTCAAACAGAGCTCCTCATTAGCACTCTTCAAGAAAAATCTTGATGATTGGATGGGAAATGGGAAATTCACCCCAGGGATCACTTCTGTGGCTTTGCTCGACAGGGGTACAGGAAAATAATTTTCTTGGGTGGTGAAAGCCAGGGTACATTTTTTGGCTAGGCTTGTACCTACCTATGAACCTATGAACCTATAAATATAAGCTTATTCTTGTAGCACTTTAGTTGCTTATCCTGTTTCTTGTAACATGTAGGTATTTTAGATACAGAAAGAACTATTGTATGCAACTATTACATTACATATGGGACATAGTTATGTCCTACAATCCCAGGACATTTGCCGCGTTTAATATATTTGGTCAGGACACAACTGCCCAAAGAGGGACTGTCCCTCGCAAAGTGGTACAGGTGGTAACTCTATCATTGGCTCATGTCCATAGCATATATTTGTAATAGTGTATAGGCATATACTCTCCATATCCTTTGTTCATAAAGGTTGGTCGTGACGGAATGTGTGATTGCTATGGTCCATGTTATACACATATATGAACACTTCAACCACTGTATACGGGATACCTACAAAATCCCAAAACCACACAGTTCCGACGCACACAGTACCGGGCCCAAACTCCCATACCACACATTACCGGCAATGACAGTAACTCGCGAAAGTAACACGAACATGGAACACACACATGCACACACAGACACACTGCTACCCACCACATCCAAACAAACCATCCTACACTACATATGAGCAGGTGGGCAAGCCCCCCTACACCCCCCATGTAGGTGTCTGCACCCCCACACCCCCCTACTTTAATATTCTACCTCCTAGATTGTGCAAATGCACAAAGCTAACCCACACCCACACATTACAGTCCCCCAAGAACACACACTACTTTCAGAACACACACTTACACACACTACAGCCTTCAGAAACACACTTACACACAGTAACCTACCTGAACCGCAACACCAGAAGCACTGACTAACTGTCCCTTAACATCGTGATTTTAAACCTCGCGCATCTGGTGTTTCGGTACTGTGTTCTTTCGGACATTAAGCCTCGGGATTACGTGTGTCGGTATGTAAAGCAGTCGGTATGTGGTAGGTATCGCATTTATATGTACCTCCATGGTTATGTAGATGTTGTTAACATATCTATATATCTACTGCACCCAGTACCTCCTGGTAGTCTGCCACCCGGTGGAAGAGACGCATATTGCTAGCCAACTCCTCCTGCATTCGGGGGAAGTATATGTGCTCATTGGCATGTGGTAACATGGCATCCAGGAACTGGTGGAGTACCCTGGATGCTGATGCCTGTGAGATCCCCATGATATCCCCAGTTGGTCTTTGGAAGGTACCTGTGGCTAGTATTCTCACGCTTACACATACCTTCGTGTCCACTGGAATGGGTTGCCCTCTGTTACTTCTGGCTCTGAGATGTGGCCGGCACAGCTCAACAAGTTGCTATATGATGTCGCTGTCCACCCTGTAATGCTCTACTATCTCCAGATCATGTAGCCCCTGGTAGGTTACCATGGGTCTGAACACTCTTCTCCTCCTCCGGTGCCTGAGATGGTTGTCAGCATCATCCTCCACACCACCGTCAGTCTCCAACACATGCTGGTGAATCAAAGCTATGGCGGCCCCTAACATGTACATATTAAAAGTTCCCCATCTGTATACACCAATGGTGCAGAGTGTCTGGGAATACACAAGTGTGTGTGTGGGGCTTTCTCACCTTATACTATTGTGCAATGGATGATGCTGGTGTAATTGGGTGTGTTCGTGCAATTCTAGCTGTGGGGTATCTTAATTATTGGTTTTACAGCAGGTACTGCTATTGTGGGGCCTTTGGTGTTGACTTACACTTGGCTGCCGTGATTCATCTATTGCCCTTTACTTCAATTTTCAACCCGATTCCCCTCCCATTGTCAGGCATGCATCCAGCTGCCGGCTTTCTTGTTTTGTACTTTCACAATCCAGAATTGTGTTGGGAAATGTGTTATGTAGCTGATCTACTGCAAGTTTGCTTTGTTCTGCTGTGACAGTTCTCTTTTCTTTGCTGTACGGTACCTCCCCTTTCCTGTTCTGCAGGTAGCTGCTAACAGCCTTGTTAGCTGTTGTCAATGGCCCACTCTGAGTTCCTAGGTGTTAATTACTCATTTGTACTCCAATTACCATGCTGCAGCATTTTCTTATTGTCTTCCCGTATCCTTCCTGTTTCAGCTGTGGTGCGTGCCGCTCACAGCTGTTTACCGGGTTTCGAGCACTTTTTCATCCACGTTCACATGCACTTTCGGTTACCTTGTGTGCTCTCAGCTAAGCAAAGCTATGGCTACTTCCACACCCCTATCCTGTGGCTTTGCTTAGCAACAGGCAACCTGGATTAGCAATGATCCAATGTGCTTACAGCTACGGTGGCGCATCCCTCTCTTGATGTCATGTTTACCTCGAGGCCACTCCTCGGTGTTGTACCGCTATGCCGTGTGGTACATCATTATGCCGGTGGGGCATTTACGATTCAGTATTACTTGACTGATTTGCATGGCATTTACTAATTCCTAGTTACTGCACAGAACACTGTCACAGATCTTTAGCAACCCTTGTGCCATGGTTGTGGTGTAGCATGCGTGCCATTGACTATTATGAGAAATTCATGAATTGTGTTACATTGCAGTTTTATGACATCGAAATATATTTTCCTTGTGATCCCGTTTGTGCACAGATGCACTGCGGTTTTACTTTGCATTAGTGTGGCCATGACATTAAATGTTATTTTTTATGTGTTGTGCATGTTTTATTATGCCATTGGCTATATATTTAGCCATTGGCATATATTAACATTATAATACATAAATTTGGTCTGCTTTCATGGCTCCGAATTTATGTTTGACAAAATGAAAACCGTTTTTTTTTGTTTACATTTCTTCATGCTTATGCTACGCCTGCACCACTTCATGAATCGCTATACACCTTCATTTGCATGCTACACTACTGCGCATGGGGTAATTAGCATACATGCACCTGGAGCCGCGCAGCTCTCGCGTACGCTGATAGTGCATGTGGAAACAGCTCGTACCTGAATCGCTCCATGGCCATATTTGGCGCTAGATCGCCGACGCTACTCCGGCGCCTGGCGCAAGCTTCATGAATCCCGGGGTTAGTCTCCACCCATTGGAAGTTACAGTATAAAGTTCCTGAGCTCTGTTGGAGTGAATGAGTACAAGAGATCATGTGTTCCTGTCTTTCATCTTTAAGGTGGGAAGTTAACATTTTTTGGAAGGTTATACTCTTAACCCAGTAAAATCTGAAATGTTTAGTGGTAGCATTGTCACCTCACAGCAAGAGGTTCTCCAGTTCAATTCTCGGCTGGAGTGCCTTCTGTGTGGAGTCTGCATGTCCTCCCTGCATTAGTGCAGGTTTCTTCTGGGTGCTCCAGTTTCCTCCCACATTTCAAAGACATGCATCTGGAGCGTTTCTCCCAGGGCATCTGCTGAAAATTGGCTTTGTTCCAAGTCAGACTTTTCCAGTAAGCAAATGTTAAATAAAATAAATAAAATTTTACATCTTCTGAAACATTTGATGATACATGGCTTCACAAGCTGTTTTATAAATGAGACAACAGTAATTCATTTCTGCAAACAACTGGTTAAGAACACCAAATCTAGTCTTGTTCTTTAATATATCTCAGTTGTATTGAGTAATGTATGAAACCAGTTAAAAGGCAGCTGTAGCTTGCATTGGTGCTGCATTAAGGAGCATTCAATATGTCAGAAGAATAGTGGCGTAAAATATTTATTGAAAATCCTAGGTTACAAAACTGTGATACACTTAAGAAATAATTGTATTAATGATAGATGAAGCATATCGATTGTTATACTCCTGAACCTAGTTTGCCTAAAGGTGGCTGAGTCAGAAATGGACAATGCTGCAAGTTGTTATTTGTTTTTTTCTCTTAGGAAATCATTACACACAAAGCTATCTGAGGAGGAGCACCTGATCTGTGATATATAGCAATAAGTAGCCTGTTTTTTTTGCTTATTTTTAGTAGTTATTGCTTATTCTAGATATTTATAGCAGTTGTATTGTATACTGCATACTTGTATGCATTTCATAGCTATTGGCTCACTGCTGATTTTCTGCTGTGATAAACGTTTCTGTAGTGTTTTCTGCCTACAATAGCTTCTCACCCTCCACTCCCTATTGTCATCTTATCTTTATACCTGCTGGCCTTGCAGTTGCCCACCCCTACTCTAAATTTGATCTTGGACACTCCTCCCAGTCTAGTGTCATTAGCTCATTCTACCTAATACAGAGAGAACATCTGAGAAGGCCAACCCACTTAGTTTCTTCCCCTCTGTTCCTCTTTTCTCCCTTTCTTTAAAAAAAAAATTGCCTGAATCTCCTTGTGTTCTGACTGTGCTTTTCAAACATTTTGGAAATATAGAGTATATTTTAGTGCATTTATTAAAACTGTATTTGCCTTAATATTGCTACAAATCAAGTGCTCTAGGTTGCACTGCATCTGAATTGTTTTAGTGTTGTTTTAGCTGCTTTTCTGTATATATAGACTTTTCTGTATATGTAGACTAGTTATTTATTCTACTGAATTACTGCCTCTTAAATCATTTTTCAGTTGTGCACTTGCGTTGCTTCATTTTAAAAGTTTTAAATTGCTAATTTTGTAGAGTTTTAATTGCATTTACTGTTTAGGGCTACACACTCAAGTATGTTAGCATTTTCTGTGATTATTTACTGTATTATTCCATTGTTTAGCCAGTTTTAACCAAAAAAACTCCCCGAAAAACAACAAAAAAATACTATCTTGTTTGCTCATTTCCCACCTTTCCTAGCTAGTATAGTTCAGATCGCAGGCTTTGCTGGTTTCAGGACTTTATTTTCTGTGTTCAGAACTATACAGATCTTGCTAACACTAGAGGAGTGATTTCCAGCTATGAAATTGTAATTTTATTAGCCATTTTGGGCTGATTTCTATCCCTTTCAACTTTCTGGCTTAAAAACGCGTGTGTTTGTGCATTTTTCTCATTGTACAGCACCGCGGGGCTATGGTTAAACTATTCCAGGTGTCAGAAAGTCTGCTCTTCAAAATTTCCCTTGGAACTAGTTGGTTTCTCAGTAGTAGCACTAAAATCTGAACCCCTGTGACTAGCACTTGTTCTAGAACCTGCTGGAAAGCACTAGGAAGCCTTAAACTGATACAAGCAATCAACTCTCTTTTTTAACAAGGAGAAATTAATCGTAGGCACTAGACAGCCTATAATTGCAAAGTACCTTGCAAAGGTAAGGGAAAACAGCTCTTGTACTTTACAAAAAAAGGACCTAAACAGGCATGTCCAAGGGTCAGCTTCCAGTGATTTCTCCTGCACACCTGGTGAATCTGGGCATACTGGGGCAATGCAGCAACTGCCTCAAGTACACAGACAACCCTCTCCTCCTACCACCCAACACTACAACCTGCGAGAGATGCACTTACATAGCCAAGCTGGAAGCAAAGCTCTCTCCAGCCAAGATTGTGCTAGACAGTCAAGAGGAGAAGGTTACCACCTGCACTACACCTCAAGCAATACATAGCCCTTCAAAACCCACACCATCAACATCCACACATAGCAACACTAAACCCACATATGCAGAGGCCCTTAACATTAACCTGCCCAAGCAACAAGGACCTCCAAAGCTGAAACGCAAACTAACACCAGTCACAACCAAAGTGACACATAGCTCACAACACCAGTGTGCCACCCAATAACACTCCCTAAGGCAAGACAACCTACCCATACTTTAGTTATAGGTGACTCTATAGTCAGGCACACTGATGTCCTACTCACTAGGCTGAACAAGGAGAAAATTACAGTCAACTGCCTGTCGGGTGCCAGGATCTGCCACATATCGCATGCATTCAAGTCACTCCACAACAAGTACAAATACATCTCTGTCATTGTCCATGTTGGAGTGAATGACTTGAGACGTACCTCCCTGGACTACCTGAAAAGAGACATGGAAGAGCTCTCAGATCATGTTGCCCAGGCAGGTATGACCCTAGCCCTGAGTAGCATCCTTCCTTCTCCCAGAATGATACCACAGTATAAGGACAAAATGATTGACTTCAACAACTGGCTAAGCTTCTGGTGTCATTCAAAGGGGATCCAGTATCTGTCTGGCTGGGACGACATGATCGACAAACCATGATGCTCTGCCAGAGATGGTCTGCACCTGTCGCCCCTGGGATTCAGGTTACTGGCTAAAGCTCTTGCCACCCCTATAGTGCCTTTTTTAGGCAAGGTTCAAAGGACAAAATCACCACCATAACAGATACAAGCTTGCAAAATATGAAGGTAATGCTACTCAATGCTAGAAGTCTAAACCTCAAAATGCACTCTCTCGAGGCACTCCTAAAAATGGAGAGTATCAATATCTGTGCAGTAACTGAGACCTGTTTCAAGGCTCCAGAGAGCACCCCTGAAATACCAGGCTACAACACTTACCACACATTTCGACCACCAAACCAAGACCGAAACACTAAAGGTGGAGGAGTGCCCATATTCACATTTCCAGGCTAGTTGCCCAACACAATGCATCTGAAATTCTCCAGGTGCAACTAACACTAGTAAGACTGCAATCTAAATTATAGCTTGCTACAGATCCTCCACCATGCCCCAAGATTCTCACTACACCTTTCTAAACATACCGGAAAATATTAAGATACAACCAAACACCCTAATACTGGGTGATTTCAACTGCACTGCCATTAACTGGGAAAACAACTCGGGTACCAACACCTTTTCGCAACGGTTCTTGGAATTCATAAATTCCAACACCCTGGATCAACTAATCCATTGTCCCTCCAGGGGCTCCAATATCCTAGACCTGGTCATTACCAACATGAGAGATACGTGCCCATAGAATAGCACACAGCAACAGTTATTCCTCTCCACAAAGGAGGGGCCACAACTGACCATGGTAACTATCAACCCATAAGCCTGACCAGCCTGGTCTACAAGGCTACGGAGAGCTTCATCATGGAACTCATTAACAAAGACATTGGGAACCTCCAAACACTTGACCCGACCCAGTTCAGCTTTGTTAAGGGCAGATCATTCCTACTAAACCTGGTTGACTTCTTTGAGACAGTTACCAAAGCCATAGATGAGGGAAAGGTGGTTCACATAGCCTACCTTGATCTTGCCAAGGCTTTCGACACCATTTCCCACTCGGGTATTACAGAAAAACTCACCAGCCTGAACATAAACTCCTACGTCACGAGATGGGTTGACAACTGGCTTACAAACTCACATGGTAAGAATAGCGGGCTCCAGGTCCGACTCTAAACCAGTCACAAGTGGTGTCCCGCAAGGCTCGGTCCTGAGACCCCTGCTGTTTGGCATATACTTCTCAGAAGTACAGGCAAACACAGGAGGACTATGGCTAACCAAGTTCTCTGATGACTGCAAACTGGGAGCCATAATTGAATCTCCGGCTGACATGGACATCCTCCAAAAGGGCCTTATTGAGACGGATACCTGGTGCCAAAGTCATGGTCTCAAGCTAAATGCCAGAAAATGCATAGTCATCCCATCTGGGAAAAACAAAACATCCATGAATTACCACATAGGCGGCAGCCCCCTTAATACAGAAGAGGTAATAAGGGATCTGGGGACCCAGGTAGATAGTAATCTCTCCTTTGACAATCATATTGCCAAAGTAGTTATGAAATCCTTCTATGTGGCCCATCTAATTACTAAAGGGTTTGCATCTAGAAATAAAGAGGTTATAGTGCCCCTCTACTCGTCACTCATTAGATGCATCATAAAATACAATGCCCCATTTGGGATGTACCTCACAAGACACTTCCAACAACTGGAAAGACCACAAAAGTACCTCACCAAGAGGATTACTGGCTTCAAACATATGTCCTATTTAGCCTGACTGAAAAAACTTCGGCTGTGGCATATCGCTTACTCAGAGGTGATCTCTGCCTGACTTACAAAGCAATGCCCAACTCAGAATTGATGGACATGCTCCACCTAAAGAAATCCAAGTCACTGCGAGCCACATGCTCTTGTGAGCTAAACCTCACCACAACAATAAATAGAACATGCTGGAGGGATAGATTCCTGTCACAAAGACTCCCCATGCTTTGGAACAAAATTCCAAATTACATCAGACAGAGCCCCTCACTAACACTCTTCAAGAGAAACCTTGACGAGTGGATGGGTAACAGAAAATGCACCCCTGGGATCACTTCATTGGCACTGCTTGACAGAGGATCAGTTAATTAATCAATGGAGCAGCGAAAGCCAACACACTCTGGCTAGGCTTATAAATGCCCTTGGGCAGATTGCCTAGTACCTACCTATGAACCTATGATCATATGGTTAGAACTGCAATCAATAGATTCTCAGGGACTCACAGTAGAAGTTGTAATGCTGACTGCAAACTAAAGACCAGACAGAATGGGCAATTATTTTTATATTCCCATGAGTGTTCATCTGATTCATCTGCAACCTTATATACAATATGTAAGACATAGTAATGTGAATTACTAATTCAGTGGACTATATTTATATAACATACTTGAAAATGTTGTCACTAAATTCAAAATATTGTACAAAATATAATGGAACTTAATAAGGCATTGTCCAGAAACTAAAGGTACTAAATATCCTGTACATATTTCAAATCAAGACATTAAAAAGAATCATAAAAACAATCTTATGTTGCAGAATATATGAGATGGAGAATGTCATTCTTGGGAGAGCAGGTGCCACCGTTTCTGCTAGAGGACACAAACTAGCTTTTCACAATATTCACAGCAGAAGATGTCAAACACTAACAAAGACAGAGTGTTAGCACTTTCAATCATCAAGTTAAAAATTAACTGCCATCACTTGTGGAAAAATGGTGTTCAATACCAGTCAGCTTAGGCCAAAGTTCTACTGCAGAGCAAAATAAGGTCTTCTAAATCAATCCCAAAGCAGAACACAATATATCTGAAGGTGAGCTGAAGGGCTCAGCAATACAATGACAGGGAAAATAAATGGTGTTGTGGTGTCTGTCTGGAATGGAAGGGATACAGGAGCTCTAACAGTCTCATTGATTTTCAGACTTTAATATTATTTCTGGAATGATACATTAAGATAACATTTCACAGAGAAGAAGAGCTTGGTTCCACAAATATGTTATTATTAAAACACTTAAATGCATTCTCTCTCGGCCTGTGATGTGGATAGTTTCATTGTATAAACAGGCAAGCAAAAGCAGTTTTTCAAAGTGCACGTTGCACTTAAGTAATGAAAAGAATCAGGTGTAAGGTGGTCCATATTCTATCAATTCTTGTAGGGTAATACAAAACATAAAATACCATAGAAAAGTTCTTTAGCTGGAAGCCATCTTGCCAAAGTAACTTTCTAGATCCCATTAATATAACAAAGTAATAGGTTAAAGTGCAGATACTGCACTGTAGCAATACAGAGCAATGCCTGACAGTCCTAAAAAATGGATTGTAGTTTGACTGTCTCTTGAGTATGACTGCATTCACATGCTCTGCCATTCAAAAGAAACAGATGCTTTTATATGCAGGGCAGCACTATAATGAAACATTACACATCTGTTTTAACAACATTCACCTCAACAAAACCTCTATTTCTTCACCTTTACATATTTTTCATATTAGGCTAACACTGAATATTAATAATAATAATAGTAATAATAATAATCATAATCATAATAATACGTTACATATTTTAAATTGCAATCTGCTTCCAGCGTATGCCAGACATAATGATAGTAGCTGACTGTGACCTCTGGACATACACTGATGGCAAGAAATAAAATGTGCATGCTCCTTTCCTCCTAAAAAAATAAATAAATAAATAAATAATTTCAACAGAAACTTAGTAATTAGCCAAGGCATAAAACTGTCTATTTAGGTTTACAAATGTTTTAGATTTCCAATGCGAATGAAAATACAATGAATTATAGTCGCCTGAAAGCAAAATCAAACATTTTTAAAGAACTCATTTCTTGATGAAAGGCAAAGTTGTATTTTTGCTATCAGAGGTAGTTATTCGACTTGCAGTGCAAGAAACCATTGAACAGCCTAGCCCAAATTCCCTGGTTAAGTGAATTGCTCAAGGTCAGGCATTAGGCAAATGAGTGCTGAGGGAATCAAACCCTGTACTAGAAGAACTGCAGCTCACAGCCTAACCTTCTGCACCAGCTGTCAGACTAGCAGCCTGTCCTGCTACACCCACCCTGAGAATAATGACAGGCAGCAGTGACAACTGAGATCTGCAATGAAGACTTTGAAATCATGGAACTGGCTGACACACTTAGCACTGTCACCCATTACTCTTCTCAGAACAAACTTTCACTTCCAACCAACTAACAAGATTTAAAAGATAGCTTGCTTGAAGTGGCTAGAAAGGTAACTCATATGAAGGAAAGGGTCACAGACCTGAATGGTCCTCTGACTGAGGCAGAAAACATATTAAGCTTCTGTTGAGCAAGAACTTGTTTCTTGTTGAAACAATTGATAAGAAAGAGAACAGACCTTGTTGTAATAACCTCAAAATATTAGCAAAGCAGCAGATGTAGTTAGTACAAATATATTTTATAACCCTTTGCCAGAGTACCATTCTGAATCATGCAAAGTTCTAAGCAAATAGATCCTCCTGTTCCCCAGATAAAAGTCTATAAGTTTAATGGTGACCTGTCATTTTCCATTTCTCAAACACCCCACATAAAGGTGTGTAAGGTAAATGGTGACCTGTCATTTTCCATTTCTCAAACACCCCACATAAAGGTATGTAAGGTAAATGGTGACCTGTCATTTTCCATTTCTCAAACACCCCACATAAAGGTGTGTAAGGTAAATGGTGACCTGTCATTTTCCATTTCTCAAACACCCCACATAAAGGTGTGTAAGGTAAATGGTGACCTGTCATTTTCCATTTCTCAAACACCCCACATAAAGGTATGTAAGGTAAATGGTGATCTGTCATTTTCCATTTCTCAAACACCAAGCCAAAGAGTGTGATAAAACAGCAAGGAAAATTGCAGTGATCATAGATTTGGTAATAATTACTGCGCTTTGCCTGTCCAGAAGAGGAGACTGTGGTGGCTGCTCATATTTAAGACTAAGCAAATGGAGAAGTAACGTTGCTTTCAATAACCCGAAAAATTAAAAGATAATACAGAATCAGACAAGGAAGTGTATAACAAGAAAGATATATTCATGAGAAGTCTGGAAGCAGTAAGGTGGATAACAGCAAAAGAGAAGAGAAGAGACAAAGGATACTTATGGAATCATCTTTAATGGCCATCCTGTAGCAAGTAACTTTACTCATAATCAATGATAAGCAATGCATATATACATGCATACATACATACATACATATAAACAAATAAATATAGTGCTTGAAATAATGTCAAAAAATTCAGGTTTTATTAGGCCAACAACTACTAAAACTCACAAGCCAGTTTTGCTAATCAAGCTTTATCAGTGCGATCTCAATGAATGCTAATGAAGCTTGATTAGCAAACTGTTTCTGTGTTTTAGAAGACACTGGTCTAATAAAACCCATTTTTGGACATTATTTTGAGTGCTGGATTCATTTGTTTCTGTGTATTATGATGTTACGTTTGTATCCATGCACCAGTGTGTTTATATCTATCTCTCTCAGTCTCTCTCTCTCTCTCTCTCTCTCTCTATATATATATATATATATATATATATATATATATATATATATATATACACATATATACCTAATAATTTATCAGAAAAGAATGTAGTCTGTGTTGATAATTTAAAATTCTTTTTATATAACATTATATAATATAATATAATAGTTCTCTTTTTTCTTCCTTCTCTTTCTCAATTTTTATCATGTCATGTAGATAGTATTGTGTGTCATAGGAATTAACCCTGTAGTACTACTTAACATTGAAGGGTTTACTAGTCTTTATTTTTGTTATTGCAAACCCTAATACTAACTCCATTATTATGAATATTATTGTTATCATTATTTTTTGGTTTGTTAGATTTTCTGTATGTATCTCACTTTGTGGAGCTTTTCTCCCCGGGCCGCTACTGAAAATGGAAATTTCTCCAGCTAGCCTAGCCCGGTCAACAAATGTAAAATAAAAATAAATAAATAAAATCTAGAATGATATCTGAATATAGTCATGTTGCCTAGAAATTTCAATTTAATTTGTTTGCTGGTTATTACTAAATCCAATGATATGACATGCAAAGCAGCTGTGCTTATGTTTGTTCACATACAGCATGCTTTTAAGTAAAAATTGCATGGCATTAGAAATTCTACTACTACAGTTTACTGTTTTCTTTTTATTATTAATATTAGTTAAGATTCTAACATTAAGCATTTCATAGGAGCACAGTATTACAGGCTTGACTTATAATGTCTAAGATTCATGTGGATAGGGTGCAGTGTTGTTAATGCTTCCCATATGAATGATGAATCCTTGACCATTTGAAAAAAATAACATTGCCTACCCACAACTGATAAAAAAAAATATTCTCCTTACAAATGACACAGAAAGATTAAAAAAAAGCATTTTTGCAGCAAAAGCAAGCCTACCGCCCCCCCCCCCCTTATTTTATTTTTGGGCAGCAGGGTGTCTCAGTTGAACTTATAACTAACTTCATGATTGTACAACCCTAGGGAAGGAGAAACTTCCAAGTAAAGTGCATAGCAGTCTTGCATAAACACCAGTCATAGTGTGCCTTAGAATCTTGGATTCACTTGTTAGTAAATGATGACGTCAACAAAGATGTCAGAGTCTGATTGACACATGTAGGGAAACTGTTGTAAAAATCTGACCAAACTCAAGCTAAACTAAATGATGTTTGGAACAGACACATTTGTCACAGGACATCTTTAGCGGTGGGAGGGGTTGAGTAGGTAAGGGAAGGTTGGGGTTGGAAATGATGGGCAGAAAAGGTAAGTTCTATAAATGCAGTTAGGAGAATGAAGGGTTAAATACTGGAAGGATGGAGGGGAAGAAGTGAGGTAGGGTTTGGGTGAGTCTTTGGGGTTTTGAGTGTTTGGAACTACCTTAGGGAGCACATTTAATTGTGATTTTGTTGCCCACCCCGCCATCCTATGGATATTGAGTTGTTATGGTAGTTTTACTTTGGAGAGGTGCATGGTTGGAGAAGAGAGGCAGGCTTATCGCTCTTCTGTTTCCACTCTAGTGTACACTTTTGGAGGAAGGAAGCCTGGAGTGGTGGAAGTGAGTTGTTTTATGCTGCTTGCAACTGGTGATTTGCATGGAAATTAGGTTTTGGGATGAAATTGAGCGGTTGAATTCTAGTATTACATTTGTTTTGTTTTAAGTTTTCTGTTCTGTTGGAGTTTTAAGAGTTCCCCATCTACCAGCCCAGTCCTTGTTGTGTTCTTAAATTTGGTGGCTTTTGAGTTGGCCACCCCTACTATAAATCTCATTTTGGACACTCCTCCCAGTCCAATCTCATCGGCTTATTCTACTGAGTAGAGAGAGATCATTTGGGAAGATCTACCCCTTAGTTTATCAACCTTAAATTATCGAGTTTCATCCCTTTCCACTTAACAAAAAAAAAATTGCACTTTATTTGTCTGCTTTTACTGTATTTGTGTTTCTTCCTACCTTATTACTTTATTTTGCTTTAGCTGCCTGTTCTTAAAAGTACTCAATTGCATTTACTCTGCTGCATTTATTACTGCTTGTTAGCAGCCTGATTAAATTGTAACTGCTATTCTAAGCCTTTTGTTTTAAGCACTTAGGCTTCAGGCCAATTGTTTAACATTAAGAAGGTTTGTGATCTGCATTCTTGCGGCAGGAGAGGTGGCTTACATCCATCTAAGTTGGGAGTTGCTGATTGAAGGCTTAGTGTCTGTTATTCTAAAAGTGTCTTAGTTCTGGTTTAAGCACTTGGGCTTCAGGCCAGTTATTTTACATTAAGAAGGTTTGTGGCCTGCACTGTTGTGGGAGGAGAGGGTAGATTTTCCCCTTCTGAGTTGGGAATTTCTGGTTAAAGGCTTATTGTGCCTGATTATTTGAACTGTTTCTTTCTGAAATTGGTGCATCTTGTTTGCTGTAGTATAGAGTAGAGTTAGACCTGCTGAATCTAGCTTTGTTTATATAACTTGAGCTCTAATCCAGGCCATCCTTTTTTTTTTTTTTTTGGAGAAGGCTCCCCTGCACCCTAGTGCCAGCAGTGTTCAGCCAGAACTTGTTTGATTTAAGACTGCTGGAACAGGGCTCAGTTTTGAGCTTTTTTATTGGTTAATTGGTTAATTTGTTTAAATCAGTTTGCTCATTTGCTACTGTCATATTTAAAAATTGCACTTTATCCATCTGTTTTTACTGTATTTGTGTTTCTTCCCACTTTATTGCTTTATTTTGCATTTGCTGCCTATTCTTAAAAGTACTCAATTGCATTTATTCTGCTGCATTTATTACTGCTTGTTAGTAGCCTGATTAAATTATAACTGTTATTCTAAGCATTTTGGTTTAAGCACTTGGGCTTCAAATTGTTTTACATTAAGAAGGTTTGTGGTCTGCATTCTTGAGGCAGGACAGGTAGCTTACATCCTTCTAAGTTGGGAGTTGCTGATTGAAGGCTTAGTGTCTGTTATTCTAAAAGTGTCTTAGTTCTGGTTTAAGCACTTGGACTTCAGGACAGTTATTTTACATTAAGAATGTTTGTGGTCTGCACTCCTGTGGGAGGAGAGGGTAGATTCACCCCTTCTGAGGTGAGAATTTCTGGTTAAAGGCTTATTGTGCCTGCTTATTTGAACTATTTCTTTCTGAAATGGGTGCACCTTGTTTGTTGTAGTATAGAGTAGAGTCAGACCTGCTGAATATGGCTTTGTTTGTATAGCTTGAGCACTAATTCAGGACATCTTTTTTTGGACAAGGCTCCCCTGCACCCTAGTGGAAGCAGTGTGCAGCCAGGACTTGTCTGATTGAAACCTGCTGGAACAGGGCTCAGTTTTGAGCTTTTTTATCGGTTAATGTGTTAATTTGTTTAAATCAGTTTGCTCATTTGCTACTGTTATATTAAAAAAAAAAAGTTATAGCTTGTTTTCCCACATTTCCTGTTACTAGAGTAGTCCAGATACAGATTTGCTGTATTCAGGACTGTAGTGTAGTTTCTGAGGTCCCCAGACCTTTCTGTGTTAGAGGGAAGCCTCTCAGCTTATTAGTGGGAGTGGTAAGCACTATGTAGCCTATCTACCACAGGAGGAGTAGTTTCTAGCTCCCTTTCAACTTTCTGCTTTAAAAGCCCAAGTTTACATGATGTGCAGCACCACTAAGCTAGTGTAAACTATTACAGAAAGTCTGCTCTTCAGTTTTTCCCTTAGATCTTGCTAGTTCTCTTCTCTCTTGCATTTAACTAGCTTATTCACCTAGCACTTCATCTGGCTTTTTGTAGCATTTATTGTAGCACACATAAGTGCTAACAGCACTAAACGTCCTATAAGAATGAAACAGCTCCAGTACTTAATAATAATAATGACCATCCCTCCTGCATGTCTAAAGGTCAGTCCCCTGTGCTTTCTACTATTCACCTGGTGAACTTGGGTATTCTGAGGCAGTGGAGCAACTGCCTCATGTATACAGACAACCCTCTCCTCTTACCTCCCAACACTCAGATGCCTGAGAGATGCACTTACTTATCCAAACTGGAAGATATGCACTCTCCAGCCAAGACTGGAATAGCTGGTCAGGAGGAGAAGGTCAACACCTGCACCACATAACATGGACCACATAGCCCTCAGGAACACCCACCATCACAGCTCTCACATAAAAACACAAACCACACACCCAACTTCACAGAGGCTCTCAATAGAAATCGACCTAAACAGCAGAGACCTCCAAATCAGAAATGGCCTTGACCACCACAACACAGCACAAATCACAAGACACATAGCTCACCTACACAGTGTGCCCCTCAACCTAAGCCCCTAAGGCAAAACATCTTGCCCAATACACTAATCATAGGTGACTTGATAGTGAGGCACACTGATGTCCCACTCACTAGGTTGAATAAGGAAAAGGTAACAGTCAGCTGTCTGTTGGGTGCCAGGATCTGCACATAACACACGCACTCAGGTCACTCCACAACAAGTACAAGTATTACTCTGTCATTGTCCATGTGGGTGTAGATGACCTGAGATGCACCTCCCTAGACTACATGAAAAGAGACATGGAGGAGCTCTCAGATTATGTGGCCCAGGCAGGTATGACCCTAGCCTGAGCAGCACCCTAACATCACCCAGAATGATACCACAGTACAAGCAGAAAAAGATTGATTTCAACAATTGGCTAAGCTTCTGGTGTCATTCTAAGGGGATCCAGTATCTGTCTGACTAGGATGACATGACTGACAGACCTTTATGCTTTGCCAGAGATGGCCTGCATTTGTCACCCCTAGGTTTCTGGATACTGGCTAAGGCTCTTGCCACCCCTCTAGTGCCTTTTTTAGGTGGTGTTCCAAAGACCAAATTACCACCATAACAGCTACAAACAAATGCAAACTGAGTGTCAAGCTGCTCAATACTAGAAGTCTAAATCTCAAAATGCACTCACTCAAAGCACTCCTTAAAATGGAGAACATCGACATTTGTGCTGTAACAGAGACCTGGTTTAAAGCAGCAGAAAGCACCCATCCGCTACCAGGCTATAACTCATTCACACCGTTCGGCCCCAGAACATGGACCAAAGCTCCAAAGGCAGTGGTGTCTCCATATTCATAAAGGATATGCACACCTCCAGACTAATAGCCCACCTTAACGCATCGGAGATACTTCAGGTAGAACTAACAGTGGGTAAGACGGCGATTCAGATCATAGCCTGCTTTAGGTCTCCAACCATGTCCCAAGACTGTCACTCCACATTCTTAAGCACACTGGAAACTGTTAGGGTCCAACCCAACACTCTCATACTGGGTGACTTCAACTACCCCTCCATCAACTGGGAAAACTACTCATGCACCAATACACTTGTTCAACGCTTCCTGGAATTCATCAATTCCAATGAGCTGGACCAGCTCATTCTTACTCCCACTAGAGGAAGCAACACCCTTACCTGGTTATTACTAACATGGGCAACTGATGCTCAACACCAATAGTCAATTCCTCCCTGGTTAGCTCCGAACACAAGCTAATTACCATGGAAATCCACATCTCACCCACACCACTAGCAAAGGTAACCACCATGAAAAACTTCTTCAAAGCTGACTTTGGGCTCCAAAAAACAGAGGTGACTAAATTCAAGGCACCCATGCAAATGGAAAATAGCTGCATGACTCCCGAATCATACACCAGTGCACTGTATGAACACGTACATAAATGCATGGAACTAGCCATACCCAACAGAACCAAGATGCTGTCCTCCAAAATAAGGAAGCCAATCTGGTGGTCCCCTGCCATTAACAAACTCTACAACAGAAGGAAGAAACTGTTGCAGAAAAAGGTGAAGTCCCAAGACTGGAAAAACTCCCTTATTAGCCGCAATAAAAAATTGAGATCCCTCATCAAAACCTTTAATGCTAGCTATGAAGGCAGAATTGCATCAGACACTAAAAACAACCACAAAGCCTTCTACAGTTATATCAAGAATCTCCATGGCAATACCCAGATTTGCTCTGAGTTACTGCAGAATGGTACCTCCTATACTGAGTCAACAGATATTGCCAACATACTGGCCGATAGATTCAGTGCCAACTTTACCCATCTCTCCCTCCCTAAAGGACCAATCACAATAGTGGAAAAATGCCAGGCACCAAGCATTACTGCAGCACAGGTTAAAGCTGCATTGTCCAAGGCCAAGAATACAGTTTCCATGGGACCCAACAATATTCCTGGCTGTGTTATACATAAACTAGAAAAGTGAACTGGCACCACACCTGTGTGCCCTGTTCAATCACATTCTCACCTCAGGCTTTGTCCATATAGAATGACACACTGCTACAGGCATTCCTATCCATAAAGGGGGAGCGATTACAGACCCTGGGAATTATCACCCCATTAGCCTGATGAGTCTGATATGTAAGGCTATGGAGCGCATCGTCATGGTCCTAATTAACAAGGATATAGGGAATTTCCAACTCTAGATCTCATGCAATTTGGCTTTGTGAAGGGTAGCTCATGTCTGCTCAACCTGGTTGACTTCTTTGAGTCAGTCACCAGAGCTGTGGATGAGGGCAAGGCAGTTCATAAAGCCTACCTCGATCTGGCCAAGTCCTTTGATACCATTCCCTACTCAGGACTTATTGATAGACTCACCAAACTAGGCATCAACCCCTATATCACTAGGTGGGTTGCAAATTGGCTCACAGATAGAACTCACAGTGTGAAAGTAGCAGACTCCAAGTCAGACTGCCAACCAGTCACAAGTGGAGTCCCACAGGGATCGGTCCTGGGTCCTCTCCTGTTTGGCATCTACTTCTCAGAAGTCCAGGCCAACATGGAGGGACTCTGGCTGAACAAGTTCGCTGATGATTGCAAACTGGGAGCCATTATTAAATCCCCACGTGATGTAGACATCCAACAGAAAGGCCTCACTGAGACCAATGACTGGTGTCGAAACCATGGCCTTAAGCTTAATTCCAAAAAATGCGTTGTCATTCCCTTTGGGAAAAACTAAGTTCCCACTAATTATCACATTGATGGTAGCCCACTGAACACTGAAGGCATTATAAGAGATCTGGGGACACAGGTTGACAGCAACCTCTCCTTTGACCACCGCAATGCCACTGTGGTCAGAAAGTCCTTCTGTGTGGCACATCTCATTACCAAGGGTTTTGCATCCAGGAAAAAAGAGGTCATCATCTCTCTCTACTCTTCCCTCATTAGACCAATCATCGAGTATAAAGCACCTTTTGGCATGTACCTCACTAAACACCTGCAACAGCAGGAAAGGCCACAATAGTACCTCATGAAGAGGATCCTAGGCCTTAAACTCATGCTCTACATGGACAGACTCAAAAAACTTGAGCTTTTCTTTGTCTCATATCATCTATTAAGAGGCGATCTGCTTGAATTATAAAGCCATTTCTGATCCACACCTGTTAGAAATGTTACACCTAAAGAAATCCCAATCCCTCCACACTACATGCTCCAGGGGCCTCAACCTCAATACCACAATCAAGAAAACATGGTGGAGGGACAGATTCATAACCCAGAGAATGCCCATGCTCTGGAATGGACTTCCCAGACATGTCAAGCAGAGCACCTCATTGGCCCTTTTCAAGAGAAATCTTGATGAGTGGGTGGGAAATAGAAAGTTCACCTCGGAGATCACTCCAGTGGCTCTACTTGATAGACACACCGGGAACTAACTGTGGCATGATGCCAGGGCACTTCTATGGGCTAGGCTTGTAAAGGCTTCAGGGGCGCTGGCCTAGTACACACCTATGAACGTGTGTGTATATATATATATATATATATATATATATATATATATATATATATATATATATATATATATATATATGTATTATATTTATTATATATACATACACCTATACATATGTGTACATATATATATATATATATATATATATATATATATATATATATATATATATATAGGGAGAGAGAGAGAGAGTTATTTAAAATCTGACTAGTTTACTAATTCATATTGATACAAGCAAAATAATACAGACCTGGATATTTTCCTTCCCTTCCTTAAATTCCAGTTATGTTACAGTTTGAGATGACTGTGCCATTTAATGTATACATTTTGATTAGTGATTTGCTTTTTCTGGTGGGTGGTAGTTAAATGTAGAATTTCAGTGAACTCTTGCAGTATATAATCTGGAAATATTGTTTATCATTTGCTTTCTCACTTCCTTCATCATGCCTTTTAGTTACTATATCAAGGCCATTTTCTTGATCTTAAAAAAGGGTTTTGAGACGGTTGACTAGATCATTTTAATCAATAAACTAGCTGCTTCTGGGTTCTTTGATCAAATCTCATTATGGTTTAAATGCAGCCTGCTTGGTAGATCCTTCAGTAGAGCCAAAATCACTGATTTGTTGGGAGCAGGAATCATTACAAATGTGGGTACATCAGTTGTGGCTGATGACTTCAAATCAAAGGGGGGTTGCAGAAGATAGCCGAATGGGTGGGGTCAATGGGAAGGGGTGCAGATAACAAGAAAGGGGGGGGGGCTATGCTCAAAACCACAAAAACTAAACTTTAATTAAATATGCTGCCCTGGGTGCCAAACCCTCATTATGAGAGTCCAATCAAGACAAATGAAGTGTAAAAGAATAAAAATATTTCAATGCATTGGCTGCTTGACAGCTTACTTAATATCTAGATGGAAACAAAAAGGTTGTGAGGCATGAAAAAATAAATTACTTTTTAAATACATTACTGGAATGCCAGTCAAAATCAAGTATAAGAAAAACATGCAGCACTCAACTCAAACCGCTTCTCCTTTCACTGCACTTGTAATTATAATTTATATTCAGCTTTATTAAAGTACCAAGTAACACGCTGAAAGTAGAAATCTCTGTGATGCCCCCACTTGTAAAAATGTTTCTTATCCAAAAAAGACCTGCTGCCTGACAACTATCTACTTGTTTCATGGGGAAAACATGATCAAAGTAAAAAATGAAAAGCAAACAAGCTCAAGATACATTGCTTAAAGGATTACTGTACAGGTTATGGACCACACATGATAGATTGGCATTCTGTTTAGTTTACGGGTAACGCCCTCAGAAATCACTGGAAGTCTCCAACAAGTGTAATGAGCTTCTTAAAATAATGTAATCCTTTCCTTTATTACAAATACTGTCATATGCATTTCAATACCCAATGCTTATACATTATCTAGTTAAGTATTCTCTGCATGGCAACAACAGAAAGGCTTCACTGTTGGCAATTCTTTAACAGTATGCTTATTAAAGCTTACTTGCATGTTATGATCTCAGACAAGCTTACCTGATAGTCATTAAAGCATTGCTACTTAAAACACAGAGCAACAGGCAATTTGAGTAATAAGCATAAATCAACAGTACAAAAATATGACAGAAACCAGACCATTCTGCAAAATCAAGAACAGATGAAAAGCCACTGTAGTACTTGTGTCTACCTTGGATGGGGGGATACCCTGCACATTTACACTGCATGGGGGGATACCCTGCACATTTACACTGCACAACTGCTCCTTGCCTTGCTTGGATACATCCAGAGTCACTACATGGGGGAGTGGGGTGCAACAAGTATGTCACAATTTGAAATGTCTCTGGCTGACTGATGGCCCTGACACATTTGTCATACCTCACCCTCAGAGCAAAGCCATACATAGAAGTGGGACAAAGGCCCAAAAATAAGGAAAATTTTTAAATATTGCTCTTATAAACTTAGAAAGATAATAGAATAGTAGGTCTTGCATTCGTATGAATTTTCTGAAGGATATGACATCTGAAACTCAAATGTCTGTCATTATTTTTTAACTTCAGTCTTTAATGATTTACCGCTAATTTGTCAAAAAAACAATTTTATGAAAAATGGACCAAAAATGTGATGCAAAAATATAAAATAGCCACACAATACAGCTGGGAACCTGTCAAAGAAGGGACACTTTTTAAATAATAGTACTGCTAACTTGAGCAGCTGACAAAATAAAAGAATCTACATGCATTTCTGAAATAAAAGTAATCTATAACTCTGATTATTACAGTTATTTCTAAATTGTAAACCCTCCATGTTTTCTTCCAAAATTGCTATTTTGCGGGGGGATTATTAGGGGAAGAGCAACATTTTGTGCCAAATTCGTGGACAGTTGAGAGGTTTGGCTATGCCTAATTCTATAAAGCAATTTATTTGCATGTACCTCTCAACCTGTTAATGCAATAAATCTGGACAAGGCCAAATATATTGGGGGAACATAAACAGCACTAAAAATTGCTCTTGTATAAACTGAGACAGTTGATAGAACAGGTCTTACTTCAGCATGCATTTTTCTGAAGGTTATGAAGTCTGAAACTCAGTGTCATTATTTAGTGACTTAATTCCTAAATGTTTTTCCAGAAAACCACAAATATTATGAGGAACAAACCAAAAATAAGAAGCAAAAATCTATTCATTCTGTGAAAATCTGGACAGTTGGGAGGTATAGTTCAGCTGGGGCTGTCTTTGAGTTTGCTGCCCTTCCCCCTCACAAAATCATGGTCGAATGGAGCCCTCCCCCCGCAGCCATTCCAATGATCCATTACTTGGCTATTTCACTCCATTTACCATAAACACTAATGTGCATACTGCTTTACTTCTATGATGATCTGGATTTCATTTGAAAGTTTTATTTTGCATTTTACAGCACAAACACTAAGACATCTGCTAAACAAAGCAACACAGTCTCACAATGAAAACTGGCTTAGCATTAAAACTTCTCTGCCCTTGAAATGCACATTCAGTGAAACAGCATTGAAACCCACATTCAAAGAAAATACATTTGCCAGTGGCAGATAAAGATTAACTTTGGGCTGTTTTCAAATCATAGGCCCCTTGCACATGAAACATACATGTGCTCTTTGATACACCTTCCTGATTCTAGTAAATTATATTCCTTGTACAATACAGTACAGTTGTTAGACGGCATTTTAAATGTATTGTTTTGAACATTTTTCCAGTAAACAATGAAACTAAATGCATGCACCAATGACAAAACTACCCAATTCAGAACATTTCCATCATAAAAGTCTACTCAAACTTCTACAGTCCACCATTATCAGTAAATATGCACAATCTCTGAAGAAGTAAAAGTCATCTAAATAATTCCACATTAAAGAAATCTGTAACAATGAAGAGGTTGCTGCTAGCAAACAACTTTATATGTCACTGTTTATTCATCTACAAATAAAGTGCCTGTTGCCCTTGAGGAATAAATTGCCTATGTTGCATGCATTAAAAAAAAATAAGCTAGTAATATTGCAATAGGGACTGTATGGCAAACTGATAACAGGTTCATAGTTACTACTCTAGGTATCTTTGCCAAAAAGGACTGGAGCATCCACCCACTTTACAACACAGTACAGTATCAGCAATGCATCTATCTACTGTGGGAGTAGAACCCACAGCCTTCTGTATCAAAAGCAAGTATACTACCTGGTGTGCTATTAATGCAAGCAGACTCAGAATAAGCAGCACTAAAGTTTTGTTCCCCTGCAGCTCTCAGCTCCTTGTAAAATCTACTCGACACGCAGTTGTATCTCTGAACTTTGCAGCACAAGAAATCTGGAAAAAGCCGAAATTTATTGGTGGGGGGGGGGGAGACAACCAGGGACACATTTTAAACATTGCTTGTATAATGTTGGAAAGTTGCTAGAATAAAATGCTGTGTTACCACCATACATTTCACTGCCACGTCTTTAACCCAGGGGACCCTGTGCAAAACAGTTAGAGAAACATACCACTATGCCATATCAGCTGTTTTGTAAAAGAGAGGAAGACAAACTTAAATGGCTACAATTTAGTGAATTAAGTTCTCAGCATAGCTGTCAACCTCTTGGCACAAAACACCTGAACAAAGCCAATAATGGGGGGAATACAGCCCCCAAACATATTCAGTGAATTCAGTTCTCACTATAGCTCTCAACCTCTTAGCAAAAAAAAATGTGGACAAAGCCAGTAATGGGGGGGGGGGGATACAGCCCCCAAGCATTCAATGAATACACTTCTCACCATAGATAACTCTCAAGCACAAATACCTGGACAAAGCCAATAATGGGGGAATACAGTCCCAAAAATAGGGACAAATTTCAAATATCCATGTTATAAACTTAGACAACTGTTAGAACAATTTTGTGTTACCATGTACTTTCTGAAGAATATGAAGTCTGCAATTCAAATGCCTGTTATTTTTTAAACATTTAACCAGGAAACTAGTCTGACTTGCAACAAAAGACAATTTTCAGCAGAGCAGAGAGAAATGCCAATCACATCTTTGCAAGATGAGAGAACATGCAGACACCCCAGCCAATAATCAAACCAGAGAACCTGTAGCTGTTAGGCAACAATGCTACAAGTGCACCACTACACTACAGACTTTGCAAGGAAAAATGTAGATACAGAAACCACAGATTTTATGAGGAACAGAACAAATATAAGGCAAAAATCTGCACGTTTTTTTTTTAGAAATGGTGGTGGATAGGGAATTCAAGTCCTTGCCACCTGCGTCCAAGGTACAGGGTTCAAGCCTGAGTATCTCTATCCACCACCATTTGCTCTCTCTAGCCACCTGTATATAGTAACTGGGGCATTACCTGATGTATGTCTCACCCAGCGACCAAACACCTAAATCCAGCCAGTGACTTGAACTAATCCAAGCAGCAAAAAACACCCGCGACACAGAGCAATCCAGCCAGTGACCAAAACCTGCTACACCTACCTCCTGAATGAGCCTGCGCAATGAAAGTCCCGCGAGAGCAGCTCACCTCTCTCAGTCCTGATTGGATCTGCCTGCAGCCGAAGCAGTCTGGACCTCCTCTTCTGTGCGGTTGTCCTTGCACTGATTCCTGGGTGCATTTGCAGCAATGATTGCTGGGTACCTGTCTATCTCTATCCAGACTGCTGATAAAGGCAGTCAGGACTTGTGCTTTTTTTTTTTCTGTTTGTTTTTTAGTTTTAAAGATTTTTCTTTTTTTTTTTCTAGGTGGGAGGGCTGCAGTCCGGCAGTCCGATACCACAAGCCGCCCCTGGGGTACATCTGTTACTGTCTCTCACATACCTCTCAACTGTTCAGATTTCTGCCTCATGTTTTAAATCTTTTTCTCATGACATCTGTGGTTTTCTGACCAATCACTGAAGACTGAAATCCCTGAATAATCATAAACATTAGAGTGTCAGGTTTTATATCCTTCAGAAATGCATCCTATGGCAAACCTGTTATTCTATCAACTTTCTAAGTTTATAAAAATGTTTAAAATCTGTCCCTATTTTTTGGCCTTTGTCCCCCATTACATTTGACTTTGTTCAGATTTCTTATTAATGACATCCTTCAGGATCTCCCACAAGAAACTATATAATATATGCTAATGATGTTATCCTTTCAAAAGCAAGTCACAATACTGATGACATCTTTAGGTCCTTACAGACTAACTTTAACATAATATGAAATTGATCAGACACCAACAAACTCACTATAAATACAAATGCAACTACTGCCATGGTGTTTGGTACAAATCAAAAACTTAAAACACCTGGCAGTATCACCATTCTGGACTTTGCTGACACCCTACTTCCATGCACAAATCTAAAAAGACACATTGGAATCATCTTAGACCAAGGTCTCTCCTCCACTGCACCTAAAGAAACATGGGTAGGCAAAGTTCTAACCCAATTACAAATCAAATATATCAAATCACCAAGCGGAATATGGGCTACCCACAGTGTTATTGTCAGCTTATCAGACTGCCCTTTTACAAATAGATAAAAATAGGATACTTAGATTTGTACATTTAGCTAATCACAGAAAATATCACTTGAGCATTATAAGGAAAGAAAAATGGTTACTGTAGCAGCAAATGACACCATCTTACTAAACACATTCACTTTCAAGCTGCTGAATGAGGAATACTGCTTACCATAAATAATTTGAAAGCCATGGAACAAACTTATTATCTATGAAATAATGGATTACTAGAGCTAAGTAGACCAGCATTTCAATTAGCATTAATTAAATTGTCATTTACAAAAAATGCACCAGCATGCTGGATTAATATTCCAGAAAATATAATAATTCAAAATTAGTAGCTACTATTTAAGAAAACAAAGTTACCTAATTGAAGACAGCAAATGAAACTGCTTCAGAGACCTAAGTAAATCAAATACATTTAAGAAAGATTAGAAGCAAAGACCTAGTAATGCAGATTGCCTACTAATAATTCTACCATATGTTATTTTATATAATTTATATAATATAAATGTGAACTTGTGGACTTCAATCAAATGGAAGCGGGAGTAAAGAAAAAGGAGGTTGACTATGCAAACATTGTATTTAAGTTATTCCACCTTGGCCTTGTGGATAATATATTTCGACTTGAGTTTCTTTGTTCATCCCTCAGATGACACTCTTATGTTCTCTGTAATATATACATCAATAAGGCATGATAACTGTTATGACAAAGTCATGAATGATTGTTAGCAAGATATGTTTGGACTGAAATGTTATTGTTTTATGAAGTTTGCAACTAAGTGTATGATAAATATAATATTAATTTATACTTAACTGTTTATACCCGTTTGCTAAACATATTTTGAACTGTTATTTGAAATCATTGTTTTTCATGCTGTATTGACCTGGTTGCTGTAATTGCTGTTTTTCATGCCACATTGCCTTATAGCCTCTAGTTTGACTGAAAGAGATTTTGGACCAGTTCATTTACCTGGTTATCAAATATAAAATAATTAATTAAATAAATAAATAAATATATTCACACATACATAAACCTTAAGAGCAAAACAATAAACTATCAAAAATAGCTGAGCAGTTCCCTTGAGATTTTAGACCTAGGAAGAACTAATTTAAAGGCTGCATGAAATACACACACCCGCCCTTGCAAATCATTTATACATTTATAGGTTCATAGGTGGGCTTAGCCAGTTTCCCTTTTTTCTGATTGAAATAACAAATACCATTTGGTTATAGCATAAAAAATGGACTGAGCACTGAATTCACTCTGACAACAACACAAAAATACAAAAGTTAAAAGATGAAGTTGCAGAGTTCCACGACAGGTTTACCTTTTATTGTATGATAAAAAAGAAGTGAGCACTTTCACGATCTACCCAGATCGCTTCTTCAGACTGTATTGCAATGACACACTATTAAACCAAACATTTTAAAACTTTGGTTTGGTTATAGATTGGTCTTACCCATCCTGTGGTCGATAATGATATATTATCCCTAATGAAAATAATTGCAATGATACCATACACAATTTGATGGGATCCATATATGGGATAAAGATTTTAGGAGCTGCTTCTGTCTATTAGTAGTACAGGGTTGCAGTCCTGGGGTAAATTTTCTGTTTCCCAACCAATAGATCAAAGTTGCATTTGAATATGAACAGGGATGAACTTTGTTTTATGTGGATGGGAAGTCTGTTACAGAGCAGATCAGAGGTATCCTCTGCGAGATATACCTGTCCCTCCAAACCTTTTACAGTAGATGATCCCTAGACTGAGTATTTCTGATTACATTTAATTTGCTGATGTGCAGTAAAGCCATCAGTACTGCATCAGAGGATGCCTTGTATGTCACATACAGGTCACCTGTTAGCAGTCTGTAGGATACCGAATATAGTGACAGGGCTTTGAGCTGGACCATGTAGGACATGTTATTTAGGCCTTATATCCTTTTAGTAAGGTATCTCTGGGGGTGTTCCAGTTGTTGCATGTGTCTATACAGATACATGCCAAAGGCGCATTATATTCATTGATTGACTTAATGAGAGGTGAGTAAAGGAGGAACAATGGCATCCCTAAATCTAGATACAATCCCTTTGTTTATAAGCTGTACAATATAGAAGGATTTTCTAACAATGCTGGACAAGTGTTGGTCAAAAGTTAGGTCACTGTTTACATAAGTTTCCAAATCCCAAACAGCTGAGTCAGCTCATAGGGTGCATTGTTAATGCATTAGTTCCTTGGGATGGATAACTTCCCAAAGGATACAATAATGTATTTTTTGGCATTGAGTTTCAGTCCAGGATTTTGGCAACATTTGTTTATTTGGGACAAACCTTCCTGCAGGATGGCTAAGTCACTTGGGGATTCAGTGACTGCTCCTAGCTTGCAATCATCTGAAAACTTAGTCAACAAAAGTCCTTTGTTAATGACTTTTACTTAAAAAAGTAGATGCAAAAAGTAGAGGTCCCAGCAGAAAACCTTTGCGACTGGTGTCTTCATGGAAGCACCTTATCTTTTTTGATTTCCTGCATCCTGTCTGTTGGCAATATAGAAAGTGACATAAGATTTATTCACAGTTTATTTATACTTCTCCTATGTTTGAAAGGGGAATTTTTTCAAAAGCTTTGGCCAGGCCATAGTATGCAGTGTGTACTGTTTTGCCTTCATCCATTATTTTGGAGACCGTTTCAAAGAAATCCATCAGGTTCCGTAAGCATGAACTTAACTTGATGAATCCAAACTGAGACAGGTCCAGTGTTTGGAGGCTCCCTATGTCCTGATTAGTTCTATAATTAGCTTTTCCATGGCTTTGCCTATGAGGCTGATCAGACATATGGGTCTGTAATTGCTTGAGTTTGTGGAAGGTCCTCCGTCATCCAAGGAAATGACTGTAGTAGCTTCCCCATTCTCTTAGTACAAAACCTTAATGGAGGCTAAGACTAAACAGCGTTTTTAGGGGTGTGCATTTAAGATGCATCCAGGCATATTCTCAGGACCCATCAATGCAGTATTTTTAGCTTTTAATACACTTTTAGGAGTTGGCCCTGTCTGATACCTGGAGGAGAGCCAGTTGCAGATGTATCTTGAGGGACAGATGGAGGGGAGACAGGGGTAAAGTTAGAGCTAAATTTATCGGCCATTAGGTTTACTATATCTTCAGCATTAGTGTAGGTAACATAATTCACAATATGCTCAGTGCATTGTTACACTGTGTTTTTAAGATTAAGAATGTAACTAAAAAATGGCTTGTCCAGAAGTTTTAGCCTAAAACTTGGTTGTGGTAGATTTTATTAAGCTCCTGAGTTGTTTGTTTATTTCGGTGGCAAACGCTCTAACATTCTGGGAATTATTCTTTTTACTTGTGGTCAAAATTCCTTTCATTTTATTATAAAGCTTCTTGATACTATGGTTCCCAAATTAGCTGTGCACAGCTGCAGAGACCTCAGCAGATCTCAGCTGTCTGCATTAACATGCAAACAACCCTAGAATTCTCTAATATCCTCATGATTAGAAAAGAGAAAACAGAATCAGATACTACTGCATCTGCATAATCACAGAGCATAATCCATGCCCGTACTGCACTCTGTGACACAACCTCATTATCTTAAATCACTAAGTAGTTAATATAAGTTTGTAATAACACACACATAGAAAGGTATACTTATACAGATAGGAAAAAAATATGAAAACAATTCTACTGATGCAATACTGCAAAAGGTATGCTTAAAGAAATGATTAATATGAGACAATCAATTTTATTGTTCAAATAAGGATAAAAAACATAAAGCACAAATGCAGAAACACAGCTAAGCAACTTAAAAAGGAAGATTTCATAACCAGATTTAATCACCATGTAAATGAAATGTAAATGTATTCCTGCATAATATCTATCTATCTATATATATATATATATATATATATATATATATATATATATATATATATAATATACATATACATACACACACACACACACACACACACACACACACACATATATATATATATATATATATATATATATATATATATAGAGAGAGAGAGAGAGAGAGATACATAATATCAAAGACAAAGCAGTTTGGAAAAAACAAAATTGTTAATAGCAGTTCCAAGTCTAATGTCCATTCATGGTAGCTGGGTTTGGTTATGGTGGTGCCACACCCCAATGGGGTATTTAGAAACCTGTGAACCACAGCCCTGCAGTTACATTGTTTTCTAGTACTGACCCTTCAAAAGATGGCAGCACCTCTGAAGGCACAAGGCTGAACTCTGAGCTGATCTCACAAGGAGACAAAAATTATGCTCTACCTTTAAGTTAGAGATTCGTAGCTAGATAAAACCGAATCATAGTGTATGTAGGTTGGACTGGAAAAAAAAATGACATCTGGCAAGAGCTGGGTGAGTACATGTCATACCTGACAGGGATCACCCACTATGGCTCCCAGCGCTATCACAGATACGATGACCTACAGAAACATAGACATGACCATCTTGCTGACTGAGTCGACCAGGTGATGGTAAGAAGCCCAGATTTTTTTTTTACATTTTTTTTAAATCTTTCCAAAGATAGGTTTAAAACACATATTACAAAAATAGTGCATAACTGCAGGTACGTACAGGTAGAAATGTATGTGCAAGTACAAATAAATGTCTAAGGTAAGAGCAGGCATAAGCCTGTCTGTAAATAGAAATGTGTCTGTATGCAAGTATGACATGTTTATCTGCTGTCATACTTTTGCCTGTAAAGACCAGTTGTGTTAGCTGAACTTACCAAAACATATGTTTGAATAGCAACTGCTGCAGTAGCCTTAGCTATATGGGTTATACAAAGGATATAACAGCTGACCATCTTCCAAGGCATCAGGACACCTTCCATGCATCCAAACTATCAAGTGATTAGAGCTGTGTTGACTAAAAGACAAGTTCAGGTGCAAAGCCCTTCAGAGTTTTCTTTCCATCAGGGAGAGGGAGACTGGACCCTGAAAGGACAATGCTAGGGAAAAACAAAAAAATGAATAAACAAAGCAAAAAACAAGGGGGGTGGAGGGAGAAAGTGGCTGCTGCAGCAGTGATCACTTGAACATCTACAGTTATGTTAAGTTCAGCTTACACAACTTTATTATGTTCATCATCTTGATCAATGCTACAGTAACCTTAGCTAAATGGGTAGATTACCATAGCTACCTACATTTGGGAGGTGGAAGGAGAAGAGTCCAAGAATCCCTGAAGAATGGTCATAGCAAAGCTTGATCTAGGCTTAGAGAAGGAATTAAGCTTATAGAGCTTTGAAAATGTTTATACAAAGCTTATAATTTTTTGTAAATGTATGTACAGAGGACCAAGAAGCAGCTTTTGGAATATTTATAGAATCCAACCCTTTCCAAAAAGCCATAAATGAAGCCCTGTTAAAGGTGCCTTGACCCTGCCTGGAATAGATTTATTATGATGAGATTAGGAAAAGGTAATAGTAGACAACTATTTGGAAATAGTCTGTTTTGACACAGGTTGTCCTTCTTACCTTCACAAGAAATAAACAATTGATCTGTAGATAAATCTAGCAAAAGTCTCAGATAAAAAGAAACCCCCAAAGGGAGAATCAGAAACTGAGCTTTCCTTTGAATCTGAATAAGAAATATGACAGAAAATGAATCTGTCCTTGTATCTTCCTGTTCAGATTCAAAAAATTGAATGTCTTCAGGAAAAGTGGAATCCCCCCTTTTTTTCCAGAAGTATCAATGGCCTGAATTAAATCCTTAGCCAGATCCAGTGAAGTATTCCTGTGTAAAGATATTTGAGAAGGAGTAGATACATGCTTGGTTTTCTGTTTTGTTTTTGACAGGAAAATCCATGTTGCTAATGGCGACAGCTTCTTCCCCAGGAATGGGCATAGCATTCTTGCACAACAGGGAAGCATTCCCTGTTTCTTCTCCAGGACCAACAAGAGTGGCTCTCCCTTGCCCACTGAAGTGACTCTAACATCTGCAGAGAACATCTCTGATCTCTCGTCATAGTGGCTGTAGATGCTAACCAGAGGTACAACAATGGCCACAGCAGTCATCACCTGTGGCTGAGACAAATTGCTAGCCTACTGTAGTGCTGGAGGCTGTTTGCTATTTTTTTTTTTTTAGCTGGGAGAGGGACCTACTGTGGGAGTGGTAGTCTGTTCCATGGTCAAACCAAAAATGTTGCCTCTTCCCCATGGAAGATAAGCAGCAAATGCTGGTAAAATTACTGGTCTACAAAGATTACTTTTTTAAAAGAAAGACAAAAAAAACAAAGTAAATGGTACTTTCAAATACTATGCAAGCCCCACCAAGGAAAGAGAAACACAATTTCTCTCAGTTAGTTGACACTACTTTTATACTGACAGAAAAAAGGAGTGCTCCATTTAAAATTACATTACGGTCTTGAGATAATCCATTAAAACACAACACTCCTGCCTTTAAAATAATTTTCCTGAAGAGAAAAGCAATAAAACATCAATAGATTTAAGACAATGGAACTTTTTTCCCCAAAGGGAACTTATGTGTTTAGCAAAGGAAAGCACTAACTAACTGTCAACCCTCAAAAGCCTCAGAGAAGTGTACTCACTGGTCGCAGGAAAGCTCTGAAGAGCTTCATGTGCAAACTTGTATTTTTGTCAGCTCAGCTTGAGCTGTTTGACAGTGTGGGCACATGGAAAGTACCCTAAAGCTTTGTAAGCTGGCCAGCTGTTATATCCCTGGCAAAATATAAGCTATATAGATAATGCTACTGCAGCAATGATCAATATGATGAACGCATACAAATATTTATGCATGAGTAAAGAAATTATACAGTGGATATAAAAACTTTACACACCCCTGTTAAAATGCCAGGTTTTTGTGATATAAAAAATGAAACCACAATAAATAATTCCAAAACTTTCCCCACCTATAATGTGACATATAACCTGTACAATTCAATTGAAAAACAAACAAATCTGTTAGGGGACAAAATATAAAAAATATAAAAATGTACAATACACTGGTTGCATAAGTGTGCACACCCTTAAACTAATACTTTGTTGTGTGTGCACACCCTTAAACTAATCCTTTGTTGAAGCACCTTTTGATTTAATTACAACATTCAGTCTTTTTGGGTACACATCTGTCATAAATTAAAGAGACTCTGATTAACCTCAAATAAAGCTCAGCTGAGTTAGAAGGATTTTTCTGACATTTACTAAGTTGCCTGTTACAGCAAAAGACATGACTCGCAGAAAGTTTACAAAGCATCAAAGGGATCTCATTGTTGAAAGGTATCAGTCAGGAGAAGGGTACAAAAAATGTCCACAGCATTGGATATACCATGGAACACAGTGAAGACAGTCATCAAAAGTGGAGAAAATATGGAACAACAGTGATGTTGCAAAGAACTAAACGCCCCTCAAAAATTGATGAAAAGACAAGACAAAAACTGATCAGGGAGGCTGCCAAGAGACCTATAGCAACACTGAAGGAGCTGCAGGAATTTCTGGCAAGTACTAGTTGTGTACTAAATGTGACAACACTCTCCCATATTCTCCATATGTCTGGACTATGGGGTAGGGTTGCAAGATGGAAGCCTTTCCTTCCACAGAAAAATATCCAGGCCTGGCTAAAATTTGCAAAACAATACATCAAGTCTCCCGAAAGCATGTGGGAAAATGTGTTATGGTCTGATGAGACCAAGGTTGAACTTTTGGCCACAATTCCAAAAGGTACATTTGGTGCAAAAACAACACTTTTGCATCACCAAAAGAACACCATCCCCATGGTGAAGCATGGCGGTGGTAGTATTATGCATTGGGATTGCTTTTCTTCAGCTGGAACTGGGGCTTTAGTCAAGGTGGAGGGAATTATGAACAGTTCCAAATACCAGTCACGTCTGGCCCAAAACCTTCAGGCATCTGCTAGAAAGCTGAAGATGAAGAGGAATCTCACCTTTCAACATGACAATGATCCCAAGCATACATCCAAATCAACAAAAGAATTTCTTCACTAGAGGAAAATTAAAGTTTTGGGATGTACCAGCCAGAGCCTCGACCTAAATCCAATAGAAAATCTGTGGGGAGACCTGAAGAGGGTGTGCACTAGAGATGCCCTTGCAATTTGACAGATTTGGCGAACCTTTGCAAGGAAGAGTGGGCAAATATTGCCAAGTCAAGATGTGCCATGCTGACAGACTCCTACCCAAGAAGACTGAATGCTGTAATTAAATCAGAAGGTGGTTTAACAAAGTATTAGTTTAAGGGTGCGCACACACAACAAATTATTAGTTTAAGGGTGTGCACACTTATGCAACTAGCGTATTGTACTTTTTTATTTTTTATATTTTTTCTCCTAACAGATATGTTTGCTTTTCAATTGAATTGTACAGGTTATAGGTCAAATTAAAGATGGAAAAGTTTTGAAATGATTTATTGTGGTCTCATTTTTTTATATCACAAACACCTGGCATTTTAACAGAGGTATGTAAACTTTTTATATCCACTGTATCTATGTATACATATATATATATATATATATATATATATATATATATATATATATATATATATATATATAAAAGGCTACATGAGTATACTTACAAATATTTTTCATATATAAATACTTGCATTTGTATTTGCATTACCACATAATTTCATATATTGTAATTATCAGCTTAATAATTAGATGTACTACAGTAAGACAACTCTTAGAAACAAAATATGTCTTTTGTTTATGCCATAACTAATTCCTAATATGATAGTTGTATAAGAAAGTCATTTCTTCCAAAATATTAACTCCACATACAAGACAGCTGAACTCAGATAAGCAACACACCCCTGTCAGAGTGCAGATGGGGGTTGGAGTTAAAATAGAAAGTAAATGATCAGCACAAAGTATGCTGAGAAATTCACTGGTTGATTACTTCTGTATGCATTTCTACTTAAATCCTTTATACATTTATTAAGAGGCATATTATTACATATTGCCATGAAATATTTCTAGTGTATCCATCAGTAAAAGTGAATGTGCTTTGTATAATACAAGTTGAACTAGAAAGATGTCATAACTTCCTTTCATTTGCTACATTTTTATGTGTGGTACAGCTCTATACAGCTTGTCTCTTTGAGGAGGATGGTAAAAGTCTGTTACTTAGTTTAAATTGATATCATATTACTTAAAACCTTTACATGGTTACATTTATTTTAAGCAGCATATTATGAAATCCCACATTGCTGTGAAATACTTCTAGTGCATCTGTAAAAGTAAATATGCTTTGTTTAACACAAGTTGAACTGGAAGGATGTCATAACTTCCTTTCATTTGCTACATTTTTATGTGGAGGTACAACTTCAATACAGATTGTCTGAGGTGGAAGGTAAAAGTCTGTTGATTAGTTTAAATTGATATCATATTACTTAAAACTGCAAGTAGAGTATTAAGGTATGGTGGAAAGGAGAAACTATAAATGAATTGTGTAATCAGGTATCAAAAAGTATCTATTCCCTACATCGATAGGCAAGCTTTGTAGAGAGCCATAAAAATGTACCAGTTGGGAGCAAGTCATGCACTCCTTCTAGTTCAACTTAACTTGAAGACAAAATACTGGTTATCAGAAATGGATTAGCTAAAATGAGAGTATGAAATTCTGTGATTTGCTGTTTCGCTGCTTAATAACAAATGTGTACAGAAGTAAAGAATAACTTCAATGCTTTTCTGAATAGTAAATGTAGTCATGTCACACACATCTGAGATAGTTAGAGAACCATCCCCATGTGTTCTTCATGTAGCAGAAGGGGGGATTTAATAAAGCCACATGGTGTTTTTAACATGTAAGCTTTGCGTCGCACTACTACAGGAAAGTAAGCAGGTTTTAGATTCAGTAAACACTGCTGAGCACTGCACATGGAAGCGCCAACACAGGAAGTTCCATGGCATGCAAATCACCTCATAAGTATGTGAATCTCATGCAAATGTGTCAGGTAGAGAATTCCAGCAAGCAGGTAGGCATCTTTTCAGACTCCATGTCAGTGTCTGTAGTGCACATGGAAAAATTCCGTGTACAGGAGTGTAGGCAGACAAAAGGCGCTGTAAAATGTAGATAGTTGGACAGAAATTGCATACCACATACAAATATGAGCCAAACTATCCTCCTGTGTGTCTGCAAAAGTAAAGGAAATAAGGTAAATAAATTTTTTTTTTTTTTAATAATCTAGCCTGTAGCACAAACATGCTGGTAAAAAAAATTGGAAAATACAAAATGAATATTATGTAGCAGAAATATATTACAGGCCTTGTGTGGAGTATGTACAATGGTGCAATCGTGCTGTTGCTAATGTGGTAGGGCTATGAAATGTGTAGTTTCCAGGCTGTGAGCACAGATCCCTATGCAAATGAGGTGGAGTTGCTGAATAGCATAAAGGGGTATTCATGTCCATATATCCCCTTCATGTAGCAAAGAACCATGTTAGTGTTTACAGATGAGGTAGCTGACATCAGGGGAGAGTGTGTCCAATGACTTTTAAGCTTATTTCAGCTTATCTGCGCTTGTTTGCACATCACGCTGTCATGATGAGCATGTCCTTTTGGGGGGTGCACTAACTTCTAAGCTTTGTTTAGCTAAGGGGCATGTGTTTCCATGCGTTTGTGCAACGTGCCTCTATGCTGAACATGGAAGTCTGGGAGGGTGTGTACACTAAGTGCTAAGCTTTGTTTATCTACAGGGTACATGTTTGCATGGCAAGCTGCAGTGCTGAGTGTATCTAAAAGCCAATGACATATTAATTAGTTTTGACCCCAGTTTAACTTAAACTAGGGCCATTAAATGATGTTAATGATATACTAGGCAGATGGAATGCATCATAGGTAGCCAATCACACAGTCAGCACCTGCAGCAGTGCACTATAAAATATGCATACACAGTGCATCTCATTTTTCCCCCATACTCTGCACCACTGGAGTACAGACTTGGGAGTTTTAGCTGAGAGAATGCTAGGGGCTGCTGCAGGTCTGCTACATCTGTATGTGCTAGTTGCTGAAGTAAATGCTGCTGCTGACAATAAGCCTAGACAGAGAAAGAGAAGAGTGTTCAAAACCAGGTAACCTTCCAGGAGCTACATGAGCTGGAGATTGTAGAGCGCTTCAGGGTGGAAAGGGACAGACTACAAGAACTCACTGAGTTCTGCCACCCTCAGTTCAGACCCAAAGCGAACAGAGGGGAACCCATCTCAGTGGAAACAAAGGTAGGTGTAGCCCTTAGGATATTAGCTACACGTACTTTCCAAAGACCAACTTGGCACATGATGGGGGTCTCACAGGCATCAGCATCCAGGATACTCCACCAGTTCCTGGATGCCATGCTACCACATGCCAGTGAGCACATTTCTCTTCCCCTCACCCCTGAGGCAAGGTCCAGTAATATGCAACACTTCTACCATGTAGCACACTACCCTGAGGTATTGGGTGCCATAGATTGCACTCATGTATACATCAAGTCCCTACCTGGTGAGGGGGGTAGAAGCTATGTCAACCGCAAGGGGTACCACTCCGTTAACTGCCAGGTCATGTGCAATGCTCAGGGAATTATCATGAATGTGTGTGCTGGCAGCCCTGGCAGTTATCAGAGCTCCCATATCTGGCATGCATCACAGCTGCACCAGATGTTTGCTAAGGGGGACATCCCACACTTCCATTTACTGGGGGTTGCTGGCTATGCACTGGGACCATGGATGATGACACTCATCAGAAATTCACACCCATCCACAGAAAAATGCCATAATGAGGCACACACACAAATAAGGAACACCACAGATCATGTGTTTGGTCTTTTGAAGTCATGGATTTGGTATCTCAATATATTTGGTGGAGCCCTGCAGTACTATCCAGCCACATGTGGACATATGTTCACAGTATGTGCTATGCTACACAATAAGATCCTGTGAAAACAGCTGCAGCAAGATCAGCAAAGGGAAGAGATACACAGCCCCCAACCAGTGCCTAGGTCACCGCAGCTACAGTCACAGGAGGACTTGGAGGTGGAACCCCCTGATGATGTCCCTGTAGGCAGATGTAGGTGTGCCTAGTATGCCCTGGCTTTAGCTAAGAGACAATGCATAGCACATTCACTGACAACCTAGTGCCCTAGGGACTGACACCTTACTCCCACTCACATACATATATTAAAATTCTTGATGCCATGCAACCCATACAACCTGTGTCTATCCATGTATTGGCTTTGTACTGCTTGCATCACACAGAGTCAGCCCTGAACTACAGTCCTGTCAACTGCCGCATTTGCAGGGTAAGTCTCTAACCTACACACTACTTGTAAGTTTTACTAGAATATGGTATTGTATGTATGGATCTGCTCCATTTATGCAAGGAAATACAGTGGGCTATGTGGACAGAAGTAACATCCACATGGGACTACAGATACCCAGTCCAATAGTATGTGTTCCCTAATAATCAATAGGCCTCATGGATGGAGTAGTCACTACATCAATTCAGGGAGATGTTAAACAGTGTGGTCACATGATATTTGGACTACTATCTATCCCAGCAGATCATGTGCTGTTGTTTCCCCACCCCCAACACAGCAGTGTTTAAGTCAGCAATGGTATATGAGCAGACCAGGAAATCTCAGTGCTATAGCATAGAACTCAATCACACATTGTATGTCACATACAGCGCAGGAATAACAATGTACATATTTTTGCTGTTGATTGTGTGATGAATGATTCCTTTCTGTCTGGCAGCCTGTGTGGCTCAGTGGACTAGGAAAGTTACCATGGGTGATGGTGTTGATGGTTTTAATTTGGAAGTAGTCACATCTTTTGCATGTGAGGTTTTATTATGTTGGTGTTTTCACAGACTGTCAGCCTGTGTGTCGTGTGACATTATAAATCTCGGTCACATATTAAGTATAGCAGACAGCTGGGGAATGCCATGGACATTATGAGTGAAGTGCAGTACTGCAGGAACAGGGACAGATGTAATTGTCTGTAACACACAAAATTCCAGACTGGAATACAGGTAGGTGTGGCCTGGAGTCACTTTATACATACTGACAGTCCTACTAGCCATGCCCATACACTTAGTTAAAATGAGCGCAATTCTGTTGCCTCTTCATCAAAATGACCTATTATGTATAGATATGTGTATACATACATATATGTATACATATCTATCTGTCACTATCTCTCTCTCACATACATACTGTAGTATATCTATCGCTATATAGTATCAAATAGATATATACCAATATATATAGCTATACATACTAAAATGATACATAGACTCTCCACATATATCTACATAACACATATACATATCATACACACACACACACACACACACACACACACACACACACACACACACACACACACACATACACACACAGAGCTACATTTATATATACATCCCTGTTATATACAGAAATATGTGTGTGGATGTCTGTATCACCCTACATACCCTAATAATGGTGAGTAAATCTGCATTATCACACATCCATACTGTTGCTCAAAGAATCCAAACTAAGTGCAGAACAGTACATAATCCACTTACCTACAGACACCTGTCCCTGCTGGATGTCACCATGTAGACAGACACAGATGAACAGGTGGTGTAATGTATAATTTTGTCAATGCACACATGGACAGGGCACATTGTTCCTGCCCACAGGTTTGCCTAAGTGCAAACAGCCACATATGGCTATATTGGTAACTGTACACACATAGCTGGGATAAGAGCAGTTATCTCACTGCTAGGATACAAGATGCAGATAACAATATAATCCAATATCACTCTGCAGGCTACAGATGCCATTCAACACAAGCCTAGTTTGTGTATTCCACAAGTACTGTGCCTACAATCATGTACACAACAGACGTAACCTGTGGCTCATGAGATACATACTGTGACCTATAGTATGTAAGACTAGACAGCTAGGGGTTCTAATCTCACTCCAGACTACTTGGTGTGTGTGTGTGTGTGTGTGTGTGTGTGTGTGTGTGTGTGTGTGTGTGTGTGTGTGTGTGTGTGTGTGTGTGTGTGTAAAATAACATACATGTCCTCATGGGCTATCCACCTACAATGGTTATACAGTTTTTGGACCTGTAACTTGTTGCTGGATTCCAAGCTGCCGTCTTCTACAAGGCTTGATAATGTCATCCACCTTAAGACCACCAGCTGACAGTATAGTATCAGACTTAAGCCGTGGCACATACAATATGTACTGTAAGCTATAGTGTGTAAGACTAGATAGGTAGGGGTTCTACTCTCAATACAGGCTACTTAGTCTGTGTGCATGTATGTCCATATGGCATAAATATGATCACCTTGGTAATTTAGAAATAGGTAGGGTTTGCAGTATTTTATTTGTAGCATGTGATGTGATCTCCCAAAGGATGGACAACAACAAGACCTGCTGATGTCATCAAGCATAATATATTCTAAACTGATAGTGCTAGCAGACATGAGGTGTGTTGTGTGCATCACATACTGTGATCTGTATTGTGTATGATTACATAGGTAAGGGTTCTCATCTACATACAGCCAACTTGCACTACGTGAGTGCCTTGGCATGTCCTGTATGCAGTGATTGGAAATAGTGATAGCCTCAATGTAGCCATGTCTGTGTGTGAGCCTGTTAGAGCATTTTACATCATGTTATGGAACCATAGGATATTTGAACTTCACTAGCATAATAGCCATACAGCCCTCACAATCATAGACATCTTTATACCCATAGTTACAGGATAAGCACATATTGCCCCAGTGCAAGAGAGACACAGGCAGATGCCCTGTGTTGAGATGATGGCCGCCTAGCCAGTGATACAGATGACATGTTCTGAGGTGCACTGAGGTGCTCTGTGTGCCATTAGGCAGGGTTCTGTTTCAAGTCTGCTAGACAAATCTCTCCCACAAGCATGTAGTACTAACGTCGCATATGAGGTCAATCTCGTTACAGTGAGTCATCCATCTACTATGCATCTTACAGATAGGCAGCATATGCAATCAAGCAGGGTCACACATTGCCCCATATGCAAGGCCCAGATCACCTCTGAGTAGTCTATATGTCACAGGTGACAATGACAATCATTGCAGATGATCCCCATTGAACACATACTGAAGATGTGAAGTGTCCTTGTGAGGGATCATACTGTTGTGTGCAATTGACAGTATAGCTTGGAAAGGTACATCAACAAATAGCCATTGCACTCAGATATTGGTATGCTGAGGGAAGAATACTTGAAAGTTATGAGTATGTTACTTACAGGTGAATGTGACCTCAGCTATGCCATATGATTCCTGCCATACCACTGTAGAGGCATGCTGATCTGAGGCACATTAGGTGTAAACCTTTGTGGCCAGGTCTGTGTGCCCAGTTCTTTCACCCCGAGTATGTACATCACATGTTGCGACTGATGTGTACTTACCGGGTACATAGGTCTAACTGATGGAAATGTTACTACCTATATATTTGCATGGAGTTTCTGGCCATTAATATGTCAACAAGCATGCATTCACAATACCCTCTTGCAGGATAGTGACATACTACAGAGACTCTATGAGTGCTCACAATTTGCAGGCATCAGCCAACATTGTTAGCCACAGACAGTCAGTAGTCACATGTATTGTGGCTAAATGGATTCCAAGCATAGAGGACCCAGGACTGCACCCTGTTCAGTACTGTTGCTTATAGATCAGCTATTAGAGGTGGATGTCCCTATGTTGTGTATGTGTGCCATCAATGGGCCACTTAGTGACCTCTACAATGACAGTATCATGAATGATTAAGTGGGTGCTTTGTAAATGTTTCCTGAGCAGGTGATAGAGTCAGACACCTTGCCTCAGTCTAGAGAGTTGTATGCCCTGATGTACACTCACCCATGTCCTTGGTGACAGCCTTGGAAATGTCCACCATGTGTAACAGTCATACTCCCCCTGTCACACATCCAAATTGTGTATAGTCAACTGTGTGTAGAACACATATATGTGTGTTGATCAGCTCCATGATGATTGCCCCTATGAGCATACAGATATGGATACCTAGATAAAGAGGAGTATAGTTATGTTGGTTAGTGGATGCACCACCTCTGTGCAAGGGTATAACAGTTGTCGTTGTCCACTCAGCTGGTATGCAGCCAGTGGTGTCAGTATATTTTGCAAGGGTTTCCCAATTGTGTTAGTAATCCTTGTCAGATCACATGTGGGATTCAGCCTGGAATATTAGTATGTGCAGTAGATGCTGAGTATCTTTCAATGAGAGGCCAGTTACAAACTGCTCTGTAAATATGGAAGTTATGGGACAGGTTGCAGGAATGCTATGTGTCACATGTGGTGAGGACAAGGGAGTGTAATTGATGCAGACAGTGTGGGAGTACAGGTTAGGTATGAGTAAAGACCCATCATATGTGGCATCATGGTGTATGAGGTCACTGACAATCTGGGCCTGTCTTTTAAGGTCATACATGTAACTACAATGTGCATTGTGGTTCTGCTTTGTGTGGGTGGCTACTTTTGTCACTTACCATGTCTATACAACATCACAACAACACTATGTGATTCTTTTAGCTGAGGAGGTATTGCCTCTATGTTGGGGATGCACCCTCACCCCAACTGTCACACAACACTGTCCACCTGTTATTGCACAACCTGCTAATGTCAGTTGACTACCAGTCAGGTTTGCTGAGCCATAATAAGCATGTGTTCCTCCTGTCACATACAGCCAAGTTCATGCAGTTGTAATGCTGATGACATAATGCATGGGTGTAGAGCTCTGCCTACTAGCCTGTCCCATCTGAAGGGGGTAGTGCAGTCAAGCTATGTCAACCATTCCACAGGAGGTAATAAATGGCTTTCTTGACATATATGTCTGCATTGTCTGCAAGGGGGGTAAATGCTGGTAGTCCTAAGGAGACTGATCTGTGGCCAGATACCATCAGGGAGAACTTCACACTGGGAGGGCTATACTGCTCACCCATAATAGTAAACACATGATGCAATACATCGGTGCCCAATGTGGGGATGTCATGGCACTGCTGAAGGGCATTGTAGGTAAAGACCTGGACCATCCTTTGGGCAAGTCAGCCGCAGCATGACTAAGCAACACAGTATGTACATATTACACTTCCCTAATGTGTTTGTCTGTGCTCTGTACAGACCTTGCATGACTCCCTTCTTGAACATGCTTTAAGTAACTGCAATACTTACTTGCACAGAGGACAACTAGCATGTAGTGTCAAGCAGTGTCCCCAGATCTCTGATCCTGTCACCTGAAATGCCATGATAGGTGTTAGCATGGTTATGAGCACTAACACTGTTGCACACCTAAAAACAATGAATCAAACACTGTTATTTTTGCTCAAGGCCAGATCATGCCTTCTGACTGTAGCTGTTAGAGCCCATTGACTGTTGCACTATGCAATGGATGTTGGACATATGTCTCACTCCAGCAACCATGGTCTGACAAGGTGTATGACAATATTAGGCCAGCAGGCCTTGCTGGAAACTGTGTACATCATGTACAGAGTGTTATGTTAGCTGGTGGATAGGCAAGTGTCTGACAGTCATACTCTGGAAAGATAGCTTTGGGAGACCTACGCTGCAATGATGCCAGTCACCAGTGGAGTTCACCATCCTCCATTACTGGCATACTCCATCTACCTATTCCCTCTCTGCAGTCACAGCCACTGTCAGTGGCCTCTGACTGAGTATATTAGCAGGTGATTGCATATTAGGAGCTGTCACAGAATCTCACTCAGAACTAACAGTTTTCCAGGTTCACCTAAGACACAGTCAGTTGTTCTCTGAGCCACTGACAAAGACTAAATGCCAATGACTCCACAATACTATCCTGTGGGAAATCACCTACCCCTGCAAAATACTGTAATATCCACAAACTTCACAGAGCTGAGCCATTACACATGGAGTTATGGACACAGGAGTAATGTAGCCTTTGACTTTCACTGGTCGATAAGGTGTAGGGATGCATTCACTGTTGTACAATCTATACCGACAGGTTTGGGATGTAAATCCCAGACTGTCACTGTACTGAATGTGGCAGTCATCACACTTGCCATTGTGTGCAATGGCACTCTTGCTACGTCACTATACAGGCATATCATACAACTGTAGCAGCCACACAGGTTCCATGATACACAAATATACAGTGTAGCTAGCATGTCCTATGGAGTCCGTGTCATGACCATACATGTGTAGTCTGTCTCCTAAATGCTTTGGAGGGGATGTGTATGGATCCATACAGGGAGGTGTCAGATCCCCCTGAGTACCTCCCGAGTATCCATGACAGGACTAACATGTCTCACGTGTTCTACATGCTACAACATCACTATGGTATGCATAGTACATGCTGGAGAGACAGGTATGTAACACAGACAGTACACCCTATATGAAACAGGCCCCGCATGCATGTGAATCTGCTAGAACATGCATCATGTGCAGGTTACACAATGGGATGCAGAACATAACAATCATAATTGTTATTGGGCAATTTATCTGCACTGGACAAAGGATATTTGCAGATGGGTCATCTCCATCACCTCAGCTTGTACATATATTAGTTCCAAAAACTCTGGTGACACTTATCAAGGGTAGCAGAGCTGTTCACAGATTAGGGATGCATGATTACGCCGAATGCTGCCATTGTCCTTGTTAGCCTGTTACACACATATGAACCTATGGAGCCATGCACTTATAGTGCCGTACCTTGCTGAAGACATATTTCTGCTCTGCTGACATGCCATCCTGTGCTGCTTTATTGCTGCTGCATACCCATAGTTATCCCAACAGACTCCTGAAACAGAAAAATGAACACACACCTGTCATTGTGTAACTATACAAACATTACAACATCATACAACATAAGGTACTCAAAAGTATGTGGTAGACTCTTGACAAATGCCAGCATACAGTATCGGTCATTAACCACTATAAGTGGCATGGCAAAAACAACACTGCATTATATATGTACATGTTAGCATCTTGTGCGTCAGACACATAGCTTCACTTTCCTGCATCGATGGTGAGGATGACAGAGATGTGGCACAGGTATAATTGTTTGCACAGGGTATTGTGTGGGGATGCAGGAGGCCTAGGCCGACCCAAATGGTTGACAGCATGTGTGTGAGTCAGGAAGGGAAGCAGGTAAGATGAACCATGGATAAGTGCAATGTGTGTCTGTAGGTGATCTGCATTTGATAGCGGTATGTGAGTGTGTGCATGTACACAGTCAAGCTCAGTTCTAGTCCGCCATGTGTGTATGTTGGACAGCTTTGGACCATACATGGTAGAGTTGACAGTTCACCATCTCCAGCCCTGAATACGGCAACTGGCTCTGCCGGGAGTTGCAGTGGCACCTCCATGCCCAAGGTCAGAAGCAGAGATAGTACCTGACGGTAAGTGCTGTCTGATGGGACCGTGTCCCCATGTGAATGACCAGAACCATGAACCAATGGCCTGCCATGTCATGGTGTGGACAGCATACTCCTCTCTGTAGCACTGGATGTACTGCCACTAATGGAGCATGATTTTGCATGGCCACATAGACTCTCAGCAGATGGGGTTGCTGACCTACATCCACAAGTCCAATGCTCAACTCCAAACACATGTTCCAACACAGACAATGTGTGGTCCAAGACAGACACAGCCCACCTTCTGTCCACTGCATCAGTGAACCAATCCAAGGTGTTCCCAATGTGGTGGAGGCAGTCATGGAAGTCAGACCGTGCTGCATCCATAACCCCAAGCATATATCTAATGTTCCATTCAGAATGTGCCTGTGCCTCCATGAAGGCCCAAACCATGTACTGAGTTATCTGCCATGTAACATATGCAACAGGTGGTGGATGGACATCAGGCCTCTTAAAAACACCCCTGTCAATCCACCTGTGTAGAACCTTGCCAGCTCTCTGGCTATGTCCAGTATCTACACTCACTGGAGCCATAGTTGCCACACTTTCCTGTTCAATATCCCCACCCTCTGACTGTCCAATATATGTGGTCTCATGGGACTGGGTATGTGTGGGCATGCAGACTGTGTGTGGTGACATTGAGGACAGAAAAAGTATGTAAACCTCTGGGACAGATTAAGCCTCCAAAACCCCCACCTGTGCCACACTGTGGCCACCATCATCATTAGAGTCTGAGGAGATGCTAACATCAGGTTGTATAATGGACATACACTAACCCCCTGGCCACCTGTGATAAGAAAGGAAAAAGCAGTACATTAACACCTGCACTGTTATGCTCTGCAGTAGTATGTTGTGATATATGTAAGGCTCTATATACTGTCATCACTATGATAGAACTGTTGAAACCTAACCTCATATAGTAGGACACGATGAGAGTACTCTTCCCACTAACAGTTGTAGTTATTTGAAAATAGCACCTCATTGCATTGCAATCTCATCGGCAACAGTGAGGTACACTGTTGACATTTGTGTAGACTCTGCACAGTTGACACATATAACACTCTGTAGTGTCCTTGACAATACTGTGACATCTATCAATGTGGTCACACCTACAAGGCATAGGTATGAGTCTAGCATGTGTACAGTCAGAATATATGTGTGCAGTTGGCAATCATGCCAACAGTACCGCAATTCAGGCAGCAAGCCTGGGATGACAGTCTAGGGATTACACTGCTGTAAACCTACATATATAACAAAACAGTGTCAAGCATACCAGGAGCAGGACCATGGGCTTGGCCAATACCTGATGGACCTGTGAAAAGTTAAGGAGAGGTAATGTCAGTACTACCTCATGTTCCACCAACACAAGGTAATACATCCATATATCTCACATTTACAGCAGTTACTGTGTTAATTGTTATATTGGTTAAAAGCTGAGCATGACCGTCAAACTGCAGTGAAACCTTTCTCTCCCTAGACCTGACACCCATGTAAGACTATGAATGCTCTAACACACAAATGCTACATTATTGCAATATTGATCAAACTGAACTACTTGCATGCTCCTCTGCCATGGAAACTGTGGCACCCACATCCACGATGTAGGGTGTGATGGATGCCTGGAAGCTGTTGTGTGTGCCTTGATTTGCCAGGAATTCCTGAGTGGCTGAGAGTGGTTGTTCCACTGCAGGCCCTCCACTAGTGGCACTATGATCCTTGGATACATCTGCTGCTCTTCTGTGTGCAGTATTGATCATGCCCAGTGTGCAGTACTGTACCTCATATGTCCTGCTCTGATGACCAGTGGCATTGACATCATGGACAAGGTCAGCCCATAATGCCTCCCACTATTCCCTGTTGTGCCTTCCCCTGGACAGTAGTCATTCCTGGTGCTGATGGAGCCCTTCCAGTATTAACTCATTCTCTGTATCTGTGAAAGCTGCACACCAGCTTGCATACATGTTCCTTGAAATACAACAACATAGTAACATATGTCAGGATCACATACATGGAAGTACACTATGTAGAGATACAGCAAAGACAGAATGGCTGGCAATATCCACTGTTTGATCACACATCATATTCCACAGTGTGCAAACATAATAAACATGTGGATACAACTAGGATACTAGTGATAGGTATTCCTGTGTTTGCCATAACATATACTGCTGTGTGTTCATACAGCTGACACTGGAGTCTATTGCAGTGTGTCCCCAAGAGGCAACCCCCCTGATAATATGCCAAACCAAATGTGCCAAACAAGTAGCAGTGTGCATTTAGAACCACTGTAAAAGGAGAGTTCCATTAACCCACTGTGCCACATTGACAATATACATTCTACCCTTGATGTCTTGCATATCCTCTGTATGTGTAACAAATCTGGAGATCACTAACATGTATTTATCACAGTTCTAAGAAAGGCTTAATGCTGTAATCCCTATTCCCATAAGTATAGTCAGACATCTGCATCCTGATGTAAACAAGATGATCACATGCCTGATGGGGTACAGTACTCCTCTGCTGATATGTGCTGATAGGTAATACTTTGCTTACAAGTGGTCTGTGTGAGGAACACCTCATACCCAATGGTTCCCAATAGCCAGCTGATTGCCTTTTTAACATGCTTCTCATTAGCAAGTGATTGCCTCTTAACAAGTCTGTAGTTCTGAAAGGCTAATTGCAACCAACACAGCTGATTTACACTATCATCAGACAATCACATACAAACACAGTACAATATATAAGGCCTTTATGTAGATTAGGGGCCCTTTCTGATATGCTGTGTTGGACATTATTGGGGTGAGGAGACTACTTCATCACAAAGGGTAGGTAGGTTTGTAGCAGCAAGTTTTACATAGAGATGGGTGTGCTACAGGCTGCAGCTGATGTTGCAAGTAATAGGCATAGACAGAGAGTGTGAACACTCTGGAGGACAACAAGCAGTAGGGGTAACTGTGGGAGCTGTGTCAGCCTTGTTGTAGAGGCAGAGCCACAGTGAGGCTATCCTTTCCAGTCCAATTAAGGCATGTGTTTAAGGTAAGCATGTTAGGCAATGGTATAACTAACAGAGTAATAGGTCATATGTTTGTTGAGCAACATGGGGATAAATATAACAATATGTCCACCATTTGGGCAACTGTCAGGCCATGTGTTACAATCTGATAGCAATTTGGAGCATGAATGACGGCAGTTCATGTTACAAGCAGGTACTTCAAATGTATATGTTAGGTGTGCAGCTGTGCTAATTGGCACTGTGAGTTTGAAAGGATTTTGTGGTGCTGTCTGATATTAGTGGCCCTCATTTGCAGTACCTGAGTTGAATTTCTCTGTGAATGCATATTAATGTATGACTTGACACTTTATGCACTTATACTTTTGCTATAGGGATAGGTGAAGTGTGTTTCTATCTGCAGGTCGTGAAGTACATCAGTGAAATGCAGTCATTTCATTTGATATGCATTGTTGGAGAGGAGTGCATGATGCAGTCATTATTTGCTGGCTTCATAATACTATAATTCTGCAGCTATCCACCACTGGATTTGAACCCAGGACTGTGTGTGGCAAAATGCACTCTTTGCAAGGCATTTAACAGACTGAGCTACTGAATCACTGCTACAGCAGGTGTATTTGCAAGATATATGTGCACACATACAGGCTCTGACAAACATTTTCTACAGCTATCAGTATGTACATGGCTTTATATGGATGTATTTCTGCACCAGGGTCCCAGTTGAACATGTATTTTGCCATTAATGCCTTAGTGGGTGTTTTTTTACATGTTCCTGATAAAGGGGTGCATTTACCTGCTATCACAGGCCTCACTTACATCCATTATTATGTCTTTGGCTTTATAGTGGTGTACTTTTGCACCAGAGTCCCAGGTACACTCCCATTTTTTCCCATTACTTTTTAATCCAGTTTGCACAACACAGCATGGTGCACAACTCCCCTGAAACATGCTTAATGACTGTAACTGGCAATTACTATGTTTTGTTTACACCACCTGCTTCATTGAAGAGTTGTGTGGTGTGGCAGGTTAATGCAGTGGTCTGCAGGTGCGATGGTCTTGGGTGGGTTCAAAATATGGGGCAGGTGTTTATTTTGTAACTGTGTATTACAATTTTAAAAACAAATATAGTCAACATAGTTCTATTTAGCTGAGCTCAGTGAAGCTGAGTTACATGGCGTGTTGTGCAGTGTCGTGCTAAAAAATATAATGAAAAGAAAAATGGGGGGATAGGAAAGTGGTGAAATGGGTGCAAGCAGGGGGTAAAAACATAGTTAAAGGGAGGTAGGGATGTGCAGGAAGCATGTATTAAAGAACTATAGCTATCCATTTCTTGTACAGCAACAACTGTGCACTTTGACAGAATTTGTACATGACTTGGAACTCTCATCCCCAGAGAGAGTGGTGAGGGCAATATAGCTGCATTGTCAAGCCAATTGCATCAAATTACCTGTGTGTGAAATGGAGGGCTATATATGGGGCGATATATATTTTTTTTGGGACAGCTGCCCATTTTTTTTAAGTTGAGAGTGGAATGTTTGGGACTAGACATAGGTACATGTTGGGGAGGTAAGCTGAGTAGGTGAGGATGCATTTGCAGACAGACAAGACAGCAGACATGGGTGGTGTGTGACAGATTAGGGGGGTGAACACCTTGCATATGGAGGATGTTGTGAAATCTAAGTTCCATGTGCCTCATCAAGGCAGCAGTGTGACTCACCTCCCCACCCATGGGATTGTCAGTACTGCTCTGTCCTGCCCCAGGGTGGCAGTGGTGGAGGCTGGGCACAAGGGCAAGGCTGCCCCACCAGGTTGGCCATCATGTCCTCAATCTGGCATAGGTGGTGGTCAAAATCACAGTAGACTATCTTGCATACCAAAAACTGGCAGCTCAGCCTGGGTGAAAACTCCCCCTCCACCACTGTCTCCAGAGGTGGGCCCGACCCCATCCCATGGGTCAGTACTATTCAATGCCACAGGGTAGTTCAGGGACAGCAGAGGGGGCACCACTCACCTGGGTCCCAGACATTCTGGGACCCGGTGCCACAGCAGGAGGAGGCAAGGTAGGTGGATCAGTCAGCTCTGGCCTTCCTTGATGTGTTGTGGTAAATGAGGTATAGCAATAAGTTAAGGTTAGTAATAATGAAAGCATTGTTAGTATTAACAGAATGGAACATCATATTTATTAATCCAAATATATATTAATGTATATTATGTGTAACACAACATTAAGTAACATAACAGTCAGTATTTTAACAGCATGCCAGTAAGATTTAAACCATAAGACCAACAAAACAGTTAGATTAACAAAATACGTTAAGATTGAATCATAATAAATCATAACAATAATAAATCACATTTTACCAAAATATATTTAGTTTAACAAAATGTGTTGATATTAAACCATAATAATAAATAACAATAATAAATAAATGAAGATAAGGGATGGGGAGAGAGAGAGAGAGAGAGAGAGAGACATTCCATTACTGACAATGCAAACTATAATCCTGAAAAGACTGATAATAAATACTCTACAGGTCTGTAGTGTCAGTTTTGAGTACAGTGACTACCATTCTCCTATAGCTGATGTAGCACATACATACCTCTCAAGTTGTTACCATGGGTGAGTATGGTCCACACAATGATAAATGCAGGTACATATTAAGCGCTTTTGTCAGAGCAAACCTGACTTCATCAGAATCTAGTTACAACATACAAAAGCAGGCTTATAAAAAAACCTAAATTAATCACATGACATAACTCAATTAAACACCATCCATTTTTAAAGCAAAATAACATACTCTTTTTAAACCTTAAAAAACATACTATGATTTGATACTTTATACCTTATAGGATAAAAGCCTCAAAGTGCTGGCTATTGAAATACTTTCAATATCAATAGGCTTTCAATAGGCAGGAGTCAGAGCTGGTCATGGCAGAGTTAATGATGTTAAGATTTGCACTGGGTGTGACAAGGGTGGACAGGATTAGGAATAAGTATATTAGAGGGTCAACCCAGGTTGGAAGGTTTGGAGACAAAGCCAGAGAGGCAAGATTACATTGGTGTGGACATGTGCTGAGGAGGGATGTAGAGTATATTGGGAAAAAGATGCTAAGGATGAAGCTGCCAGGTAACAGGAAAAGAGGAAGGCCTAACATAAGGTTTATGGATATGGTGAGAGAGGACATGCAGGTGGCTGGTGTGACAGAGCAAGATACAGAGGACAGGAAGAAATGGAAAAAGATGATCCGCTGTGGCGACCCCTAATGGGAGCAGCCGAAAGAAGAAGAAGAAGAAGGGAGCATTATAGAGAGCCTCACCATGTACATAACATCTGACCAGGAATCAACAACTATGGGTAGCCTCTACATGTCTCCCTACAAGGATTCAATATCCCTGTTCCTATGCTCTCCCTCAGCAGCATGCCATCATCAATAAGCATGGTGCTCTGCCGAGTAGGATCCGTAGCTGTGTACATGGATACATTCCATGTAGGCTCTACACAGTGCCTACATGGATTTTGTTAAATCCTGGAGGAGGTTTCCAATAACTGAGCCCAGGAGAACAGGAGGCTAAAGGGCTTACTGAGGATACTCATAAGTTTGAAGAAAAATATGTGCACTTAGAAAAGAAACTGAAAATTATAAATGATATTTTTATTATTATTTTTTTTATTATTTTATAACTCTGTATGCAGGAGTAATCCAAACACAAAGATAACAAAAGAAGTAATTTGCTTTCAATGCATTATTGCAGCACAACCTGTATTAGCCAGAAATTGAAAATATAGTACCCATTCTTATGTTACACCAGCATATGTCATTAGTATGAAGAGATTGCAAATGTAAAGATCACCATCACATCATAGCAATATAATGATTGATTCCATGTTTCCACAACCATTTCCCAAAATTTTCCTTTATCTGAATAAAGTTCTAATCAGAATTAAAAGTAACAGTTAATAAACATTGCACTGATGTATTGCATTATGCATGAATTTATTGTCACTACTTCTTGTTTGTCTCTCTACTTTCCCTCTCTCTTTCCTTTATTTTTATTATGCATTCCTTTGCCCTTCTAATTTTATTTCTCTCCCATTTCTGTTCATTTTTCCACAGGTCTAGTATCCTTGGAGGCAGCCCAATGATGTTCTTCCCAGGTCAGGGAATGTTCACCCTTTGCCCATCCAGGAACATCCTCACAGGATTTGGCAGTAGAACTGGTCCTGAAGGCACCCTGGCATGTGGCAGCCTGGAAGGCCTCACAAACTATGGCCTTTGGAACTTGGTTGAGGATGTGGTGGAGCAGATAAGGAGATATGCAATCAACTAGTCCAGGATACTTTTAAGCAGGTTGAAGACTTACTGCCCAGTTGGTGCCAAACACCATGCCATTATAGGACACCATTCCCTCAACATTGGGGTCCTCTTCTCTAACATCGTTAGGCGGTGAACATTTTTGAGATATTTTAGACCATGGGTTCCCCTGAGCTCAACTCATTTTCACCTTTTCTTCTCTAATCCTCTCACCTACACCCTGTAACCTACTTTCTTCCCAAGCTACACTCTTACATAAAAAAATTAAAAACATGGGGTCTATCTACCACACAAATATGGAATCCCTCCTCTCTCACCACTTCCAGCATAGCCCTCTTGATGTTTTCCTTCTGTGTTTCCCTATTTGTTCTGTTTTCCCTTTTATAGTCTTTCCTTTCTTCCCCTTTCCACTCTTAAAACAAACCAAAAGGGAGTCCACATAAGGATATCCCTATACAAAACATTTAAAGCCCTTTATATTTTATAAAAGTAATAAAAGCAGTTCTACATGCTGCTTGCAGTAAATACTTCAAGCCTGATGATGCATAGCCATGTTCATTCTCAATATCTCAAAACATATGAATGAATATGGGCACTTATATTTTCAAGGAGTACTTCACACATACTTAAGGATTAACTTCAATGGGTTTATGTTTTTGCTGCAAGGGGTGTTTTTTAAATGGCCTGGGACTATAAATGCCACCCTTGGACTTCTAAATACAAGATTAAACATACCAGCCTAAGACTTCCAAACCCAGGATTAAACAGCAAGCGATGTATACTTATTAGAAAATTGAAACCATGAAATAATTTTTCCCTGAAAAATTTAAATTAAAAATTATATGCTTAAAGCTAATTTTAATTCTGGAATCAAAATGGGGATACTTGTATATCTTTGTTATTAATAATAATTATATAAAATTGATAAGATTCATACCACAAAACCATAATTATTAAGGTAATATAGCACTCTTCATTAATCTTCACTTATTTTCTTTCCTTTTTTTATTTTCTTTATATTTTGTCAAAACACATAATCATCATTATATAGGTAAATATATATCACTTAGTGCTGCTTCTTCACACAAATTTTCTCTTGTTCTTTTCCTTTCCTTAAAAATGTATTTATCGGCTTAATATTGCTTCTTCTCAATTAAATGTAAAACTGATACATAAAAGGGAACTAAGTGTGATAAAAGCAAAAATGGTGATATTATAGTTTTAATGCTTATGGTTAGTAGGTTTCAATGAATGAATGAAAGATAATTTAGAAGTAACGATCTACTATAGCAGTAAAAGAGATTCTAAGTTGTCACTTATGAAACATAAATATAGAATCAGTGGTTGCAAGCGCTCCTTGTACACCAAGTTTAACACAAATGCAGAAATAGAACGCCTGTATCTGCTTATCAAAAACTCACAAAACTAACTTGCCGTCTTCCTCTTCAATGCCAACCACACAGATAGACAGACATTACCAGTTAATGAAAAATATTCCAGAGGCACAAATCATAAACAGGAACGCCTAAAGGGTAATCCAAAAGGTTCCAAATGTGGCAACAGTTAAGCGTAAAAAATGCCACTTACTGTAGAATGCAACCACCACACACAGTAGAAATGAAATGTTCAGTAGTATCCGACTGATACACACAGTTGAATGAAATGTTCAGTAATATCTGACTGATAGTATCCACAGACTCAAAGTAAAAACAAATTCCATTTATTAAAATTAAAGGTTAAGCGCTTTCACTCACACAAAGTGAGCTTCATAAGAACAACTCAAACACTGATTCCAACTGTTTAAATAACCTCTTTGGCGCCAAATCTCTTAAAGTGGCAACATTCTGAATACAAATTATCAAAATTCACATCAAACACTTTCAATAAATATCACTGTTCTCACATCCTTACACATACATCAAACAAGATGAGAGAGACAAATGAATATGTTATGAGGGAATGGGGAAAGAAATATACCTCATTGTTAGGGCTAAATAGGAAAAGTGCTGAAGAGGTTGACAACAGGAACCATGTGATGAGATCGGAAGGCTATAGTAGGGCTTGTTTCATTGAATATGGACCATATATCAATAGAATCAAAGACATACTAATAGAATATTGGAATGTTTTGATGGCAGATCAGGATTATATTGATATATTGGGTACAGGACCAAATTTTGTTTATAAAAGGGGGAAAAATCTAAAAAGTATACTGGAAAGTGTTACTAGGGAGTCAAGGACTGCTTGCAGTACCAAGCATACTACAAAATGTGGCAGTTGCAATCAATGTTATGCCATCAACGAAGATGAAGGTATTGTCTTGAACAACATCAACAAGACAAGAATTACCTTCAAACAGGGTAAATGCAATTCAAAGTTTATTATTTATTTAGCTAAATGTACATTATGTTCTGGATACTATATAGGTAAAACCGAGAGGCATTTCAAAAGGCAGATATACACACATTTATATAGTATCAGGACTAAGGATAATAACAATGCACTTTATAGACACACAGAGTCAATGGGTATAGAACACACTTTTAAATTTTCCATTTTGGAAAATATAAAAATGGATCCTAGGGGAGGCGACATCAGAAATTTACTGGCTTACAAAGAAGTCTGGTGGCAATTATTAACTGATGGATGTACACCACCAGGCTTGAACGATCATATAGCTATTAAACCACTTTTGTACAACAAATGACTGTAGTATTAGGTTGACAATGTACATGATACTTTCAGCATTTGCTGAATAGGATTTTATATTAAGAAATTGTGTTACAGTGTGTAAGTATATTTCTTACACAATAGTATTTTTTATACATTAGTTTTTATACATGTTTGATTTATGTGTAAGGATGTGAGAACAGTGATATTTATTGAAAGTGTTTGATGTGAATTTTGATAATTTGTATTCAGAATGTTGCTACTTTAAGAGATTTGGCGCCAAAGAGGTTATTTAAACAGTTGGAATCAGTGTTTGAGTTGTTCTGATGAAGCTCACTTTGTGTGAGTGAAAGCGCTTAACCTTTAATTTTAATAAATGGAATTTGTTTTTACTTTGAGTCTGTGGATACTATCAGTCGGATATTACTGAACATTTCATTCAACTGTGTGTATCAGTCGGATACTACTGAACATTTCATTTCTACTGTGTGTGGCGGTTGCGTTCTGCAGTAAGTGGCGTTTTTTTACGCTTAGCTGTTGCCACATTTGGAACCTTTTGGATTACCCTTTAGGCATTCCTGATTATGATTTGTGCCTCTGGAATATTTTTCATTAACTGGTAATGTCTGTCTATCTGTGTGGTTGACACTGAAGAGGAAGACAGCAAGTTAGTTTGGCGAGTTTCGGATAAGCGGATACAGGCATTCTATTTCCGTATTTATGATACATAAATAAGTAATAGCATGCATGCATACATAAAAGTAACTAGCATTAAAGCTACTTCTGCTCATGAACTATCCATGAAATAGGCTTGATTGGCATTAAGTGACATGGGGGGTGTAGCTAGTATATTTATTAATACTTATATTTCTACAACTTCAGCATTTGAGGATTCTACCCTGCTTCAGTGATAATGAAGCACTATTCTAAAGTTATCTAAAATATTGTAAATGTAATGAAAGGTGCAAGAAAAGTCACTACAACTTCTTTCACCTATCCATCCATTAGTGAAACGCACTTGCCTTCATTTGAGTACATATGTGATATATATTACATATCTATCCACCAAAAGCACTAGAAAGTTTTAGATTAAAGTTCTACTACAAGCATCAGCTTCCCACATCAGCTAAAGTAACATTAGTAAGATAAGATCCCACATCTTCCAGGTAGGAGCCAAAACCTTTGCAAGTCAGTATATTTATAAAGAGGAAGTATGAACAGCAAATATAGCTTCATCATTTATAATTCACAGAAAATCCGCAAAAATACTACATCTACAGTATACTCATACGTTGAACTTCCCTTCAGAAACTCCTCAACTTAGGATTAATGAAGCCTTTTGCAATGAAATAGGAATCATCCAACTGGTTTCATTGATTCCCATATTTTATTGACAAAATGCTATCTAACAGAGTGCGATTATGCAACAATGGATTAAAGAAGTTTCTCCCTACATCCAAGGCTGCTTAATCTGAGAATTAGAATATTTAGAAATGTGAGGATGCAGAATGTGCAGGCTACATTATTTATCCATTCAATTATTTATTTATTTATTTATTTATTTATTGTTGTTGTTATAGTCAACAATGTCCAACATTAACTATATATTGTGATGTATATTATCTTACAGAATTTGCATTTTATGACTGTCCATAAATTCCTCCCACAGTGCTCACAAACACCCCCCAGAACCTTGCTCTGAAAAGACTATAAGCCATCCCATCTCGAATGGCACAAGAAATGTAACAACGCCATTTTCTACAAACAAACCACACCAGTAATTAATAATTAGTTCTAATTGCTTTCTGCCTCATAAAGACAAGAAAAAAATTAACCAAAAGAAACTGCAGCCACTAAATATCAAAAATGTGCAAACTCAGCAGTGTTTTTCATAGCAAAATCAACCCCAAGAGATCTCTCAAATTATCTCATGTCAAAGTAAGTAAGAATGCCCTAAGCAATAACCCCATTATGTTATGTCAGGTGTAGTTCAAAATGCCTCATTTGTTTACATTTATGCTAAAGAAGTAAACAGTGACAATCAAAACTGGTTTAGTTCTCAGAAAAAGATCTCCTGCACCTTTTATATAATGATTGTCTATTCCATGCTGACGGAACTCTCATTACAACAATATACACTCAGCTGGTTTGCTTAAGCCAAGGATAGTATGTTAGATAAAATACCAATGCAATAAAAATGATTAGTTGCCATCAATACATTTACCACCAGTATAGTTGCAGTCTTTACTGAATACCTAGCTCTTCATTTTACATTATGTATACTCACAAATAAAACAAAAATGCATCACAATGACTAACAATCACGTCAGATTAAAAAAATACAATAAAAAATATCCATGCTTGTTAGTATGCCTTTGTTGGTTTAAAAAATACTTAAAGATTTTATTTTCCCATCACCTTGAACAAGAAATGTCAGGTCATAGTGACTTGGTAATGATTTTAATATCCATCTTTAAGAGAAAACTAAAAAATAACAAGTTAAGCTGATGTGTTATCTGCTTTTAGACATGTTATTTGTTATATGATTCTCTTTATATTGTGCTGTGTTAGAATTGTAGTTCACTCCCAGATGAAAGCATCCACTTTGATTTGTTGTAAAGGATATGTTGAGAGAGCTGAACAAACCATATCTTGGTTTTAGTTGGTTTGAGTTTTATTTAGACTTGTTTGGCTTGCTTGCTGTACTCTGCCTGAATATTGCCGATCTTTGTTTGCATTATATGTTGAATTGTTTTTCATTTAAGGACTGGTTACGTCTACTTTTTATCTTTTTTCTTATATTACATTTATTTTGTTTTAGGTTTTCTGTTCTGTTGGAGTTTTATGAGGTATTGGCTAGGGTTAGTTTGAAAAGTTAGTAAAAACTTCCTTTGCAAACAGTAAAAACAACAGCTAATTAGTGGGATGAGCTGAGCTATAGCATTCCTCATTTAACTAGAAATACTTGGAGGCATCTCTATTTAGCTGAAGTGCGTGTTTGGCTTGCTTGCTGTACTCTGCCTGAATATTGCTGATCTTTGTCTGCATTATATGTTGAATTGTTTTTCATTTAAGGACTGGTTACGTCTACTTTTTATCTTTTTTCTTATATTACATTTATTTTGTTTTAGGTTTTCTGTTCTGTTGGAGTTTTATGAGATATTGGCTAGGGTTAGTTTGAAAAGTTAGTAAAAACTTCCTTTGCAAACAGTAAAAACAACAGCTAATTAGTGGGATGAGCTGAGCAATAGCATTCCTCATTTAACTAGAAATACTTGGAGGCATCTCTATTTAGTTGAAGTGCTTGTTTGGCTTGCTTGCTGTACTCTGCCTGAATATTGCTGATCTCTGTCTGCATTTTATTTTTCCCACCCACATACTCAACTGTTGTTGTATTCTTTAGTTTGGTGTCTTTTGAGTTGCCTGCTCCTACTATAAATCTAATTTTGGACACTCCTTCCAGTCTCATCGCATCAGTTCATTCTACTGAGGACAGAGTTAATTTAGGAAGGCCTACCCCTTAGTTTCTTAATATTGAATTATTTTCTGTTTCCTCCCTTCCCACTTAACTTAAAAATGCACTTTATTTAGCTGTTTTTACTGTATTATTTTCCTACTTTATTACTTTATTTTGCTTTTCCTGCTTGTTCTTAAAAGTGTTCAATTGCATTTCTTCTGCTGCATTTATTACTGCTTGTTAATAGTCTAATTACATTGTAACTGTTTTCCTAAGCCTCTTAGTTTTGGTTTAAGCATGTGGGCTTCAGGCCAGTTATTTTACATTAAGGAGGTTTGTGGTCTACTCTCTCGTCTGGGAGGAGACGGTAGCCTCTAACCTTCTGAGCCAGTAATTGCTGGTTGAAGGCTTATTGTGTGTGTTTTTATAAGTGCCTTTGTTTTGGTTTAAGCACTTGGATTCCAAACTAATTATTTTATATACAAAGATTTATGGTCTTTGTGGCAGAAGAGGATAGCCTACACCCTTTTAAGCTGGGAATTGCTAGTTAAAGGCTTAGTATGTCTGTTATTCTGAAAGTGTCTTAGTTCTGTTTTAAGTACTTGGGCTCCAAACCAGTTATTTCACATTAGGAAGGTTTGTGGTATATACTGCTGTAGTAGGAGAGTGTAGCCTACACCCTTCTAAGCAGGGAATTGCAGGTGAATGATTATTGTGTCTGTTATTCTAAGTGTTTTTGTTCTGGTTTAAGCACTTGGGTTCCAGACCAGTTATTTCACACTAGGAAGATTTTTGGTCTACTCTCTTGTGGGAGTATTCTACTGAATTGCTGCTTTATTTAAACAGTTTTTTCTGATGTGACTGAGATTTCCTGCATTTTGAATTTTTAGTACTTCTGTATTTTATAGCATGGGCTAGATTCAGACTTGCTGAATCTAGACTCTTTGGTATCATTTGAGCTCTAAAACCAGCCATCTTAAATTAAGAAGGCCCCCATGAACCTTTGTGGCAGACGTGTGCAGCCAAGAACCCATCTGAGTTGAGAATTGCTGGAATAAGGCTCAGTCTTGGACTTTTTCTTTGGTTATTTTGTTTAAAATTGTTTAACGTCACTTGTATTTAAGTGTCGTGTTTGTGTGGGTTTATGGTCAGTTTACCGGAGCTGCTCAGAGATTGGTGACTTTAGCCAGAGATCTGAAGGAAATTGGAAGTAAATCCAAGGCATGCATTGAAATCTGCTGAAAATAAATATTCCAAAGCCTACATTGCACTTTGAAAACAAGAACAGTATTCTACTGAATTGCTGCTTTATTTAAACTGTTTTTTTGCTATAGTGACTAATTTTCTGCACTTTGAATTTCTAGTAATCTTGCATTTTATAGCATAAGCTAGCTTCAGATTTGCTGAAGCTAGACTGTTTGATATCACTTGAGCACAAAAAACAGCCATCTTACATTAAAAGGGCCACCTGCACCCTTGTGGCAGAAGTGTGCAGCCCAGGAACCATCTCAGCTGGGGATTGCTGGAATAAAGCTCAGTCTTGGGCTTTCCCATTGGCGACTTTGTTTTTAAATTGTTTAACTTCACTTGTATTTAAGTCTCACATTTGCACATAGCTGCACATCATGCAATGGGGTTTAGCATGACTTTATATAGCCATGCATAGAAGCAACTGCCTGGAAAGACAATTTTCCCTAGATATCTGCTAGGGAACTCTCCAAAGCTCCTTTTCTTCACTGTATGCAACACAATTTCACACTGCTGCCCTGTGAGCAACTCAGTTGTGCATTGTGAAGTACTGATGCAGTTTTCTACTCCTAGCCCTCCATAGAATAGCTGCATTTTGGAAGTTATACAGCAAAACCTGATCCATCCAGCCCACTCCCCACTAGTTACTACAGTATATACCTGCTATAATGGGCAGCCAGTTTCCCCCCATTTCTCCAGCCATCCTGATTGACATGGGCATCCTGAGGCAATGTAACAATTCTCTCATCTATACTGACAACCAATTACTTCTAAAACAAATACAACATGTGAGAGATGTATCTATACTATGAATCTGAAATAAATTCTCTCACATAACAACAAAACAGATATCAAACAGGTTGTCTGCACACACACTTCATCTCTTGCACATAACAAGCTCACAACACGTAAACCAACATATGCGGAGGTACTCACTAGAAGGCTACCTAAAGATCAGAGACCCCCCCAAGCGCAAACCTACTGCACACACAGTAGACTCAACAGAATCCACTACACATAATAATCCACACAACAGTGTCTCAGTCAATAAGCCCCTAAAACAAAACACCTGAAAACCAAATGTCTTGGTCATAGGCGAGTCCATAATGAGATACACAGATGTCCACCTCTCCAGGCTGAACAAGAAGAAGGTCAAAGTCAACTACATGTTGGGTGCCAGGATCCGTCAGATCATGCATGCACTCATGTCTCTCAAAAACAAGTACCGTTATGACTCTGTCATAGTCAGCATGTTGGAGTGAATGACATGAGATGTACCTCAATGGACTATATGAAGATAGACGTGACTGAGCTTTCAGATTATGTGTCCCAGGAAGGTATGTCCCTAGACCTAAGGAGTATTCTACCTTCACCCAAGGTGATGCTTAATATAAACAAGAAATGACTGACTTCAACTATTGGCTTAACTGCTGGTGTCAATCCAGGGGGCTCCAGTATCTGTCTGCCTGGGAAGATATAGTCGAAAGGCTATGCTGTTTTGCCAGAGATGGTCTTCACCTTTTGCCTTTTGGCTTTCAGTTACTGGTAAAGGTACTTGCCTCCTCATGGTGCCTTTTTCAGGCAATGTCATAACAACAAAATACCCAACGTAAAAATAAAAAAACACTAGACACAAACTCAAGGGTATGCTGCTTAATGCTAGGAGTTTAAATCGGATATTGCACTCACTGGAAGCACTCCTTACTTTGAAAGATACCAGTGTCTGTACAAACACAGAGACATGGTTCAAGGCTGCAGAGAGCATCCCAGCCATGCAAGGCTACAGTACCCTCCACATGTTCAGACCTCAAAAAGGGCATGAAAGAACCAAAGGCATCTTTATTAAAGACCAATATACCTCAAGACTGATCAAACAGTATGACTCCCTAGAGCTACTCCAAGTCCAGCTAACTGTAGGTAAACCCCCCTATCCATATCACTGTTAGCTATAGGTCCCACACCATGAACCACGAGAACCACTCTGTCTACCTGGACCTACTTGAGTTACTCACTATACAGCCAAACACCTTGGTCAAGGGTGATTAGAACTATCCTTCCATTGACTGGGAGTTGTATATCATCACAAACATGCTTGCCTAAGGTTCCTGGACTTTGTTAATACAAATGCTCTGGAACAGATAGTCTGCACCCCACAAGGGGCTTGAATGTCCTAGACTTAGTACTTATCAACATAGGGGGTCTCTGCACTACCACCTGTGTATTGCCCTCCCTGGTAAGGTTTGATCATAAATCAGTCTCGTTCAAAGTATCGATTATAAATGACCCCCCCCCCCCCAAGAACAAAAAGGATGAAAAATTTCTCCAGGACAAACTATAGACTCCTAAGCGATGGCATAAATTGTTTCAACCCCCCTGTGGCCACTGTCAACAATGACTGCAGGTGTACACAGATGCCCTTTATAAACGCCTATTCAAATGAATACACTCTGCTGTACCTGAATGGATGAAAACAAGGTCCTCACAAAAAAAAAAAAAAAAAAAAAAAAAGCCATCTGGACATCAAGCATAAACAGGTTATACAACAAAAGGAAGAAACTAATGTCTATGAGCAAGAGGGTAATAACTTAGCAGAGAAAGGACACATTCCACAGCTTGAACAAGCAAATTAGAAATCTTGTAAAATCCTCTAAAGCTAATTATGAAGCTAAACTAGCATCCCTAGCTAAGGATAATCACAAGGCATTCTTTAACTACATCAGAAATCTAAAAGGGAAGGCCCATGTTTGTGCCAAACTAGTACTGGATGGTACAGCTCATACTGACTCTGAGGACATCACCAACCTCCTAGCAGACAGATTTGGCACAAACTTCACCCCCCCCCCCCCCGTCCCCACCAGACATACCCAAAAGCCTACCTGTCACCAGTCCTCTACTTAGTATCTCCAAAGAGCAGGTCATAACCACAGTCTGTGGCTAAAAGCACAGCTTCTATGGCACTGGATGACATCTCAAGCTGCCTACTAATTGGTCTTAAACAGGACCTAGTGGAGCGACTTGGCACTCTCTTCAACTACAGTCTAAGTACCAGCTTTGTCTCAGCAGAGTGGAAAACAGCAACAGTAATTCCCTTGCACAAAAGGGATCAATCAACAGACCCTAGGGACTATACACCCATAAGCCTAACCAGCCCTATCTGCAAGGCCATGGAGAGAATCATCATAGAACTTATCAACAAAGACACAGGTGACCTTCAAACTCTTGACCTGACACAATTTGGCTTTGTTAAGGCAAGATCATGCTTATTAAACCCGGTGGACGTTTTTGAAAATGTCACCAAAGCTCTGGATGAAGGCAAAATAGTACATATAGCCTATCTTGACTTAGCCAAGGCCTTTGACACAATCCCACACTCAGCATCATTGAGAAACTCACCCAGCTTGGAATTAAGGGGTCCAAATGGATAGATGATAAAATCAGCAAAAGGAGAGAAGTATTGCTGGAATTGAATTCATCCTCAAGTCTTGGTGACTACATTCAAGAGGTGGTTCCTGTTTTTCACAAAATCTCACCAAGATAATACTAATATATAGACTGTATTTTAGCAAAAGGAGAGAAGTATTGCTGGAATTGAATTCATCCTCAAGTCTTGGTGACTACATTCAAGAGGTGGTTCCTGTTTTTCACAAAATCTCACCAAGATAATACTAATATATAGACTGTATTTTATATAGCATGTATCATGGAAAGACGTAGGTTAAAAAATAAAGAAGACCGCTCTGTGCACAAGTCCCAGGATAAAAAAGTGTATAATCATGGTAGGTGCACTGGTACTACGACTGGAAAAAATGACAGTGTAGAATCCTCAAGACATGGAAATATTCCTACAATGGGGCTAGGATAGGCCCAGGGGAACGATGGCCCCCTGTTGTGGAAAGAAGTAGCAGTCTACAAAAATCACAAAAACTGGCAGGCCAAAAAGGAGCCATGTAGACAACAGAGTGGACTATTCAGGATAAGAAAACATATTATGTATTGTTTACTATTATTCAAGAAGCCAAGAATTTCCAGACAAAAGTTATACAAAAAGATTAAGAGAGAAATTAGAGGAAAGAAAAATACTTCCACAAGAAAGCCTTGTGCCATTTGGAAAAATAAGTGGCAGAGGAAGTGCTAAAATTTAAAAGAACAACATTTAGAGATGTTTGAAGGGTATAAAAAAGCAATATGGGCATGGGAAAGAAAGGGAGATCTGATATGGTACAATATTTATGCAAAGGAGAAAGCCAAATTAATCAACAGAAAAAGGCAGCCCCAAAGATATTTGAAGAGAAATATAGGCAAAGGCATCTAGATATGGAAAATTTCACAATAAAAAAATAAGATCACAATGAAGGAATGTAGAACAGGAGATTAGTCAAGTAGAAGGTGAAGTTATGGAATATTTGCAAAGAGAAAGATTCAGTGTAGAAAGTGTAACCCAGCTCATATCAAAACATGGTGAAATAAATAGTCCCCAAAGTAAGGAGAAACAAGAGGAGCAGGAGACATCTGAAGAAAAAACGTAGACATGGGAAAGAAAAAGAGATTTAATATAGTACAATATTTATGCAAAGAAGAAAGTAAAACTAATCAATGCAAAAAGAGCAGCACCAAAGATATTTGAAGAGAAATACAAGCAAAGACATCCAGATATGGAAAATTTTACAACACAAAAAATAAGAAAGCAAAGAGGAAAAATAGAAATGAGGATTAGTAATGGAGAAGTTAAAGGAATAGAAATGGAGGTTATGGATTACCTGCAAAGTGAAGGATTTAGTGTAGAAAATTTAACTCAGATAACAACACAACAGGATAGAGCAATGGACACCCAAATTAAGGAGAAACCAGTGCAGCAGGAACCATCTAATCAGTTGACATATGAGTATAATTTGGAGCCTTCTATAAGAAACCAGTATAAACATTCAGTTGGAGCTATACAGCAAGGGAAAGAACAGGAATCTGTGGCAACTCTGACACAGTCAATGTCATGGAGTGATGGGCCAGTGAGTTCCCATATGAAATAGCAAAAGATGACACAGGGTGAAACTGAAGAGAACAGGGCACAGGAAGAAGCTCTGGAACGTTCTATAGAATGCCTGCAGGAAATTGCGAAAAAAGAATGTGCCCTCAGTTTAGAAGAAAATTATCTAAGAGAAGAGTTACTTGATTTAATAGAGATGGCTAGACATATTATGATCAATGAAAGAATTAGACTGCAGAAGGTCAATAAAACCCAAAAAGTTAGAAGTTTAATAAAACAAATGAACTAGGTTATTAGGACTATCCCTAGAGATTCATGCACTATAACAGAAGGAAATAGGATACATTACTGTGCAGCATACCTCTCAGCTGTACAGATTTTTGCAGAATGTCCAGATTTTTGGCTCACATTTTTGGCCTGTTCCTAATTAACTTTTTGGTTTTCTGGCAGATCACTGGGATGATCTGACGACTGAATTCACTAAACAATAACATACATTTGAATTTCAGACTTCAAATCCTTCAGAAAATGTAGTTAAAGCAAACCCTGTTACTCCAGCAACTTTCTAAGTTTATAAGAGCAATATTTAAAATATGTCCCTATTTTTGGGCCTTTGTCCCCCCATTTTGTCGGGCTTTGTCCAGATTTCTTGTACTAAGAGGTTGAGAGGTATGCTGTGCAGCCAAATTAATAACAGATAAAGTCTAACCACAAGAACACAGGGTAGTAAGGGAAAGGACAGGGAGAAATTGAATGCCATCATGGAAGTATCGAATAAAGAAAACTATAAAGCAATTAAGACAAGAAGTGTCACTGTTAGAAGAGGGAACAGATCAACAAAAATACTCAGATAGACATGATAACATGCAATGCCTAGTATTATAACAGATTAGGCAATATTGCAAATAATAAACTAAAAATATCAGCAAAGGCAGAAAAACGTAGAAGATACACACACACACACACACACACACATATATATATATATATATATATATATATATATATATATATATATATATATATATATATATAAAGGAAAAGTACAAAATAAGCAATTTATTGATGACCCAAAAACTTTTATAGAGAATTAGGAAACAAGGTAAAAGGAATTGTAAGACCACCAAAAAAAAAGAAGAAATATACATATTCTGGAAAAATATTTATGAAGATCCCGTGGAACATAACAGATGCTAAATGGATAGAAGAAGTAAAAGAAAGAATAAGAATTTCAAATGTACAGGATGTGAAATGGGATGAAGTAACGACCAGAAAGATTGAAACAAAGTTAAGAAAAGCTCCTTATCGGAAAACCCCAGGCCCAGATGTAGTACTTACTTCTGGCTAAAAGTATTAACAACTTTGCATGAAGATTTAGGCATGAGTAAGAACTATTTATATGCACACCCCGAACAGACACCAGCTTGGCTAACAACAGGAAAAACAATGCTCCTACTTAAGAATGAACCTGCAAGCTACCCTAAAAACTATAGAACAATAACTTGCCTTCCGGCAACATACAAACTACAAACCAGAATTGATGCCAACAGAGTTTATAGTCATTTAGAAGAAATCTCAATTATGGCAACAGAACAAAAGGGTAGTAAAAGAAAGTCATATGGAACAAAGGATCATTTGTTGTTAAATAAAGTCATAGTGGAGAACTGTAAAAGAGGGGAAGAATCTAAGAAGGGCATGGATAGACTACAAAAAAGCATTTGACAGTATCCCACATTCATGGCTAAAGGAGTGCTTAAAAATGTATAAGATACACCCTACACTGATAAACTACATCACAGAGATCATGAAACAGTGGCAGACCACTTTGCAGTTAAGCCATAATAAAGGACAAAATATTATTCCAGGGATAAAAATCCAAAGGGGGATATTCCAGGGTGACTGTCTGTCACCGCTGCTCTTTTATTTTGCCCTTAATCCATTAACCTGTCAGTTTACCAGATTAGGTCATGGCTATAATTTGGCTCCCAGAAATCAACAAAGTGTAAAGACTCTCATCTTTTCTTTGTTGATGATTTAAAACTGTATAGCTCATCAGATGAGGAACGATCAGCTGCAAGCAGTCAAAACTTTTTCATGTGATATATGAATTTTGTTTGGTCTTGATAAATATGCAAAAGCAATGTTTAAAGCAGGAAATCTGCACACCAAGAAAAACATCAGTTTGGGACAAGAATGTGATATAAAAGAACTTGAGCAAGAGGGGTGTGTATAAATATTTGGGAATTGATAAAGGATCAACAACAAAACATGGACAAATGCGAAGAAACCTCAGAAAGGAATAGTTTAGAAGACTTAAATTAATCCTGAAAACAGCATTGACATCTAGGAACAAAGTTCAAGCTATAAACCAATTTCCTCTTCTTGTCCTAACTTACAGTTTTAGAGTGATTGACTAGCCCCAAAATGTGTTGGCTAGATTAGACAGGAAAACAAGTAGGATGCTTCATGATCATCAAATGATTTATAAAAATGCAAACCAAGATTATATATTCTCTGTTTTGAAGGAGGTATGGGCCTCCTTGAAACTGATTACATGTATAGATCTGCAGTCATGGGACTGCATGCATATCTGCTGACCTCACAAGACCAAACAAAAGTGAAAGTTCTGAAACATGAAAAGAATAAATCTAGGATGACTTTCCTTCTCTGTCTAGCAGAAGCATATCGGCATCAAGCGGGAATGCAAATCAAACCAGAAGTAGATTAAAAAATCAGGCAGCAACTAAATGTGCCAAAGAACAAAATAAATCATTAAAGGTTTAGAATCAGATGAGAAGGGAAGACGTGGAAAATGCATAAATGCAGTTGCAAGTATTTAAAACTCCTGGAACAACCTCATGTTGATCAGGATTGAATGCAGGAATGGTTAAGGAAAGGCAAATTCAAACCAAAAGATGAAAGGGTAATATTGGCATCCCAAAATAGTGGGCCACATGCACATTGGTTTACAAAGTCTAATGAACATGTGGGAGAAACATACAAATGTAGGTTTTGTAAAACAAAACTGGAAACAGTCCCACACCTTGTTGCTGGTTGTGATATACTAATGGCAGAAGGACTGTATACTGAAAGGCATAATTATGTGGCAAGACTGTTGCACTGGGGATTATGCAAACAATATAATATTGAAGCAGCTTAATAACAGTGGAAACATGAGCCACAAAGCATCATAGAAAATGACGTCTACATCACATGGGAGTGGATCACTCATTACCAACAATTCAAAAGGTAGATGTGAGAAAATCAGATACAATAGTCCATGAAAATAAGACAAAAGTAACATTGATCATTGAAATCGCTACACCCAGTGATTATAGTGTCTTATGTACAGAGAGACACAAAGTCATAAAATATCAGGATTTCCAGGCAGAAATGAGAGCAAAGTGGAAGAGAGATACCCAGACAGTTCCAATAGTAGTAGGAGGAATGGGTCTTATAAAAAATAATCTACAATTATATTTAGATATGTTACTGATACAGGTGACTTTATATGAATTGCAGAAGGAATCATTACTGGGCACATTGCAGGTGCTGTGAAGAGCACTTCTGGCTGACATCAAAGACTGAAGCAATACTAATTTTATGAACTGTAATCATACATTGACTTAGGAATGAGGTCCATTCCCATCGTGGTATTAGAAACCCAAAAGATTTGGAGAAATTAAAACTGGGAATTCACCCATATGTCACTAGATGGGTAGTCAACTGGCTCACCAACAGAATGCATTCAGTCAAAGTTGGAGATTCCACCATTCCAGTTACCAGTGGTGTACCACAAGGATCTGAGCTGGGGCCCCTACTGTTTGGAATCATTTTCTCAGAAGTCCTGGTGAAAATAGATGGCCTGTGGCTTACCAAGTTCGCTGATGACTGCAAACTACATGCAATCATTGAATTCCCAACGATGTTGACATACTTTAAAAAAGGGCTTACACAGACAAATGATTGCTGCCAAAGCCTCAGACTTAAACTAAATGCAAAAAATGCTTTATCATCCCTTTCAGCAAAGGGGAAGTCCTTGCAAATTGCAATATTAACAGTGCCCCCCCTTATCTTAATCCTTGTGTTGAGAGATTTGGGAACATAGGTTGATAGCAACCTTAACTTTAATCACCATGTTTCCTCAGTGATAAGGAAGGCTTTCTATAGTGCACATCTCATAAGTAAGGGCATCACATCCAGAGCTAAGGATGTTATAACTCCCCTGTACTCATCCCTCATCAGACCACTAATAGAGTACAATGATCCCTTCTGTGTGTATCTCACCAGACACCAGCAGCAGCATCTGGAGAGACCTCAGAGGTTTCTCACCAAGAAATTCAGGGCCTTCAATGCATGATCTACATTACAGACTGAAGGCCCTATCACTGTACTCTGTATCTTATAGGCTGCTGAGAGGCAACTTGTGCCTGGCCTACAGAGCAGTCTCGGACCCTGCCTAATGGAAATGCTGCACATCTGCAAGTCAAATGGGACAAGATTCAGTCACTCTAGGGACCTTAACCTAGCCTGTGACATTAACAGGACATGCTGGAGTGACAGCTATGTCTCCCAGGGATTGCCACTCCTGAGGAACAAACTCCCAAGTCACTTAAAACAGGATGCCTCAATGACTGTATTTAAGCATAATTTAGACAACTGGATGGAAGACTGTAAATTTACCCCAGGGTGTCACCTATGCCCCTCTTGGATAAGGCTGTCGGTGCTGATCATAGACTTGCGCTGCAAATATAGACCATACAACATGGTCAGTAAGGGAACAAGGGTATAACATGGCTAGGCTTTTAAAAGTGCTAGGACCAATAATCTAGTAACCTCCCATGAATCTATAACATTTATGTCTACCTTAAATTTCTGTATAGGTGCATGAGGATTTTATCACTTAGTCACTTAGTGCACAATGTTCCATTTAGTCAATGGCCAGTTATTTCTGCAATCCATAAGATGAGAAATTATTTATAGGCTCTAAGGGTATTGCTGCTTCTTCTGGTATTTTTGAAATCTATGCCTACAATGCTAATATGGCTGTTGACTTTTGAACCATATTCCAAGATTTTGAAAAAAATATATGAAGCATACAGGAAGCCTTTTTTCACTGAGAGCTATGTTCAATGCTTATATTAGGCAATATATAGTACCCCAAGGGCTCAGGAATGAGAAAGTGAAATTTAATCAGAAAGGACAACTGAGTTAAATACAACAGAGCGTATGCTGACTGAGCTGATTATTGAGGATGCTGAACTGGTGGAAGTGGACTGAAATGGTCAAAATCTAATCACTGGAAGCTAAACTGACCACTTGCTAGGAAAGAAGTTAATACATTTTTAACCAAGATTTGATAATGCAGTCTCTAAATATGATGGAAAAAAGCATAAGTGTAAACTAATAAAGTAAGGTACAGACCATAAGAACTACAAGAATGAAAGTGATTTTAAATGAAAAGTTCTCAAATGAATCAACGTAATTTAAGAAGGTTAGGAATGATAACACATAAGGAGGTGTATTTGGGGCTTAGGTTTTATACTGGTGATTCAGGTGACTCAGAAATGGAAACTGAGCCTGTTGTGTATAAAGCAGATTGCTCTTGTTTATGTAAAATCTATAGACTCTGGCAAAACAAAGCACTGTCCTTTTTGTGCTAATGGTGAGTCAAGTAATGATGAATTTCTTAAAAAAGCACTTATTGAATATGAATAATACTGAGCTTTACACTTGCAAATGTAAACAATGGCAGATTACTACCTTTCAATGGACTTTCTAAAAGTCCATCGATGAGTTAAATACAATGGGATGCATGGCTAGGCTTAAAAAGGCCCTTGTGGTTGTTAGCCTAGTAAACGCCTATGAACCTATGAACCTAAGTATATCCTGGTTCACTAATAATGTGGTCTATAACAGTTCTTCTTTGTGTCTGGACACTTAATAATTGTCTATCCTAAATAAGGGTTTGGGATTTGTCTTGTAAAAGGTATATATATCAGTTCATAGACTTGCACTTGTTTACTCAGGAAGAAAATTTGAAAATCACATTTGATGGCTGAACCACAGTTGGTGATCCTTTACAAAAAAAAACACTCTACATTCATCCATCCAGTGTTGTTGAGTTGCATTTAACTCTGTAGTTATCTCATGAATGCTGCTGCAATCCATAGACTGGCACACATTAGGAATGGAAATAGATTACACTGCCTTTTTTTAATATCACACAGCCTGTCTCACACTTACACCACACAATAGCCCCTACTAATTTTAATGTTTTATTGCTTGAAGACCTGCGTGACAGAGACTTCAGCTATATTGAACCTGATAAAGGATATTATGTCCGTTTTTCAGGGAATGAGAAGCTTGTCTTAACTGGGTTAAAACCACAGCATGATCTTTATAGAACAAATACAGATAATAATGGCGTGATGCTAGTTTTAGAACACATATTTAAAATGCAATTTGAATATTGAGGTTTGTTCTTATGAAATTCAGGTATACTGTTCTTGAAATATCTATTTTCCAGGCCAGAAAAAATAAGTAGCTGGTTTTGTCAGACCTGCTGAAGGACTCTTGCCAGCCTTCTTATGCATTCCTTTATCTCTGGTCATAGTTCGCTAACCGAATGTATATCCATTTTGCCTAACAGATTATTGAAACCATTAATGGTTTTCACTGAGGTTGTATGCAGTTCAATTGAGAATGTTTAAAAGTTTTAGATACTGAGAGCTATGATAGTGGTGACTTATTAATCACTATTGATATATCCTCTTTGTATACTAATATCAATGAGCTATATTTAGAAGCAACTGAATTCTGGTTATCTAACTTCACCCTGTGGTCAGTATCTAAAAATATAATTAATTTTTTTTGAAGTAGTATTATATGTTGATATTTTTCTTTTTAATGGCACATGTTTTGAGTAAATAAAGGGCAATTTTGTGTCACCTGCTTAACTTGTTTGCTTCCTGCTAAAAGCAGAGCTGCATATCCAATTTAACTTTATTTAAAAGCACTGTCTGCTATAGTCAGTGTATTTTTACATGTTTTTCTAACATGAAAACATTGTTAGCACTCCAAGAATAAATAAATCAAAATCAGCTGGGATTGTTCTTTGTGTTTTTGTCAATTAAATGAGTGTATCATTTTTAGATGTGACAGTTTACTATTTTTAACCTATGTAACAGAAATATATTCTTATACACTTTACTTTTGTTCAACCGGTCCACATTTAATTGAGTTCCTAAAAGTTGATTATTAGATAGATTGTCAGTTGATTAGATTCAGTAAGATCACAATGGAAGATCGCTAGGTTTATGTTCTTGCAGCGGAAATGGCATATAGATTAAGGAGTTGGGAACACTGTGAAGAGTTATAGAAGAAAGTGAATTTAACCAAGTGTACAAGGCCAGGGGTAAGAGCATTTGCAAGGCACTACAACCTGCTGATTATTGATACAAGAGTCACGGGTATAGTAGATGAGAAATGCTGCATGGTATTTATGAATGCTGCTACTATTAAGCAGCTTTTAAATAAAGGTGTAGGCAATAAGCAAGTTACTAGCATGTGTAAATGTAGCAACTGCTGTGGCTGTTGGCATTTAGCTGCTTAAGGCCAATAATTTTTGGTATTCTAAAACTGAGAGAATATTTATATTTAATTGTTTTACCTCTGTGTCACAGCCAATGTGTTTTTTCACATATGTGCTTCTGGTTTGGCACTTTTTACATTGTCACTTCTGAATGGCCCTTAAGGAAATGCTATTGGAACAATATTATGACATCAGAAGGTACACTATATATAACTCATTATATAAACATATTATATCATATCATTTGAATCAAATCATGCATTCAAATATATTGGTGTTGTCACTTTGATTAATAATTACTGTGGTGGAGACATGCATTGAATTGTTACATTGGGAGGTTAAATTGCAAATATATTAGTTGTGTATGTCCCGCTAGCACTTTTCTTTTATACCAGTCCATAAAAAGAAATGACTGCTCTGTTTTTAAGTTAAGCTATTTTAGCGGCAAAATTAGCACATTCAATACGTTGAGCTGTTTTACTTGTTACCTTTTGATACAGTAGTTTTTATGTATGTGTGTAACATATTGTATTCAAACATCTTTTATGCCTTAAATAATTAATATTCATTGTGATTTGTTATGAATTATATGTTGGTAGAGATAAATAAACTGTTCCAAGAGTTTATTCAGCCTCATTTTTTTCTGGCTGTTGGAGTGCATAGCATCTCTATGTGCCAGACGTCTTTGCATGAGTTAGTGAAGATGCAGTTGTCACTCCTCTGTCATTATAAACAGACTTCGAATTTCTCTGGACCCTTCCACTCCTCCCATTCAATCCCACTCTTTCCTTAGTATAACCAGCAAAATGGTTTATCATATTTTCCATAAACCGTGATATAACTGACTTTAACACAATAAACAGTACTGTACCTTACTATCACTTCTACTTCCCAAAAGGCTATCACATACCCCCATATTTTATCACATTCTCTGCAATCATCAGTCTATAAATTCTTTCAGTATAACTGGCATTCAAACCTTATTTGTACATGAGCCTTCTTTGATGAAAATTATAAAAAGCCTTCCATATATCCCAGAGTACTTCATATATAGGAGTATCCTTACTCAGTTTTTTCACAACCCAATCATCGATTTTAAAACTAATAAGACTTTCTTACCACAAGTGCATGTAAAAAAACAGTGTAGATTATTTCCTTTAAGAAAACTCTCCAGTCTGTCTTACATATTTTATCCTTCACTACACCACAGTAACGTTCACAGAATCAGTTCTATATACATTTCCCCCCTCTAAAGCAGTACCACTGATGCAAACTTACAATTTCATTTAATATCAGCACTTCTGAATGACTTTGCAAACATTTTTTATAGTGTGTCTGCCAACATCTCAGGACATCTCTTTGGTATTCTAAGTGGAATTACACCAACCCCTGTCACCACCCCCCCACACACACATAAAATCTGACCAGTTTTTTTCTCTAATCCTTCTACATCAACATGCCCATCTATTTAGACTTTTACCTCCAAATCGCCTAACCCCACCCATGCTGGTACCCAACTCATATATTTTCTCATAAAATTATATAAAAAATAGATCAAAAATTTCCACCTATTCCACATATTTAATAATTTCTTCCTCTTACTTAAGTAATATCATGTTTACTATTTGCTCTTTTCTTTTCATTTTGTTTTAGCGAGTAAACATTTGTCTCATTTAGTACTAATCCCCATCAGTGTCTCATTTATTATTAATTGCTGCCATTTCTTTATGTACCTAGCCAGTCCAATCACTGCAGTTTTTCTAAATAATTAAGATTCTGACATTTACCTATTTCTGTTTCATTAACTTCTTCCTTCTCCTATATTAGCTCTCTCTCACTTCTCTTTTAAGTCATCAAAGCTTTTCCTTTCTATTTCCTTTACATTGTCTTAATGTCTCCAACTTTGCACTCGTTATATACACCCTTACACCCACCCTTCTCACCACATCCCCTGGAGTGCTGCAGTCTGGCCTTCTGAACTTACACATACGTTTTGCTTTCCTTTTCTAATATTCTGTTAGCCCACCTCAAACCATACTGTTTGTTACATGATCATCTTTTGGCTAACACTGCCTTAACATCTGCCTCAACATATCTTATCCCAGATCATCACACTAAACACCAAATCTTACTATTTATTAATCCTTAGTAACCAATTTGAGAATCACTCCTCCATCTATGTTATCAATCAGCTCCTTTTCTCATCCTTTTTTCATAGTTAGAATAATCCACTTAGCTTTAGGTAGCTACAGATCACACATTAAGATGACTTCTCTCTTTCTCCTCTATTTCCTATCCTGAATCATACAATCCAGCAGATCATCATCAGCCATGTCAACTGATCTCTTCTCTCTCTCTCTCTCTCTCAATATATATATATATATATATATATATATATATATATATATGTGTGTGTGTGTGTGTGTGTGTGTGTGTGTGTGTGTGTGTCTGTGTGTGTGTTGTGTGTGCGTGTGTGTGTGAGTGTATACATATGGATCTACTTCTAAACCTTGAACCTCGTATAACTGAACTTCATTTTCACGAGATGAAAATCGAGAACGCTTAAATATCCAAAGGGCAAATTTTTCCCAGGGTAAGTAAACACTTGCCCAAACTTACACAAAGCACAAACCAAAGTAACTAAACCCACTAGGTGGGGGGGGCTACACACCTCCCCACCACCACCACAATGTGGGGGGCTGCGCCCGGCTTTCCCCCATGCACTAACTATATATACCAACTCTGGAATTACACTACAGTGGCATGTTGAGCAAGTGTTTACTTACCCTGGGAAAAATCTCACTGTTCGGTTATTTAAGCTTCTGCAATTTTCGGCTTGCAAAAATGAAGTTCAGTTGTTTGAGGTTCGAGCTTTAGAAGTAGATCCATATATATATATATATATATATATATATATATATATATATATATATATATATATATATATATATATATATATATATATATATATATATATATACATGGGTCTGGGACTATTGAGCGATTGGCAGTTTCACCGAATCTGAAATGGCTGTGCATACTTATGCGAAAGTGCTTTTCACCAAAGAAGCACTTTCGCGTAAGTATGCCTGGAGGTAGAGGGAGTTGTGGGGGAGTGACTGTTGCGGAGATCGTACTATGGTGCGGTTAAGGGAATTTTGCCCTTTTCCCCACTGTAGTGCGATCTCGGAGTGAGAATAATAAAGTAGGGGTATGTGTGTGGGGTGCAGGGGGGCTTGCCCCCCTGCATAAACACTTTTTTATTCTTTTTTAATGTTTTGCTTTTAACGCGCTTTAACGAAAGTGCTTTTCCGGTAAAAGCACTTTCATTAAAGTGTGTTTGGGTAAGTTGGACTCAGACTGTTGAATGAAAGTTCAACAGTCTTAGATCCATACACACACACACACACACACACACATATATATATATATATATATATATATATATATATATATAGATATATATATAGATATATGGGTCTACTTTGTTTCACTGAAAGCTCATTTCACTGAATTTGAATTCACCCTGACCAAATCGCTGAAAGTGCAAATTACTGAAAACTCATTTCACTGAATATCATTTCACTGAATTAAAAAACTGGCACTGTGTAGAGTACTGTAAGGCAAGTTAAAGGTCTATCCCTTTTCCCCAATGTAGTGTGATCCTGGAGTTAGTATATATAGTTAGGGAGGGTGTGGGAGCACTGCCCCCCACATTGAGAGGTGTGGTGGGTGTAGTCCCCCCACCTACTTTGTTGTTTTATTATATTTCACCGAAAGCTTCAAAACAATAAATTTTAAACCACAGACATGCATACTTACAACATCAATGGCTAACTCTTTCCAGAAGGCAATATATACCCAAACTAGGAAAGGGGTATATGCCTCCCACCCCCCTGAAACTATATATACTAACTCCAGAATCGCACTACCGTGGAGATCATCCCAGTGATTTGCCAGAAAACCACATATTTTATGAGGAATAGAACAAATATATGAGGCAAATATCTGGGCATTCTGAGAAAATCTGGACAATTGAGAGGTATGACACAGATATATATATATATGTATGAGTCCCTGTAAGTTTGTCAGATGATACTTTTGTTGACATCAGTTTAATCAACACAATTTGGTAGTGTAAACAGATGGCCGACTGGTTTGCAAAATCTACAATCTCTGGGTAGGGGAATATACCCTTTCCCCTGGGGAATGTGCAGCTTCAGAGTAAGAGTATATAATTATTGGGAGAGCAAGGTGACAAGTATTTGCAAAAAAAAAAAAAAAAAGTGATGCTTTCTTTGTACATGCACTGAGATGAATTATTGACACACGTGTAGTAGAGTGTCAACATGTATATTAAGTAGTCTTTGACTGATTTAACTGATCCATACACACACATATATCTATCCAGTTATATACATATGCACATATATATATATATATATATATATATATATATATATATATATATATATATATATAGTTTCACTTCAGAATCCTGAAATATCACAGTCCTGAGTTTCAGAAAACTTCATAATCTGGAAGCCCAAAGTCCTGAAAATTCAAAATCCTGAAAACTCAAAATCCTGAATCCCAAAAGACTGAAAACACACAGAATACATATACTGACCATAGAGAACACAAACCAGATTACATTTCACCAAATATAAGCAGGGGGCCAAGCCCCCCTGCACCCCCCACACACCCTGCTACTTAAATATATCAACTCCAAGATTGCACCTCACTACACTATCATGACTTATGTTGCAGTATAGCAAGTTAAAAGGGAATGTTACTAAGGTTACAACAGGCAGTCATGAACACATGTGATGGTATGTTTGCCATTTTTTACAGCGGAGTGCAATCTTGGAGTTTATATATTTAATTAGCGGGGCATGTGGGGGACACAGCCCCCCACATGGCGGGTGCAGGGGGGCTTGCCTCCCTGCCCATACTTGGTGAAAAGTGCTACCCTTTGTCTTGTATGTGTTTCTTTGTGCCCTTGTACTGAAATATTGTCATTCTTTATGTCCTGTATATTTTCAGTATTTTGTGATTCAGGATTTTGAGTTTTCAGGATTTTAAATTTTTAGGATTTTGGATTCCAGATTATGAAGTTCAGGATAGTGATATTTCAGGATTCTGAAGTGAAACCATACACACACACACACACACACACACACACACACACACACACACACACACACACTCACAGACATATACGTATATATATATATATATATATATATATATATATATATATATATATATATATATATAAAGTACATCTCTTTCCCACTCTAACACAGATCAGACTGAATAAGCACAGATCGTATCACTTATCACTGTTATATCAATGGAATGATCAAACCTTGCCAAACTTCACATCATTTACGAATAAAATTCCTATATTATTTGATGAACTACTAACTCTGCCATTACTAAACAATCTTTAACCTGAGACAGCCATAATCCAGACCCTTCCATCTCTTACCTAGGTGAAAGATATGTCTATTATTTCAATAACCCCTCTCCCAAGCTCCCTCACCTTTCCAATCCCATTTATTGTCTATGTCAAGCAGATGCCTGTTATATCACTAACCCCTCTTCCAACCTCCCTCAGCTTTCCCCTAGATTCCAAACATTAGCCTAGTCTCTCACTGTCTTTTTCCCAACTGCCCTTGACCTTTTTGAGCACCAGAATGCCTCAGATCTATACTACTATCCTTGCTATATTTCCCATCATTAGCTATTTGGCATTGTGCCTTTCCCTCTCCCAGATGGATTATAGGCACCAACCCCCAATTAATTTTCTTCAATGCAGATTTCAGCAAGAATAGATCTTTCTTGAAATCTGTATCCATCTTTCATAAATACTTCCCTTCATACCAAACCCATTGTCCATTTACCCAGTAACACGTTTAACCCCTTACTCTACTACATTCTAGTCTGATGTCAGAATTAGGAAGCTGGTCTAACAAGCAATTGTGCAACCAAGTATTTTGTATTTTTAGCCAGACTGCCAGGCTTTCAGGCATATCATGACTGGCAAAAAGAGATGAAGCAATATTAAAAATTTACCATCTCAAAAGAAAATATTTGCAAGTTCTTAATTATAACTCTGGATATTAAGTAATTATTTTTAACTTGACTTGATTCATCGTGTTGTGGATATTTTTTTCCATCTTGCATCAAAATAATGCTGTACTTTTTAATGTAGACAGATGGGAAAGGTGGAATTTTAAGTAATCACACTGTAACTTACCCAGATGCATACACCAGTGAAGCTGAACTGTCTCTCGGTCACTCTGCAGGATTACTTTCATGACAGTTAATTTTCCATGCTCAGTCATGCTGCTTAGCTAAGTGGTTTGATGTGATATTTGCAAATGCAAAGTGATGCTGTCCCTAAATGGCCTTTTCCTTTCTCCCTGCCAGCCTTCAGGAGAAAAAATAACACAGGGAGCAAAACAATAATTTTGGAGTTTCATACTGAAACAGCTCCACATGACTGAGCTGGGAAATTTCACTGTCATGTCATGAACTGCAGAAACATTTCAGGCAGTAGTATTTATTAACCTTTATCTGTACATGCTGAAATTGTTCCCACAAGACATTATAGCCAATGGATTCCCATCTGCTAGATAGGAACACATGTGATTTTTCTTTCAAGTATATAATCAGTCAGATGACCACTGTCTGTCTGTCTTCTGTCTACCTATCTGTCTAGTCTATCTATTTCATACATACAGATCTCCAGTTGAAGAAGTGGTACCCTAAAAGGAACAAAATATTCTAGCCTGTAACTTTTATATATTTTTCTCCTATATAGATCAAAACTATTGCAAAATCCTGTAATAAAACTTGGTTGAGTGTTCTTTTCTTCACAAGAGGAAAAGTTTTACAGGACTAATGCAGACACAAATAGTAGCACTGAAAGTCTGTTGTGCTAGCTACCGTCTAATATTTTATAATTAAGTAGCTAAATGTATTTTTTTTTATATTTTTGTTTTTATATGATTGCTCATACTGGCAGTAACAATATGTTTGCAATACTTTAACCAATTCACCTCCATAGTTTTTGGGTTTTGTTTGTAATGATTTACCTTGCTGAGCAAGTATTATTTTACTGTAGTTTTCTGTCAATACTGGTTTCTCTTAATTAGGAAATGTCACTTCAGTGTTTCCAAATTGTAGAGTTCTTTATTGTTTTATATATGCTATCATTTTTATGATGTAAGGATGCTAGGGGATGTAAAGGTTTGATAAAATGCCTCATTTATTTATTTTATTTTATTTTACATTTGTTGACTGGGATAATCTGATTGAGTTGAACACCCCTTTTTCAACGGAGACCAGGGTAGAAAAGCTTCACAAACATTACAATAAAGCTTAAGCAATTAACAAAAATTATTCAAATAAATGTTTTTACAATAAAAGTAAATAAAAGAAAATAAGAAAGCAGTATAACAAAATCAGTACACTTTTATCAATAGAGCGAGAAGAAAAAGACTCATAGTATCATTCGCTGTTGCTGTACATCAGGTTTCAGGGAGAGGGATGAGAGATGTATATTTTTAATTGTAGTGTAAGAAGGTTACCATTCATTTCTATAGGAATACTTCTAGGTTCTTTCTTGAATGCAATAATTCCAAATAAGTATGCACAACACATTCTAGATTTTATAATAGTAGCTCATTAGACCAACTGGTTCATGTTCCAACCAGGGGATCAAAAATACTGGAGCTAGTCCTCACCATTACAACCCCAGTATGCACTATACTTGTAGTCACTGCGTCACTGGTTAAATATGACCACCGTTAAGTAATATTCGCTATGAAGGTAAAACCTGACAATATCATACTGTTCTGTCTTTAGAGACTGTTCTAAAGCAAACCAATTACAGCTAGCCAATGACTTGATGAAATTTAAGCACCTTCTCTTCTCGATGACCTCATCTCAGACACTGCTACATTTGTGGAAAATTGCTATGCTCACCTAAAACCATGCATTGAGGTATCACCCACTCTTCAGACACAAATACAACAAATGAACTCTAGTATAAAAAAATACAATAAGAGGAAATATATATTGTCTGTAAAAATGACATTAATAACTATAAAAGTGAATTAAAAAACATTAACAAAGAACTCAGAAGCAATTTTAAATCCTCCAAAGGTTAATATGAACTGAAAATTGCCTCCTATTTTATGAACAATCACAAAGCCTTTTTCAACGATGTCAAAAACCTTAGAAGCAGCACTCAGCTAAAACATAACAACCACACATACTCACCCCCAGAAAATATTGCCAACATATTAATAGATAAATGTAGCTCAGACTTTACACCATTATCTGATCCTAACTTTCCTCAGCAGTCTGGAGCGTTTCTCCCTGGGCCTCCTCTAAAAAATGGGCTCTGTCACAGTCTGACTGTCCCTGTAAACAAATGTTAAAATAAATAAAATAAATAAATATTACCAAGCACCCCCCCCCCAAAAAAAAAATTTCTATGAGACACGTCCTAGGAGCTCTTTGCAAGAACAAAAAAACTTAACTCCATGGATCCAAGCACAGATTTACACATATGCTAACCTATTTAGTCTCAGCCTCTCCGCAGGATTCATGATGGAGATATGGAGAACTGCTGTAGTCATCCCATCATTCCATTCTGCAAGGGAGACCCACCACTGACCTTAGAAACTATAGACTGAAAAGCCTAGCCAGCCTGTAAAGCAATGGAGCAAATTATTATGGAACTTATATTAACAAGAACATCACAAACCTACAATCCTTTGACTCAAACTAGAACTGATTCAGTAAAATAGATCCGTCCTGCTAAATTTTGTGGGTATCTTTAAACAAGTCACTGATGCACTGGATGCAGGCAAACAGGTCTGCACTACTTACATTGAATTCTAAAGTTCTCTGATTTTTCATTAAACTAAAACTGGATGAATGGATGGTAAAGCATAAATTCATTCTGATCTGGCTCCTCAAACTATCACTGCAAGGGAACAAAATGAGGTAGCAGTTATTCAAGTTTTAGAGTACTGATGAAATAGGATCTTAAAGCTAGGCCACAAATAATCCACCTGAGTAATAGCATGTATGCACTTATGAGCATTTAAATATAAACAAGCAATCAGACAGATATGTGACTGCCAGGATAAGTATTACTTATTCAAGCAAAGGCCTCACTTCCAGATGAGTAGTTCAAGGTTCTGTCTTTGGTAATGCTTTCCAACAGAAGCTTCACTTCCAGAGGAGTATCCCTAGATTCTTTCCTGGCTGCATTCATTACAGCAAAGCTTTGGTTTCCAGACATGTTCCCTTAAGTTCTGACCTACATGCAGTGCTCTTCTCCTTAGTCATTTCACACATATACATCCCTAGACTTAGTGCTACACTGTATGCAGATGATACTGAATTTCTACAGACTAGCTCCTTATCTTTAGGCATACTGCAGCTCCTCCAAAACAGACATTAACCAGATCAGAAGCTGCTTTTCAAACTGTGTATTAATACACCAAACAGAAGGTATTCTGCTATGCACTACATAAATTCTTGCTGATGTATCTCCTCTTCACAGTAGGTACTTCTGAAAATAATGTATTAATCAAGTTAAGCAAACTATAGAGTATGCTTTAGCAGCTACAGATCTTCATGTCCATACATTACATGGAGAATTGAGGTGATCATCTAGATCTAGTGCACTAATAAAGCCATCATGTTCATCCCTTTTAAAAGTTCAACAGATTCTAGAGAAGAATGTTTCCTTCCTAAGCTAGAATATCCATACATTTTCTCTTGAGAGGGATTCTAAAATGCCAAGCATGCTTTGCTGATCCATTATCTTCTCCAACTGCATGAACCTCACTTCCACTCCTTATCTAAGGCAAGAAGTCTTCTTTCTCATGACCAAGACTACCTGTTGTTGAACCACTACTCATAGGCTGTTATACTCATTCCACTGTTCCTGACCATGTGATCTTTGTTATGCACCTTGAAAACAGGTTGCATACATAGGTTTCAAAGGTACAGTGTCTTCATTTTGCACTAGGATAGCCCATGATAAACATACAGAAAAAGACTTTATAGACATGGCTGTTTATGTTAAGATTTGATGTTAATATTTGATGATTTTAATGTTTTAAAATTGATAATCTATTAGCTGCGTAGGAAATAAATTGTTTAATTATTTAATTATTTAATTTGTATAAGGATTTAAAAGGAAGTTAACACATGGATTGTCAGTACTCTGATGATACCCTAACGTGTGTGGGTGAAAACGCTTAGTACTGGATTTCTTTTTCTTTTAATAAATAAATCGGTGTTTTGCAGTTGTTCCTGGTTCGCCTTTTTTTTCGTTTTACAAGTATTAGAACTGTTCATTATCACTTTTATAGACTTGCTTCTAGTATGGGAAAACTCCTTCTTAGTCACTTCAGAAGAACCATGAATCCCCCTACATTTGTCTCAAATGCTTGATCATTACAGAGGCTTCTGTATCTATCACTGCAAGCCTGACTAATAGTGTATCTTCCAATTTCATATGCTTCCTTTTAGGTATCTTTCAGCCTTTCTGAGTTTTTAAGTGCTCACAGCCATTTGTTCTCTTCTTATACAAGAAATGGCCTGCAACCCATGGGCATTCTCTTCCCTGTCTGCTTGTGTCACATAATACTAAAGGTCCGCACCCAGTCACTCTCTTACCTTCCTTATCTACTTGCCCTCGTGTTAATCACACAAAACAGCCCCTTCCTGTTTACCTTATTAGCACAGATATTTTATCAATTTGTACATAAACTAAATTTGTGTATGTAATTACTATCTGGATTTCTCTGTTTGAGCATGTATACCAAATACACTTCAATTTGTTTATACTTTGTTGAACATATCTCATGTCATTTACATTACCAAACCATACCCATTGCATTTAAAGTTATACTACATATACCATAGCATTTTTTTCATCCAGTAGCCCCTATTTTACCTTCAAGCTGCTCCTCCCTGCCCAATAAGTTTTTCCACCTTCCATATGAGGGCTCAGCTTTCTTTCATTCAGCAGAGGTGTGGGCTAAATGCTGGGAGTACTACTGTCATCTGCATGGGGGGGGGGGGCTTTTTGCTGTCCTATACTCCTCTCCTACATGCCCAGAGTGAGCTACAACTGGTTGGGCTTAGGAAGCTTTGATGTTTTCCACCCTTTTGGGCACTAGGGGACATGCAAAGGACCATCTATCTCACTCTACCCAGCCTGGCGTCTAACCTCCCTGAGTTGCAGCCTTGGCTAAAGCTGAACTGGAGAGATGTCAGCATATACCCTCCCCATAGGACAGGATCATTCCATCCTCCCTGCCAACTCTGTCAAGCACCTGAGCCATTATTCCAGCTTGGGGTCACCTAGGTCATCATCAGGGCTTTATCCCTCTGTGGCACTGGTGTGGCCTATATCATAGTATTTGACATAGTCAGTAGTGTGCAAATCAAAACGATGCCTTGTTTGTCCAAAACCATGGGTTGAGGTATTCCCTCATGGCACAATGCTTCAACTACAGCTGATGCAGCTAATGAGCATTCCCTGATGCACAATGTTTTCACTACAGCTGATGCAGCTGATGAGCATTCCCTGATGCACAATTTTTTCACTACAGCTGATGCAGCTGATGAGCATTCCCTCGTGCACAATGTTTTCACTACAGCTGATGCAGCTGATGAGCATTCCCTGATGCACAATGTTTTCACTACAGCTGATGCAGCTGACGAGCATTCCCTGATGCACAGTGTTTTCACTACAGCTGATGCAGCTGACGAGCATTCCCTGATGCACAATGTTTTCACTACAGCTGATGCAGGTGATGAGCATTTCCTGATGCACAGTGCTTTCACCACAGCTGATGCAGCTGATAAGCATTCCCTGATGCACAATGTTTTCACTACAGCTGATGCAGCTGACAAGCATTCCCTGATGCACAATGTTTTCACTACAGCTGATGCAGCTGACGAGCATTCCCTGATGCACAATGTTTTCACTACAGCTGATGCAGCTGACGAGCATTCCCTGATGCACAATGTTTTCACTACAGCTGATGCAGCTGACGAGCATTTCCTGATGCACAGTGTTTTCACTACGGATGATGCCAGAGTCCGATCTACTTACAACAACAAAGGCACATCACATTAGAGAATCAGACTAATTTGTAAGATATATTCTGTATGATATTTTCTAATTCTCACATTCAAAACAAAATGTTAAATCGAGAGGAATTTTATGGGTTTGAGCGCTGTCAGTGGGGTATAAATAAAATGACATAGAATACATATTTTCTTAATTTTTTTGTAAAATGTCTGCATCAAAATGGTACAGATTTAATCCCATAGTTACAATGCTGAAATAAAAATTAAATAAAAAATGTAGTATGTGTTTGCTTCTCATGTAAAACTCTTCTTTTAGTTAATAGTTTAGATAGTTTTCCTCTTGAGGCTGAAATATAATCTTGGAGGAGGAAATGAGATGTGTTAATTTGGATTTGTAGGTATCCAAAGTGATATACTATTACTTTGCATATTTTCTGAATGTAAGGAAAAATAAGGTATAGCTTCACTACAGTAAAATCACCTACATGTCCTAGGTCTACAAAGCAGGACTAGCAGCACTGTATTTTAATCACTATCAAGATTACATTCACTATTTCTTGTTTGTTTTATTGGAGAATTACATTTAGACATAAGAAATAAATTAATTGTGTTATATGCCAGTGGTAATCCATGGCAAGAGTGCAGTATTTACTTATGACTGGACAGCACAGATTATGAGGGGAAAGACTGAGTGATCAAATGCTCTGGATAGGATTGACATGCTAGAACACTGGCCCCCACCAAACAATGTACAGCTGCTATTTTACTGTCTCTAAGTTCATTAAGACATAGTGTTGGCGTCATATAGATATTTACTAGGTGTCCTGATGTACTTGAAATTCTGAGAAAATGAATAATGATTAGAAAGAGCAAAAGTTAGTTATAATGGCATTATTTTACATTACAGTATGATTATCTATTCATTGAAAGTTTCTTTTTTCTGAAGTGTTTGTTTCAGTAATCCATTTGCTCTTTACAAGAATGTGAATTTTATGTATGTAGACTTTTGAGATCATCTATAATACTTCGGTATCACCAGTTTTTTTCAGTTGATTTTCAGAACACAGCTAGGAAATTTAACTGTTAACAAGGTTTCAGACTTTTAGACGTCTGATGTGTGTCTGTCACTTAAAGTTTACAGATTTTTTTGTGTGTAGTGAATGAAAATCCAGCTTTGTTATGTTACAAAGTTTACCACAACTAGAATACTCTCAAAGCAAATTATATTTTGCCATTCATCTAATTCGTTTTTTATTTGACCTGCACCCCTGACCTCAAGTTCTTATGCTGCCAGGTCCTTGTTTTGTTCTATCCTCATGGATTCCCAATAAGTCATGGCCCTGGTGAGATCCAGATCAGGACAGCCTGTATACATAAAGTCCCTAGTCTCCATGTGTAGGTTTCTAAGGAGTGAGAGCTGTCATGAATTATGACTGGCAGGCTGATATTATCACATTGTGGCTTGCAGGGATTTTTCCTTACACTATAGCTATAGCTATTACTACTAATGTCCATGGCTGATGACATCTAGGTAGGAATTCAAGGCAGTGAAACAGAAATGCCCAACTGTGTGGTGACTCACCCATCATTTGGGCACACACCTTCAACAGGAATGAGTCTCATCACAGCCCCAATATCACCATCAATGAACATGAAACTGCCACTGCTCCATCTTTTCTCCATACCCATCCCCTGGTCCTACTCATCCCTCTTTCTCCTAGCTAGCTCAAACAGGTGGCCAAGCTTTAATCAAACTAGGATTGCCTGGGATGTAGTCAGAGATGTAACACTCTATGCCCCTGGAGCTGACTGCATTTAGCTTATCTGCACAGGATTTATACAGGTTATTGTATTATATAATAGAGATTCATGTAAGAAGCATGGGTTAATAACTGGATGTCATACTAAATGGTGCGATTTGGATCTGACTTTCAAATACATTCTATAGCATGTAGGAAGCACCATCATGATCTACATTTCCAGCCATGGATCACTATGATCATGCATAATTTTCAATTCAATTCTGAACTCAAAGTTTTTATTTTCTGAAATAACCTTATCATTGTACTATATGCAATGCCCATTTTCCAGGGCATGCTATGCGTATGTCAGGGTATGTATTTTAAAGATGTACAGTTTTTCTCACTTATAGATTTTACTGTTGATCGGTGGTCAACTAAGAACTGTCAAAACAAAGAATTCACATTCCTGTAGAACTAATTCCTGAAACTCATCCATATATTTACTTACAGAATAACAAAAGTACAGTTATTACTGGCTTCAATGTCATATAGTCAGCTTCTCAGCAGCATGATGTTTGTGTCAGATGCTTTCATCTTGCATCAGATATAGATTCATGAAATCAGCACATAGCCTTGAGTGCAGCATCTCCAGTGACCAAAAGAAAAGGAATATTGTCATTTCTTTCTGCTTTAGAATTGTTGTCTAACTATATTAGAATATCCTGATTGCCTTGCTGTAGACATTAGAGTATTATGCATAAGATTAGATTTAGTCTGTACAGTCAGTTGACCCAAGTGCTGCTGTTAGCACTAAACATCTGTCCCTTCCCACTCTTTCTCCCCTCTACCTGAAATTTAGCTAATATTTTATGGATGTAATGAGTTTCTAACATTATCAGCATTAATGTTATTGTTGAATCATGTTTCAACAGAGATAAGACATTGAGCTTTTCCTGATTGTAAGAACAATCTGAGCAGTGTGTGCATTTTTTTATTTATATAATATATCATACCCGTATATCAATACACATGGCAGCTAGCTTGCTCTTTGAAAATAATTTATTAAATACAGCAGGTTAATAATAGTGCACAAATTTGGATTATTAGTTTCTTCCAAGAAGCACTTGGACTAGCATACAGCAATCCTGTTGTCTGATTTAAATTTCCCAGAAATTATTTTATCTTTCTTTCTTTTTCTTTCTTTCTTTCTTTCTTTCTTTCTTTCTTTCTTTCTTCATTTCTTTTTCTTTCTTTCTTTCTTCCTTTCTTTTTCTTTCTTCCTTTCTTTCTTTCCTTCTTCCTTCTTTTCTTTCATTCTTTCTTCATTTCTTTCTTCTTTTCTTTTTCTTTCTTTCTTTCATTCTTTTTTATTTCATTCTTTCTTTCTTTCTTTTTCTTTCTTTCTTTCATTCTTTCATTTCTTTCTTCCTTTCTCTTTCTTTCTTCCTTCTTTTCTTTCTTTCTTTCTTCATTTATTTCTTTATTTCTTTTTTCTTTCTTTCTTCCATTCTTCCTTTCTTTCTTTCTTTCTTTCTTTCTTTCTTTCTTTCTTTCTTTCTTTCTTCCATTCTTCCTTTCTTTCTTTCTCTTTTGTTAACTGGCTTAGACCAACTGGGCCAGTGGCCCATTTTCACTGAAGACCCGAGGGGAAAAGCTCTACATACTATGACACAAACAATAACAGTTTCTTTTTGGTAATATGAATATATAACTATGTACATTTTTACCAAATGGAAGTTAATTGAGTAAAAGAACAGATTGAACAAAATGAAGATATAGCAATATCAGCAAAAAAAAGTAAGCCCCAAATGTATCTTAATGAGAGAAACCAAGGAGGGAGAGATAATGAAAAGGTAATTAAAATAGAAGGGCTGAGAGGATGGGTGGGGAGGAGTACATATAAGAGTCCAGAGTGTGAGAGACACACTAATAAGAGGAGAGAGGAGGGCAGGGATAATTAGTAGCTAAGTGGAAGAAAAATAAGAGATTTAAGTATAGAGTTATTCAGAGGCAAACCTAAATATGAGATTAAGTATAATGTTAGTTAGAGGCATCGCTAAGCTAATATAGTGCTAGTTATTGTAAAGGTAACGTACCAAGAAGGAAAGGAGGAATTGCTGTAGACAGATGGTTAGGGGAAAAATTGGTGACAAGAGCAAGAGGGAGAGTTAGCAAGGTAGAGCTTTAATTCTTTCCTGGAAATGGATTGAAGATTGAGCAGAACACAGATAAGTTGGGAGTTTGTTCCAAGTTTGAGATGAGGAGCATTTGTAGAGTAGTCTATCTATTGTTTTATTTGACCTCTAAGTGTCAAGTAGCATTTGGTTAGCAGAATGGAGATGCCGAGAGGGTTTGTATAGAGTTAGGTGGGTGGACAGAGAGTGACGGTTTTCAGATTTGTAAAGAAGATACAGCATTATCTGTAGCTGAGAGAGTTGGAGTAGCTGAGAGAATACAAGCCACTGTAGTTGTTTAAGGGCAAGGCAGTGATGGGATTTGTAAGGGAAGTTACAGGCAAATCTGGCTATCTGGTTGTAAGTTTGTTCAAATTTGATTAAAATATTTGCTTGGAGTTGGGTAAATATAGGGGAAGTGTAGAGTAGACAGGGGAAGAGGTAGGCTTGAGCAAGTGAAGTCCTTAAGGAGATGGATAAGCATTTTTTGTTTCCATACAGTAAACTGAGTTTTTGATTGGTCTTTTTGATGTATTGTTGGATATGATGCTCAAATTTCAGTTGATCATCAATTGTAATTCCTAGACGTTTGGTACGGGAGTCCGCAGGAATGATGGTGTTGCCTAGGGAAGAGAGACTGAAGGAAGATAGGATGTAGATTTTGGAAGGAAAAGAAGAAGGAAAAGAAGAAGCTTGGTTTTCTCTTGGTTAAGAATGAGTTGATTATGATTAACCAGTGATCAATGGTGTTAAAAGAAGTCTATTTGAGGGAAAGAAGTTTAATAGGGTTATCAGAGATGGTAATTAGAGTAAATTCGTCTGCATACTGGATCAGTGATGAGGTGCAGGAGGCAGAGTGTAGATTATTACTACAAATATTAAAGAGAATGGGGCCTAAAATAGATCCTTGGGGGACACAGGTATGGATAGGTAAGAAATGTGAGCAGGAGGACTGCCATCTAACAAACTGCTGCCTGTTATTAAGATAGCTAAAGAACCAGAGAGTAGTGGATGAGGATAGGTTAAGTTCAGTTAGTTTAGTAAGGAGATTAGGGTGGAGATGTTGTCAAATGCTTTGGAGAGGTCCAGGAAAAGACATGATACCAGTTTATTGTTATCTCTAATCTCTGCTATAGTCTGGGGTGAAGGATGGAAGGGCTGTGGATGTGGTATGATGGAGTCTAAATCCTTGTTGAGAGGGGGGTAAGGAGATTTTCCTGAAGTAGATATTTAAGAAGTTGATCATGTATGCATTTCTCTAGAATTTTAGAGGGGGGTCTATTGGGTGGAAATTAGAAGGGTCTGTGGAGTTTCCTCCTTTGTGCAGTGGAATAGTATAAAAGTATTTCCAAATTTCCTGGACTGAAGATTGTTTGATAGAATGGTTGACAAGGATAGAGATGGGATATGCTATAAAACTGGCTGCAAGTTTGAGAAATTGGGGGGGGGGGGGCTAGGTTGCCAAAGGAAGGAGAACATGGTTTAAGTTTCTGCAAGAGGGACTTAATATAGGTAGTGCAAACAAGTTTCAGGAGAAGGATGTATGAAGAGTAGTAGTGGAAGGGGTGGAGGGTTGTGATTGGTTATTGTTGGGAGTTGTTAGTTTGCGAACAGATTAAATGAAGTAGTTGTTTAGTAGGGCAAAGGTTTCAAGAGGACTTTTATTTGGAGAATATTGTTTATGGTGTACCAACATTTTTTAGGGTTTGAGGTGTGGGTGGATTGACAGAATTTGTTCTTAGCTCGAATAATGATTTTTTTTTGTAAGGTTTCTTAGTTCTTTGAATTTAAGGTGGAGAGAAGAAGATTTTTGTCTTTATCCATTGTTTCCAGGTACTGTCTCTAAGTTTCATGGTGGATAGGGTATCTTTAGAGAGCTAGGGTTCTGGTTTAAGTTTAATCCTAATTTTCCTGGTTGGGGCTAGAGCATTAAGTAGGTTTAGGAAAGTATTGTTAAATGCAAAAACGTCTTCATTTAGAGGAAGAGTATATATGTGATTCCAGCTTATAAAGTTGAGTTGCTGGTTGAAAGTTTCTGCATTGAATTTGGACAGGAAGTGGCAATCTTTATAAACATGGCTTTTAGGAGTTTGGAGAGGCAGTCTTAGTATTGAGATTGGGAGGTGATCACTTAAGGCACCTGGTAAAGTAGTGGGATTATGAGAATGGTTAGGGTTGGAAGTTCAAATCCAATTAAGGGTGGAGCTGGAGTTTTTGTTGATGTGGGTAGGAGCAGAAATAAGTTGACTCAAGCCAGAGAGGTTGACCCTAAGGGTAGGAGAGTCGGGGAAGAGTTTATTTCCAATCAGTTTTGAAGTAATCTAATATGATTGCCTCATAAGATAGATTTTGGGAGATCCAGGATAAAATAGATTCAAGAATTGGAATGTTGTTAACAGGAGGTATATAAATAGATGCTATGGCAAAATTTTTGTGTGGGTTAAGGTGGCAGTTGAGAAAGATAAGTTCTGCAGGGGAGAAGCCAGAAGGGGGTAGAGAGAGGGGGGAGTGGTCAAGCTGTTCAGAGTATATGATAGCAATGCTCCCCCCTTTTTTGGAAAGCCTCAAGTTCATATGGTCATAGGTGTAGACTAGGCTAATGACCACTAGGTCCCTTATAAAGCTATTTGTGCAACCTAAATGTGACCCACAAATTTGATTTATATAGAAGTGATTTACTGACTGCCTCTTTCCATCAGAAACATAAGCACAAAGGTGTATTTCTAATTACCCATCCATTGGTCCAAGTTGCAAGTAAATAGGGTTAATGAAGAACTCAGTTTATCGTGGCTGGACAGCCTATTCCAGAGAATGGGAATTCTCTGAGAAACATATCTGTCACTCCAACATGTCCTATTTATGTTGCAAGCAAAAGTAGGTCTTTTCTTCTCATAGTTCTGATGCTGTTTGTTTTGTGGATGAGCAAACTGTCCATCAAAACAGGATGCAGGGATGGCTCGTACAGCAGGCAAAAATCACCTATTAGAAGTCTGTATGTTACTGAGTAAACAGAGAGGGCTTTGAGGTGATTGGCATACGACTTTGTGTTTACTCCCTGTATTCTCTTTGTAAGGAACCTTTGTGGATGTTCCAGTTGCTGCATGTGTCTGACCAGGTGCATACTGAAGGGGGCATTATATTATATGCTGGGTCTAATGGGGACCAAATACAGTGGTATGATGACCTCTCGACCTAGATGCCATGCCCTTACATATAACTTGAGTAAACCAGAGGTATTTCCTTACAACTTTGCACACATTGGTCAAAGACTAGGTTGCTGTCTATATGAGTTTCCAAATCCCTGACTTGTGAATCAACCTTTAGGGGTGTTTTATTGATGATGTACCTACTCAGGGTGGGTAACTTTCCAGAAGGTCCTCTAATGCATTTTTGGTATTGAGTTTATAGCCATATCTTTGGCACCAAGTGTTTCTCTGTGACATCCAAGAAATAGATGTCGAAAAGGAGTGAGCCCAGCACAGATCCCTGAGGGAATCCAGTGATGACTGGCCTCTTTCTGGAGGTTGCCTCATCAATCCTAACCTCTTTGGTCCTATCAATGAGCTAGCTAGCTATCCAGCATGTTATAAAGGGGTTTATGACTAGTTCTGTAACTTTCTTGACAGTCCCTGAGTGGAGTATTGTATCAAATGCGTTAGCCAGATCTTGTAGGCAGTAAGCACCATTTCCCCTCACCCATTGGCTTGGTGACTTTTCAATGAAGTCCATCAGGTTAAGTAAGCATGACCTTCCTTTGACAAAGCCAAACTAGTATGGATCCAGTGTCTGGAGGTCTCCGATGTCCTTGTTGATAATTTATATGATAATGCTTTCCATGGCTTTGCAAATCAGACTAATTGGTCTGTAGTTCCTGTAGTTTCTGAAATCTGTTGAAAGTCCTCCCTTATGAAGGAGGATGACCACTGAGGTCCTACATTTTCATGGTACAAAGCCTGTTTAAGACTATAGTTAAATAGTTACTTCACAGATCCAGATAAGTCACATTTTATACTGTTCAGGAGGCATCCTGGGATATTTTTGGGGGCGATTAAGGCTGTGTTCTTGGCTTTAGTGAAGGTAGCCACTACATGCTTCATAGTTATAGTTGGAGAGATTATGTCTGAGGGTATTTCTTGGCAAATGGTTGATGATGATGGGGGGGGGGGGTGTTAAAGTTGGAACTGAATTTGTCTGCTAACAGGTTCAGTAAACAGTGAATGCAGCACCATTAGCCACCATGTCGACACACTGAGGTTTCTTACATAGCTGAAGAAGGCTTTATGGTTATCTTTCATATGGGAGGCTATTCTAAGCTCAGAGGTGACTTTGTTGGATCTAATTAGCCCTCTTAGTTGCCTAATTAATTTGATGATATGTTTTATCCTTATGGGAATTACTCTTCCTGATTTTTGCCATATTTTTTGCTTTTGTTGCATATCCTGTTTGACTTGGGATGCCACCATGGTAGTTTGTTTCTGAGGCTAGTTTTATGATTAGTTCTGGTAGATACAGCAGCCTCTATGCAGCCATCGGTATGATTGTATAGAGTTACTGAGAGCAATTCAGCATAGACTACTGTGTTTACAGAGTTTGGAGGGCATGGAATTTTCACAAACTATCACTTAATAAAAGGTAATTTGATTTGTAATAGTTCCAAACCATTACTGGTTTTACTGGGATTACAGAATTGATTTCAAAGGAGACAGCTTTATGGTTGGACCTTACCATAGAGGACAAGACAATGGAGGAGGGGGGGGCTGTAGTATTCTTCCATATTTGTGGGTGTGAGAACCAGTATGTTGGAGCCTCTAGTCGGTGTATACACTGTTCAAGGGTGTTTGTATCTACAAAGTCCAGAAATCACACTGCCTGTCAATCTGAAGTCATGTAGGATTCCCGTTCTACAGAGGGTAAATAAAGTCAGAAGCGTAGCTGTTTCAACAAGGGCTCTGGGTTAGTACTATGGACCTGTGCACCACTCCCTCAAAGCAAAAAAAAAACCCACTTCACTGTAATAAGATGATCACTACATTGTAGACAATCAGTTTATTACAGTTAGATTATCATCCCCAGCTCTTCCATTGATGAACAAAAACTAAAAATGGACGTTCCTTCAACTGTCACACCAACCGGGTGGCCAGATGCAGGACATGCCTCCTCACACACACACACACACACACACACACACACACACACACACACACACACACACACACACACACACACACACACACTAGCCATTCAGGTTCTGTTTCTGTGCCATTCCCCCAACCTTCCTTTAACATTGTTAAAATAATAATTTCTTCTTTTAAACTGTAGAAAACTGCTTGCTACAAATGTGGCAAACGGTTGATACAGTTTACACCCTGCCTGCATGGAGTGCTACAGTGCTCAGGTTTTGGTTATTATTGTATTTATTTATTTATTTAATTATTTATTTTTGTTTACTTTTATACCATAGCAAACTACTTGCTACAATGTAGCAAACAGTTGATACAGTAGTGCTACAGTGCAGACGTTTGACTGCAAATGCAATATGAGCTTTTAAAAACTGGGATTGAATTAGAGATTAGGATCGGCTAATTGCACCCCAAACACTTTCTGCCTATGGCAGTTGCCCCTTTCATCCCTCTCTAGCTACACCACTAATTAAACTCTCACACTAGTAGGGTGTTATGGTAAGTGTCTCCTGTGGGTCCAAGTATGCATTGTGAGCTTCTTAGGACATAGAGGATGATCTATAGCTGGCTAGAATATAATACAGACAGCAGGGACAGAACTGAATGCTTTCTGTACTGTCTGTGAGGATATGACCTTAACCATTATGCCAGCAATTCCCTCCAATAAATCAAAGTTCATGCTTCAAATTAGGAAAATAAGACTGAAGCTCATAATAACGTCTGAGGGACTTGTATCTGTACCAACAGTCGCAACGTTCGAATTCTCAGTAAAAGTTATGTAATCTGTTTTGAAAATCTTCACTTGAGGATGCTTTTCTGACTTCACTGAGGAGTCTGTACTGGAAAACAAATCAATGAAACTAGTGGTGGAATAGAATCCAAAGTCATCTGGTCTTCCCACTATTCAAGGAAATTGTGCTACCTGTTGTGACATTTGTATTATCTTACATCTCCTGTGAAAACTGGTAATGTTTTTTGGTACTCAGTTAAATTTAGATTATGTCTAAGGAGAAATATAATATACTCAGTGCCATTCCTCTCACCTTCTTATCACAAGAAATCTAGACAAAGGCAAAAATAATACAGGGTCAAAACCCTGAAAGTAGGGACAGTTTTTAAATATTGCCCTTATAAACTTAAAAAAGTTGTTAGAATAAAAGTTTTTTTGTGTTGGCATGTATTTCCTGAAGGACATGAAGTCTGAAACTCAAATGTTTGTAATTATTTGGTGACTTCATTTCTCAATGATTTGCCAGAAAACCATGATTCTTGGGCAGAACAGACCAAAGATATGAACCAAGAATCTGGACATTCTGTGAAAACCTGGACAGTTGAGAAGCATGCTCAATACTATATTTTCTGACTCAGCTGCCATACAAAACTAATACAGCTACTTGATTCATTAGGTAAGCCAGTTTAGAGCTGTATTTTAAGAATGGTGCAGACAGTTCTGGTATTACCGAATTAAATAATGATCTTTACAGTTAAGGATGGGGCACAACTCATGCCATACAAATTGTTTGCTGAATACCACAAAATAAAGTATAAAAACTTCCTGGTCTAATTGACAGATATATTTCACTGATGCAAAGTTCTATGTGTCAGAAAGCAAAGCTAATTTATTAGAACAATAATATTCAAAAAAAAAAAAAAAAAAACAGAACAAAAAAGAAGAGGTACCTTTGGAAAATATATAACTTCTCCAAAAGAAGTATAGGTATTAACCAACTTCTAGAACCCAGAGGAAAGCAACTTGACATCACAAAAGATAACATGAGCAAAACTTGTCAAAAATTTTAGACAATTAATTGAGTACACTTCCTTTAGTTGTCAAGACTCACAGGCATGAATAACTGTGCTCAATGGTGGTCTTTAACAGACCAAGCCATTTTTTGAATGTTGCAGAGGATCATATGATTTACTAATGTTTTTTATGTGATGCTTTGCTCTAGTTGGTGAAAGTGCTGTGCAACATAACAGCATTACAAAGCACTGTTGGAAACAGTTGGAACATTTAGCTACCCAGAAAGGTATATTATATCCCACTAAGATGCTTTTCTCCATTGTTTCACTGCCACTCCTAGGAGTGATTAATAAAAATGCTCCTTTCATTAGGCATGACGTGGAGTTAGGGTCAATTCCATAATATAGTAATGAGGGGTATCTAGTGCTGTTCAAGCATCCATTGGTGGGAGCTCAGACACATCACAATATGGGGGGGGGGGGCAAATATAGATGTGATAGTAGGTTTGCCTTCACCAGTTTGAACTCTGTTGTCAGTAGATTTTTTCCTGTCATAAAATGTAGTTATTTATTTATTTTGTTACTATATTTCTAATATGCAGGTCTGCTCAGTGCAGGACAGCAGGACAGAATGATCACTGCACTAACAGACATTACATCATATATTTTCTGACCTGGAGTCCCATAACCCTTAGCCCATTGTGAACAGCTATCTGAAAGTGGTACATGGTTCTGGGAGCCTGCAACATGCTATACTAAGAATCTCATTACATATTTCTAACATAAATCAAATGTACTCATAGATTAGGAAGAGCTGCCATGTCCAACTAAAGTTCTCTGGTGCAGCGACTCCACTTGTACATTTGACCTAGTAATGCAGACAGGGTTCCTGCCTGCAGCACCAAGGTTGTAGATATCACTAAATTCTACTCCACTAAAATGGCAACCCGACATTTCCCACCTTCCTCCATACCACTCCTATGTCTCCTACTCCTTCTCCTCATACTTACATCACATAACATCCAGTTATTCCCAAAGTTATCCCCATCCACACCTCCCCAACACATCCAAGAACTACCAACACCTTAACTAATCATCTATCCTTCCCCATTTCCCCATCTATCTTCACTACAAATATTCCTTTGCCCAAAGTTCAAATACCTCCCACCCTCTCCACTTTATCCAAACAAAAAAACTAAGTACTATACACTTAGTTATAACATGCTCAAATGTATCTACAGCAACAATAACTTCCTTCTAGCTGGTGACATTCATCCGAATCCTGGCCCCACAGTCCCCATTTCTAACCCCTCAAACTCCAACATCAGTACTCCCCCTAACAGATACATCTCCTTCTACTCAATGAATACTAGAAGCATTTTAAACAAAGTAAGTGAACTCCATGCCTGGATCTTCCACCATACTCCTGATATCCTAGTACAAACTGAAACTTGGATAAAATCCCAACACTCACACAAAGACTTTCTCCCTCCTGGTTATAGTGTACATCGCCTAGATCGACAAAAGAGGAAAGGAGGTGGTGTTGTCATCTTACATTCCAGCCTCGTTACTATTTCAAATCCGAAATCACCTATTCCACCTTCCCCTCAGCTGAAATTTTATCAGTCAATCTGAAACTTAACCATTCCACTATCACTATAGTGGCAATCTACATTCCACCAGGGGATAACATTCCCCTTCTAGAAAATATACTTGCTCACACCTCCCACCATATTTCCAACAAAACTATTATACTTGGTGACATCAACTTAATTTGGCTATCATTTTGCTCTCCTAACACTTCCTCACACATAACTCTCTATGGATTTACACAACTTATCACTGACCCCACTATATCAATACCTCTCATACAGACACTAGTCTCATTGACCGGATTTTAGTCTCTCACCTTTCTAAATACCACAACCCTGAAACTCTACCAAGCCCACTAAATGATCACTGCCCAACAAAAGTCCTCAGATTCTCACCCCACCATGCTAAACCTCATAGGTTTATAACATAATGTAAGATAACAAACTTTGACCCAGAAATCTTCAAATCTCTCCTCTCTGAAGTGAACTAGAATTTCTTACATCAACTCCCCTTAGATGATGCAGTCCAGTCCTTTAACTCTACATTCGTAAATATTCTTAATTTTCTTGGCCCTCTCCAAACAGTTCATATAAAGTTTAACATATAAACTCCAAAAAGTGAAAAATGGACTAGTTCAGCAAAGCACGGGCTGTTTATTAAACGTAAGCACTTTCGGCTAAGATATTCCTCAGCCTTCTTCAGACAAAAACAATATGTTGATCACAACAGAACCTTATATATAAAAAGATGTGTGCTAATTAAAACAATTAAAATACAAATTCATTAACCACTTAACTGGCTAAAAGCTTAAATTTTAAAGGGCTAATACCTATTAAAACAGGCAGTTATTTACTTTCCCACTCATTGCACAATGTAAAACAAGACATAACAAACTTGCTTATATTTTCTGTTTTCTAAATAACCAGTAAACTATAAACAAATAAATTAAATTACAAGTTTATAAAGTTTTTCAAACCTATCAAGTGTATCCAGTATTTGATCAATTATTTAATCAAACACAATAAACTAAAATACGCTAGGCTAAAATACGCTAGGCAAAAATACGGAACTCCTAAGAAATTATAATCATAAAAAATGAAAAATGAAAATAAAATGAATATATGTATATAGCTAAATATGAATAAATAAATAAATGTAAATGTACCTGTTACCTACCTAGTTTAACCAGTGCATAAGCCACTTTAGTAATGGTCACCTTTATGTCAATATGAAACGGAACCAACAATTATTGTTGTTGTGCCCATTGTTGTATCTATGAACATAAAGGGTACATATACATATATATATGTGTATATATGTGTGTATTCCCTTCAAACATTGTGTGTAGAGACAAACACAAGTAATAGTTGCAATTTGGAAACTCATCTCATCAATGCTTTTAGTTTGAGGATGCTCTTTATAGAGACATAATCGTTTAACCCTGGGGGTACCTGTGGGAAAGTTCTAATTTGCAAAAAACCTCCTGTGCTTTCAACATTAATTGCCATGGACCACCCCTAATGTGAGTTTTAACCTGGTGGACAACAGAAAACAGAAAGGAATGTTCAGGATATTCACAAGTGTGTTTTGCCAATGCATTGGTCAAGTCCTTTCTCCCTATGGCATACAGGTGTTCATAGATTCTTTTCTTTAATGACCTCTCCGTTTTGCCAATGTAAAAGGAGGGACATTTCTTACACAAGGCCACATATACTACTACTTTGGTTTCACAATTGTATTTATCATTAATAAAGTAAGTTCTACCATTAATCTTGGTTTTATTGCTGGGTAGAATATATTTGCACTGGGGGCACCTACCACATTTAGCCATACCCATGTTGTTCACTTTAATTTTAGTTGTGTTCTTTCCAACAAGGTTCTTTAAATTAACCCCTCATCTGTATGTAAATGTTGGACAGTGTCCCACCACTTTGACCAATGCCTGGTCCTCCACTAAAATGCTCCAGTTCTTGTAAATGATGTTCCTAATTGTGTGAAATTCTGAACAATATGTGAAAAGAAAATTGATAGGGAACATGTTCCCTGTGCTGGTCTTTTGTTTTGCTTGTAATGTTCCCCCTGCCAGAAGGGGTCTAAAGTGCCCTATTTCTCTTTTATTCTGTACTTCCATCATAATGTCTTTTACTAAAGAGTCTCAATACCCTCTCATAGAGAACATTTTACATAAGTTTTCACATTCGCTAATAAAATCATGTTTTTCAGAAACCATTCTTGCTGCTCTGACAAATTGCCCCTTCACCACACTTCTCTTTTGGTGAAAGGGATGGCTACTAGAAAAGTTGAGGTAGGAGTTTGAATACGGGGGCTTTCTGTAAATCATGGATTTAAATTTGTTATTATTCTTGTCCTTTCTTAATTTAACATCCAAGAAATTAATCTCATCTACCCCTACACTGTATGTGAATTGAAGAAAATTAGACACTTTTGAAATGCTGTTAATAAATTTGGGTATTTCTTCTGGTTGCCCTTTCCAAAAAAAACACATGTCATCTTGATATCGAATGTACCAAGTGACATGTTGTTGATACATCTCATTTTGAAACAGCCATTCTCTTTCCCAGTATACCAAAACACTGTTTGCAAAGCTACACCCGCAGGGGTACCCCATAGCTATTCCCGTTTTTTGAAGAGAAAACTGATCCTTAAAAACCAAAAAGTTGTTTGATAACACCAAGTCCAAAAGGGTTTCTACCAGATACATTTGCTCATTAGTTGCCTTTTTAAGCAACATAAAATTTTTTGTCCACTCAATTCCCAACTGATGAGGAATTACCGTGTACAAATCCTTAATATCCACAACCAGAAAGATAAGTCCTGGTTCATACTCAATCTTGTTAACATGTTCCAAAAAGCCCCAAGAGTCCTTGCAATTTTGTGCTTCCTCTTTTAATAGAGGTTTGAGAATATCATCCACAAATTTGGCACACACATAAGTGATGGATCCCCTTCCATCCACAATTGGTCGGAAAGGAGGTTCAATCAAATCCTTGTGAATTTTTGGGGTGGCAGGGGGAACATTACAAGCAAAACAAAAGACCAGCACAGGGAACATGTTCCCTATCAATTTTCTTTTCACATATTGTTCAGAATTTCACACAATTAGGAACATCATTTACAAGAATTGGAGCATTTTAGCGGAGGACCAGGCATTGGTCAAAGTGGTGGGACACTGTCCAACATTTGCATACAGATGAGGGGTTAATTTAAAGAACCTTGTTGAAAAGAACACAACTAAAATTAAAGTGAACAACATGGGTATGGCTAAATGTGGTAGGTGCCCCCAGTGCAAATATATTCTACCCAGCAATAAAACCAAGATTAATGGTAGAACTTACTTTATTAACGATAAATACAATTGTGAAACCAAAGGAGTAGTATATGTGGCCTTGTGTAAGAAATGTCCCTCCTTTTACATTGGCAAAACGGAGAGGTCATTAAAGAAAAGAATCTACGAACACCTGTATGCCATAGGGAGAAAGGGCTTGACCAATGCACTGGCAAAACACACTTGTGAATATCCTGAACATTCCTTTCTGTTTTCTGTTGTCCACCAGGTTAAATCTCACATTAGGGGTGGTCCATGGCAATTAATGTTGGAAGCACAGGAGGTTTTTTGGCAAATTAGAACTTTCGCACAGGTACCCCCAGGGTTAAACGAGTATGTCTCTATAAAGAGCATCCTAAAACTAAAAGCATTGATGAGATGAGTTTCCAAATTGCAATTATTACTTGTGTTTGTCTCTACACACAATGTTTGAAGGGAACACACACATATATATGTATATGTACCCTTTATGTTCATAGATACAACAATGGGCACAACAACAACAATTGTTGGTTCCGTTTCATATTGACATAAAGGTGACCATTACTAAAGTGGTTTATGCACTGGTTAAACTAGGTAGGCAACAGGTACATTTACATTTATTTATTTATTTATTCATATTTAGCTATATACATATATTCATTTTATTTTCATTTTTCATTTTTTATGATTATAATTTCTTAGGAGTTCCGTATTTTTGCCTAGCATATTTTAGCCTAGCGTATTGTAGTTTATTGTGTTTGATTAAATAATTGATCAAATACTGGATACACTTGATAGGTTTGAAAAACTTTATAAACTTGTAATTTAATTTATTTGTTTATAGTTTACTGGTTATTTAGAAAACAGAAAATATAAGCAGGTTTGTTATGTCTTGTTTTACATTGTGCAATGAGTGGGAAAGTAAATAACTGCCTGTTTTAATAGGTATTAGCCCTTTAAAATTTAATCTTTTAGCCAGTTAAGTGGTTAATGAATTTTTATTTTAATTGTTTTAATTAGCACACATCTTTTTATATATAAGGTTCTGCTGTGATCAACATATTGTTTTTGTCTGAAGAAGGCTGAGGAATAACTTAGCCGAAAGCGTTTATGTTTAATAAACAGCCCGTGCTTTGCTGAACTAGTCCGTTTTTCACTTTTTGGATTTTTCGTGGTTTACATAAATTTCAGTGTATTTTGAAAGTTTAACATATCACCATGGTTGACAAAAAAACACCCGAACCTTACAAAAAAATAGGGATAGAGCATGGAAAACCTGGACAAAAACAAAGCACCAACCTGACCTCCAGAAATACAGAGAACTTGGAAACTTGGCCAAAAGTCATATAAATACAGATAAGAAAACTTCTATTATACCAAGACCCCCCATTACTATTCCAAAAAGTGCACGCTGATTGGTCAGCGTGCATGTTGTAAATCGACTTATACTAATGGAAAAAGGTCAGGTCACCCAGACTTTTTCCATTAGTATAAGTCTTTTTTAAAACACTGTCTTGCTATGTTAAAGGAGTTTAACATAGCGAGACAGGTTTAAAAAAAGCAACGGAGATCTCTGTTGCTTTTTTTAAAGCTGCCTCGCTATGTTAAACTCCTTTAACATAGCGAGACAGTGTGTAAAAAGCAATGGAGATCTTGCTTTCTCCGTTGCTTTTTTTTTTAAACCTGTCTCACTATGTTAAATGGGTTTAACATAGTGAGACAGCTTTAAAATAAGCAACGGAGATTCTCCTTTGCTTTTTTTAAAGCTGTCTCACTATGTTAAACCCATTTAACATAGCGAAACAGTAAAAAGTAATGGTGATCTTGCATACGCATGCACAGTATAGCAGAACTGCCGCAGAATACCAGACAGCTGTGGAAGGGCAGCAAGGAGGCATTATACAATGCCATTATTTAAGAAAAGTAAGTATTTTTTTTCTTAAATAATGTCATTGTATAATAGCAATAACTCACTTCTGGGTGTGGGTAATGCTGGATTTACCCACGGTTGGCTTTGTTTGGCCACTCAGGCTTTGCCCTCATATCCAAACCACACCAACCGTGGGTAAATCCAGCATTACCCATACTCAGGCATGGGTTATTACTATATTATAACACACCCTCAGCCTTTAAATCTAACTTCTAGAACTCAGTAAACCAAATATTACTCCCAGGTTCCCCAAGCTGTCCAAATCCATGCCCTGACAAAACACATAAGGAAATTGCTGCCATCTTCAACTCTTATTTTATTGCCTCAATATCCATACTACTCAACCTCATGCCCAATCTAGCTATTCATAAAAATAATATGAACAGCTCAGACTCAGCTCCAAAAAGTAACTCTTCAAATAATTTCTCCTTAAAACCTGTTTCTACCAACTTTATCAAATCTTTGCTATCCAAATTAAAACCATGCTCCACATCAGTAGACAATATCCTCTTCTTTCCTACAGATCGGTGCCAGTCCCCTTGCTTTTCCAGTTTCCATACTAATAAATCACTCTGTCTCTGAGTCTACTATTCCTAATATTTGGAAACAGTTCTACACCCTTTCTATACATAAAAGAGGTAACTCCACTGAAATATCCAATTTTAGACCCATTGCTATACTCTCACCTCTCTCCAAAATTCTAGAAAAATGTATACACAAACAAATAATGCAATACCTACTTCAAGAAAATCTACTCACACCCACTCAACATGACTTTCGTCCAAAGCACAGCACCACTACACCTCTTTTGTCCTTCCTTAATTCTGTGTCAGTTGCCAGAGACAATAATAAACTTATTTCCTGTCTTTTCTTAGACCTCTCTAAAGCCTTTGACATAGTCTCTCATCGTCTTCTTCTGCATAAACACACTAACATACATTTCTCACCTGCTACTGTCTCATGGTTTGACAGTTACATCTCTGATTGTTACCAGTCAGTAAAATGGCTCTCCGCTCACTCTCCTCTTTTCTCTGTTAAAACGGGTGTTCCACAAGGCTCCATCCTTGGCCCACTACTTTTCAATATCTTTACCAATCTTCTCTCCTCTTCCTGTCCTGAGTCATCCCTCATACAATATGCAGATGACTCTACAGTTATCACTATTGCTGACTCTCCAGCCGAACTCGTCTCAGTTACACAGACCTCTTTTAACTCTATAGAAAACTGGCTATCTGATTATTCTCAACCTCCAAAAAACTAAACTATTACTCTTTCTCCCTAAAAACCTTCACTATATCAAATCCTCCTTCTCAATATTGTCTCTAAATAACACCCCAATACAGGTAGACACCAGCACAAAACTCCTTGTTGTTAGCATAAATGACCACTTAAAGTAAATTCCGTGTTGTTAGCATAAATCACCACTTAAAGTAAATTCCGTGTTGTTAGTATAGATGACCACTTAAAGTAAACTCCTTGTTGTTAGTATAGATGACCACTTAAAGTTTGATTTACATATCAATAACTGCATTAGGAAAACACATCAGAAACTAGGACCACTGTACTGTAGCAAGTAATTTCTTAACAAAAAAGCCAAGTTAACCCTATGCAATTCTTACTTCTTACTCACTTTACTCTATATTTTTTATTTTATTTTATTTTACATTTGTTTACCGGAAAAGTCCGACTAGAATAAAGTCCATTTACAGCGGAGGCCCGGGGAGAAAAGCTCCATAACATAACAGTACAAATAGAACAAATGACAAAAAAATTCTGTACAGAGGTATATATACAATCAGAGCTCTATGTCTTTATATGACAACACATAATCCACGAATGACAGAAAATTTCTATTCAGTGGCATATATACAATCAAGGAGATTTTTTGTACCATAATTTGATTTGAGCAAGCTTGGTATATAGATAGCAAAACTTTGAAATGTTACTATAGTTCTTAAATTCTAACTAACCTCAACACTGGACTGTTAGCCAAACTAGAAACAACTTACAACAAGATAGCTAGATTTGCTGCACAAAATACATGTAAGTCCCACCACTGTCTCTCATTGAAAGAATTAAATTGGCTAGAATTATCTAACTTGCTCCTACTTAGTCTCTGATCATTCACTCTATTCTCTGCAAACCCTCTTACTGCCCGACTCTCTCTCATCTCTAATCTCCCACTACACCCCCAACAAGATCCCTCTGTAGTTCCAGCCAAGGCCTTCTGCAAATCTATAAACCTAATATTAAAATAGGTCATAATCTCTACAGTTTCAATCCCACTAAGGCCTGGAATAGTCTACTACTCAAAATCAGGTCACTTCAGCAACTAAAACAATTCAAAACTGCTGCTAAACAATAACTGCAAACTAAATGGATCTGTCGGTGTAATCATCCCCCAAAAACCTTTCTCTAACCTTTTCTATTTCTCCCCTTGTTCTTTCTCCTTTCCTTCCTATCTACTATGTCCACCTCTCACCTCTACTTACTGCAACTAGGATTAAATACACCTCTGTATGAGAACATTTTTAAAATTGTATATGATTTTACACTTTTTTATTGTATATATATTATGTGTCTTTTTTATTAATTATTACTCTGGATGTTAGTCTGTTAAACTATGTTGAAGCTTTTCTCCTTGGGCCTCCACTGAAAAGGGGCTATTAAGCTCAGTCAGACAAACCCAGTCAACAAATGTTAAATAAATAAATAAATAAAAATTAAATTTGGAGCTGTATTTCCATGAGACCATTATGTGCAGTGGATGGCACAGTGGCACAGCAGATAGCATTGTTGCCTCACAGCAAGAGGTTCCCTGGTGCGATTCTTGGTGGGGGTGCCTTGTGTACAGAGTTTGTATGTCCTCTCTGTGTTCACTTGGGTTTCCTCCAGGTGCTTCAGTTTCCACCCACATTCCATAGACATGCAGTAAGTGGATTGAATTCTCTAAACTGGCCATAGGTGTGAATGTGTGGTGGGGAAGAACAGCTGTGGCAATGCTAGCCACCCTCCGGTGTAAAGCTTGGTTCTAGATGATTGTCACTTCTGAACTGACATCCTGACCCATTGTGTGAAAATGGAAAAAAGGTGTTGTGGATGGATGGATGGCTGCAGGGATCCTGAGCACCTGTAGAGTGGACTGGTGAATATAAATTTGATAGCCAACACAACTGTCATGCCTGCATTCTTCCATCTAAAATGAGGGGATGAGCCTGTGAGGCCACTAATCCACTATGGATTTAACTTTGTTTTTAACAAAATGGTCACTGCAACCCATCCCTATAAGAGGGGAACATCTCTCAATACACCCACCCATATATGTGCGTAGTTCCAGGCTGCCCAACATCCATCTCCCAAAACCTGTGGTACATTTCCACGTGCATGTGCAACTTGGTACTGAAGATACTTTGACTTATCTCCAGGTACTACCTACAGTAATTAGTCTTACATACTGGCAGAGTTTCTGCTTAGAAAAACATTCCCAATGAGGTCAATGGGCTTCCCTAATAAATTAATTTATCCTTCTACATGGGTGCATCTCACCAGTACAAAACAAGTCAACATAGTGAGTCCAGTTCCCCTTTTAGAATCAGGTATAGGGTTCTAGAAGTCTCCATTAGCATGCACTGAATGGGGACTGGCTGAGCCAGAGGTTTTGGTCTCATATATGGTGATACTGTTCAGCAGATTTCCACTACAAGCCCAGGTCCTTTTTGGAATCTAGCCCATGTTGTTCAAAATTTACGTTTATACATGAATTGACAATCACCTACTTACAAAAAAATATTCAGTATACACAGCATTTTCAACTTTGAACACTAAGTTATGGTTCAGAACTATGATTAACTACATAAGTCCATAACTTTCAGCTCTGCAGTGTCCAAAAAGTGATGAATAAAAGAACAGTTTCTGCACATCTCTGATTATCCCTATTTCTAGTTTAGATCCAAAGCAAATGAATACTATGTATTTATTTATTTATTTGTTTATATAACTAGATACATAGACAGATGTAGATCTATATGTATGCTTGATGACTAGAAACCTAATGCAACCACACCCGACTAACTCAGTCATTTAGGATTACCCACCATGTAGGTCCGTAAGTCATTAGCACACTCCATAACATATTGGATTTTGATTGGGTCTCCCATCATAAACAACTTATGTGCTCTAGGCATGGATGCCAGGGAATTCACCTTGAGATCTCATTACTAGGAAACTATGATTTGAGAGACACATTTATAATTCCTTGTAAAATGTAGAATTTTAGATGCTCTGCTGTGCTGCTAGTTATAGAAAACATAAAAAAGTGGAGGAGTGCAATGTGTATTACAGCCTTGAAAGCTATAGCATTCTTAGTGTGGCCTCATATGCAGTGACCAGAAGTGAAATGTATGGCTGATACTGTAAAAATCTGTGATTCATTTTGTGCTGTCACACAGAAATGAAGAACTGTGGCTATGTAACATGACTGTTGTAATGTTTAGCTTCTCACTGCTGTTCTGTGGTAGATGATTATGCAATTCTGCAAGGTGAGACCAGAGCATAGCAGCACTGAAAGTCACTGAATAAATATTGTCATTGTCTTTTGTACATCAGAAAGATGCTTAGCAATGTTGTTTTTTTGTCCCAAACTGGAGTGCAATCATGGCGTTCCCTGTACTAAAAATGTTATACTACTTTGAAATGCATTATGATCTGGTTATGCAACAAAGTGGTGTGTTACTCATTTATATTTCTGCTTATTTCTGATTGTAATCAGCACCGCTACATATAGGTTCATAGGTGTGTACTAGGCTAATGGCCCTGGAGCCTTTACAAGCCTAGCCCATAGGAATTCCCTGTATCGTTACATATTGTTAATTACTATGGCCAATTTTTAGTAGCTTTGTCACATAACTTTTTCACGTATTCAATTTAATAGTACTTTTAGTCAATTAAATATTTAAACTTGTGTGAAATATAAAGCATTCCCTGAAATGGCCCTTGATCAGTCAGTTGCACTAACTTTGTTCCATAATCATACCAGTTCAATAACTCAGACCAAGCTAATTACGAGTTGTTTGTTACAACAAGTTCAATATCCTGTCTAGTGAGATCCTGGTCATGTTGCTGCACCTATCAGAGTATAGCAACTTAAACCAGAAAGGAACTGTTTCATATTCTATTCATGTTCACATAGAGTCTCCTCTCAAGTTCATCTTTCAAATGTTATTCATATAAATATTAGTCTTCTGTGAATCCTCACCATAGCAAAAATACTCTTCTACAAAATTCCCTCATGTGGCCAATCAAATTCTCTTTCTCTATCATATACCTACAGAAAACCAGGCTAACCACACTTCACCTTCCTATTTTTCAGACTTAGGATCATAATCACTTCTCCAGTCCATAATTTTACAGCCATTATTACATTTCTCAGTATCTGAAGCATCTCATCCCTAACTCACATACTAAAAGAAGATGAACACCCCTGCAAACTATCCATCACAGGATTGGTTAAGGAGAGCAGTTGCCTTTCTGGTGGAAAAATAGTTTCTGCCTGTCTGAGAATGACAGCTTAAAGTTTCACCATTTGAGTTCTTGATAGCATCAAAAAACAAGACCTTTTTCTGCACTGTAATCTCCAAGAAATCACACTCCAGTATGGGCAATCATTCTGTAGTTTTCTTTCTCCCTGTCTAATGAACCTTTGACAAAGCCTGCTCTTTTTCATGCCTGGTTATGAACTGAACCAAAATCACTTTCAATCAACCATATGCCCTGTCTGATGCAGATAATAGCATATTACTGGCATTTTCAGTGCCAGCATACTATGTGTTAAACCAGTCTATTGTGCCTTCTTAGTTTTAACAAATTCCAGACAGTGAAATCCTTGTTCATCTTCCATAATACCACTGAGCTACAAATTACACTTTTGTGCTTTGCCTTTAAAAGTACTGCTCAAAGGTCACAACCTAAGTTTTCATCTCCACATATGCTTATAACTTATATCCAGCACTCTCTACTGCACTCATAACATTGAATCAGACTGTATTATTTATTTATTTGTTTATTTTATTTGCATTTTGTTTACCAGGAAAGTCCTCTGGGCCAATTCAGAGCATATTTTCAGTGGAGGCCCGGGGAGTGAAGCTCCACTGCACATGAGTAGATGTAAAACATACATAGCTTATATCCAGAGAATCATCATCATCATCATCATCATCAGCCCCCTTTTTCCCATTTTTCTACATGGGGTCGTGATATCGTGTTAACTTTCACCAACTCTCTCGATTAAGTGCCACATTCCTGCCTTCTTCAACACTCATGCTCGACTGTCGCAGATCTTCTTTCACACAATCCATCCACCTCTTTGTTGGATGCCCTCGTTTCCTCTTAACTTATTCCTGTCTATCCCAGATCTTCCTCACCAGATTGTCTTCTGCTTTTCTACACATGTGCCTAAACCACCATAATCTGTTCTCTTTGATCTTTTCTGCAATTGGAGCTACTTTGGCTTCTGCTCTTATGTCCTCATTTCTTCATCTGTCCCACAGTGTGCATCCTATCACCTTTCTCAGGCACTTCATTTCCATCACCTCTAGCTTCTTTTACTGTTCTGCCTTTACTGCCCGAGTTTTTGTACCATATAGTAGTACTGGTCACACCAGTGTCTTGTACACCTTACTTTTCAGCTTCTTTGGCAGTCTTCTGTCATAGACTACACCTGATACTCTATGCCAGTTGGCTGCAGCCCCTCTGATTCTAGCTTTGACCTCTTCATTCAGACTACCCTTCTACTCAACTACTCTTCCTAGATACTTGAAGCTGTTTACCTCTTCCACTATCTTACCTTCTATCTCTATTCTCAGCTTCTTCTGATTTCCCCAATTTGCTGCCATTACCACCGTCTTATCTTTACTTAGTTTCATCCCATGTGCCATCAGATTTGCATTCCATTCTAGCTCAGAGTCTGCATGAACTGCCACATCATCTGCATACAGCAGCTTTGTTGATCCGTCCCCTCCAACCTGTTTGCTAATGTAGTCCATCACCAGTATGAACAGCAATGGGCTCAGAGCTGAACCCTGATGTACACCCACACCCACTGGGAACCCCTCTGTGAGGCAGAACACTGTTTGTACTTGAGTCATTGGGTCCTTGTACATAGCCTCCACTAATTCTACCAATGTTTCTGGGACTTCAAACCACCACAGTACTGCCCAGATCAGCTTTCTTGGGACCTTGTCATATGCTTTCTCCAGGTCTAAGAATGCCCAGTTGGACACTCTCCTCACCTCTAGCTTCTTGTTAAGTATCTGTCTCAACACAAGCATCAGGTCAATTGTGCTGCATCTTGATTTGAATCCACACTGCTCATCTCCCATCTTATATTCTACTACTCTGTTTATCAATCACCCTCTCCAGAACTTTCATGCAATGTGATAGGAGTTTGATGCCTCTGTACTGCCCACAGCTGTGGATGTCCTCTTTGTTCTTGTATACTGGCACAAGTATGCTTATTCTCCAGTCATATGGGATACGCCTTTCTCTCCACACTGCTATTAGTACCCTCAGGAGCCATTTCTCCCCTATATCACCCAGCATCTTTATCATATCTGCAGTGACCTCATCTGAGCCTGCTGCTTTCCCTGACTTCATCTTCCTTAGTGCTGTTCTTACTTCTTCTAGGGTGGGCTCCTCTTCTTCTCTCATTGCAGGCTGTTTCTGGGGGAGTACAGCTTCTGTGGGGTTTTCTTCATTCAGAAGCTGCTGGAAATAATCCTTCCATCTGCCTTTGATGCCCTCTGGGCTGGTGAACAGGTTGTTGCTAGCATCCCTTATGAAGGGTGTCTGACTATCTTCTTTATCTTTTTCTCTTTGCCTTGCAACCTGATACAGTTTCTTTGTGCCCCTAACTGAGTCACTTTCCAGGAGTTGGTATGGTGCCTCTGATGCCCTATTCTTTGCTATTGCAACTTCTTTCTTAGCTTCTTTGCTAGCCAACCAGTAGTCCTTCCTAGCCTGGTCAGTCTTTTCTGTCCCCCACTTCATCCTGCACTCCTTTTTTCTTTTGATGACTTCCTGGACTTCTGCATTCCATGACTAGCTTTCCTTATGTACCTTAGTTCCATACCTGGCTTGGCCACATACCTTTTCTGTAGTCATAACACATGCTGTTTTTAGGCAGTGCCATTCTTCTTCAACTCTACCTATTTCCTCCTCTTCTTGGGGTGCTAGAGCCCTGAGTAATTCCTTGAACTGTTGTACTTTCTCTCCAGTCAACTTCCAGGTCTTCAGCCTGGTTTCTGTTGTTGACCTTAGAGCCTTCTCTGACCACTGCTTGCAGCTGATTGTGGCAACCAGTGGTTTATGCTGTGGGCTGACTGTTTCACTGGGGATGACTTTGCAATCATGGATTCTGCCCCAGTGCCTTTTCCTTACTAGGAGGAAGTCTACCTGAGTTGCATGTTGGCTATCAAGCCATTTGCCAGATAGAAGTCTAGAATGGCTTCTCCTTCTTTATTCCTGTTGCCCCACCCATGTGGACCCAGGCAGTCCTCATACCCTGTTCTGTCTGTCTAGATATGTGCATTCAGGTCACCCATTATCAACACCAATTCGTCGGAGTCAGAGAATATACAAGAAAAATGAAACACTTAAGGTAAACAACAGGTAAAAGAGTCTAACTACAACACTTGTAGTTTATATTCTAAGGAGGCTTGGTGCAGGTACAATTCCAGATAGAAGACAGGTTTCTTGTAATAATGTTTTGAAAACTGCATGATTCTTTGTTGTCCTGATAGATAATGGTAGAGTATTCCAAATTTTGGCTATAAAGTAAGAGTAAATAAATTGGTTGGATGGGAGCTGTTGTTTATGTACCTGCAGAAGTTGCTGATTTTCAAATCTGATGGGTCTCTCAGGGTGACAGTAAGTAAATATTGAGCTGAGGGCTGGACAGTCTTTAGATTTATACATAATTTTGTGGGTTAAAGTTAGCTGTAAGTAAGAAAGGCAGTGTGGTAATTCAAGCCATTTTAGAGCATGCAGAGCAGCATGCAGTGATGGATGGAATATTTGGAATTGGTTACAAACTTGGCAATTTTGTAGTAACAAGTCTCTAGTTATCCTTTAGTGAGGATTGGAGGTTTGTAAGTCGAAGAGTGACGCACATGAGTGATGGGAGTAGGTAAGTGGATGCAAGAGTTTATTTAGTGAAGGAGCTTAGAAAGTGATCATGTCTGTAGAGGATTCCTAGATTTTGATGGTCTTTGTTCATGTTCTGCTACATGTAAATATTAAATTTTAGGTGTTCGTCTATGGTGACTCCTAGGAGTTTTGCATGGCTAACAACTTTGATTATAGCATTACTTTGAGAGAAAATAGTACATATAGATTTGTCTAGTGGAGTTGTTTTCTTTGTGGTGAAAAGCATTATGTTGTATTTATTTGGGTTTAGTGCTATATGGTTGTTTTGCATCCAGGTTTCAATGGTGGAGAAGGCCAGTTGAGTTTTGAGTTGTAAGTCGGAAATGGAGTGAGCAGTGCATAAAATAGTTGAACTGTCTGTGTATTGAATAAGAGATGGCTGAGTGATGGAAGAATGTAAGTCATTGATGAAAATGCTGAATAGAATGGGACCAAGAATAGAGCCTTGGGGAACTCTTGTACAGGTATATAGATAAGGAGAAGTGGAGTGTTGCCATTTGACTGCTTGTTGTCTGTGTATTAAATAGCTAGAGAACCAGTTGAGTATGGAGGAAAAAAGACCGATTTTAGCGAGTTTGGTTAGAAGTAAGGGATGGGAAACTGTATCAAATGCCTTTAATAGATCTCGAAAGGTAGTAGAGATAATTTTGCCAGCTTCACAGGCTCTTTTTACTGTATCCATGAAAGATATAAGGGAGTTGTTGTGCTATGACCTGGACTAAACCCATGTTGTGTTGGTGACAGAAGATCGTTATTATGAAGGAAGTTAAGCAGTTGATTATTTATGCATTTTTCCAAGACTTTAGAGATAGGAGAGAGAGAGATAGATAGAGAGAGAGAGAGAGATTAACAATAGGTCAGAAATTAGTGATATCTGCATTATTGCTGCCAGTATGGAGATAAAGGATAAATCTTTCAGGTTTTTGGCATGCAGGATTCCTGGATGGATCTATTGAGAAGACTGCTTATAGGGTAGGCAATGACATCAGCTGCAATCTTCTGAAATTCTAATGGAATGCTGTCAGGAGTGTTTGAGCAAGGTTTGAGTTTCATAAGTAGTCTCTTTACTAGGGGGATAGGAATGGGATTAAGAATAAACTTGGGTATGGAGTGGTTATTTGACTCATGGGTGTAAAGGGTAGGTAAAGTAGGAGGATAGTAGGTGAAACGTTTAGAGGATGATGTGTTGCTTGTGTGGCAGTTTGTTTGGGTAAATGTAGCAGTGATGTCAGCTATAGAACTGGTAAGGAAGAATTAAAGATAGAAGCTATTTCTTCTGAGGATTTGTCAAGCTATGGACATGGGTTATGTTTTGCGCCTGGGTTTAGTAGAGAAGTGATGCAGTTCCAGAATTTTTTGAGGTTTTTGTTATAATTAGATTGGAGTTTTGAAACGTAATGTTTTTTTATCTTTGTTGACTAGAAGATGGCGTGAGAAACAAATAACAATCAGTCGGTTTGGGTGGAAATAAAGGGTAAGTGACATCTCACAGCTATCACCAAAGTATAATATGCTAGAACGTTAAGTTGCCCAGACAAAGTTTGAAAGTCTCAGCTATAAAGTAAACTGCTAATTTATTTGCTGGAAGTCATAAAAAAGAATAGCTTGGGTATAACACTGATTAAAACTATATGGTGAAGTAATTAGCAAGGGGTGAGGAGAATTAAGCAGCTGTATTCCCAGGAATAAAAGAACTCACTGGAATCTTCACATGACATGTTGATAGTGTACTGTCCCTTGATCATCATGTATCCACTACAGTAAGGAAGTCTTTTTTCATCACACAGTTTTGATCTAAAGGTATGGCATCTAGAGTCCAAGGAGGAAATCCATCCTCTTTACTCATCTCTCATCAGGCTGATCATGGAATATAATGCTCTATTCAATATGTACCTGTCTAAAATTTGTCACATCTGGAGTGACCACAACACTTTCCACTAAGAAAATCAGGGTATTAAATCACAAAAACTATGCAGAGCATCTGAAAGCCTTGTCTTTCTTCTCGGTATCATAGAGGCTACTAAGAGGTGACCTGTACCTTGAGCATACAGCCTCAACAGACCCTATCCTGTCTGACCTATTACACATTCACTAGTCTAATGGTAGCATGAACAGCAGCTCAAGGGATCTCAATCTCTTTTGCAACATAAATAAAACATGTTGGAATGATATGTATGTATCACAGAGAACACCGCTTCTGTGCAACTGTCTTCCATTCCACATACAGCAAAGTATTTCTCTTACTGCATTCAATCATAATTTGGATGAATGGATGAGAAGCTACAAATTTACTCCTGGTTTGGCACCCATGTCCCTCATGGATAGAGGCAAAAAATAAATCTCCCAACATATCCTTGTTCTGTCCTTCTCTGTGTTATTCAATCATGAAATACAAGGCTTTGACAGATTCTCATAGATCAATAGCTTATAAAGTATCTGTGAATCTATAATAAGTTTCAAGTATGTTAATATTACTTTATTGCAAGAATCAAGTCCTATTCAGCTGTATTTCAGAAATAATAAGCTATAAAACAATTAATGGATGCAACTGTTTTGCTATGCACATGAACACATCATCTGCAAAAGTATATAAAACTTAGTCTGGGGACAGCAAGTACCACCGTCTGCAGCCTGTATAATTAAAACAATCTGAATTTAAATTGTTATTCAGATTAAGGGTGATTGTCAAATCTCAGGAGGTGGCTAATGGCATGCAATAAGCTGCAAGGTGAATGAGAAATTTTCTGTAATCACTTGAAGCAAGAACCCCATAATCATTTCTGCCACAGCGTGCCTTTAAATCAGTTCATTTTAGAGACCTGATACCGCATTCAGTTTTGCTAAAAATAAATATCTATTGCTATTAAATGAATTTAAATTATTTGTCATTTTGCCCCCAGCTGATGACTTCTTAATTCAGATGACATAGATAAAAGACTATTGGCTTAGCTTACAAAAGACGGGGAATGAAAATTAGAATTACTCATAGTACATGTTGGGTTTTAGAAAAGGGCAGGCAGACTTGCATTGAGGACCAATACTTTCTGAACACTGCACACGACTGCTTATATTTTGTCATCTCTGAGTATAATGAATTCACAGACTTTATTTTTACAACATATACTGCTGGTTGCCTATTGTCATTATAGGATGATCTAGAAAAATTGTTTCAGCTATATAATGTGAATGAAGTACACTAGATTTGCAAAAAGTGTTTACACATAAATATTAACATAAACAGAAATAAGAATGCAAGGAGAATACAAATGCACATTTCAAGTGCTTTTCTCATAGGTTCACTTTGTGTTATTTTCATATTACTTCACAAAAAAGGACTAGCTGAGTGGGGAAAAATAATGACCATGTAAGGCTTTGAAATTTTTTTCTTGAAAAATTCCTACATGTTCTAATATTTACTGCACAGATAATGGCAGAAATATTATATATTTTTCACTGTTGCATATCTATATTTTTCCTTCCATTTCTTCAGTTAAACATTTGACTGATCAGTAACAGAAACATAAAAAAATAGATTTAATTCAGTCTAATCTAATAATGCACCTGATTCCTGCAAATACTTTAGATTTAGCAGCGGCAGTTGGTTTCCTTGCTTTCACCACTTCACCATATCCGGAATGTAAAATGAATGACTTTACAGTGACAGTAGAGGAGATGGATAAAACAGTAGATATGGCTGCCAAGATCTCTCGGCCTGCAGACCTACTCCATATTACCTTTCTTCTTTCTTCATGTTTATATGTGCTGTTCATGTGAATTCTTGGATTTTTTCCCCAAGTCCATCATCTACTCTGTAAAGATTCCTGCCTACAGAATGCTGATTAACTTCTCCCTGTCTTGCCATGTTATGATCCAGCATTCTAGAAGAAGTGGTTCTCGGGCACAAAGTCTTACTTTCCTTTAACTTTTAGTTCCAACAAATCTAAATTTTATTTTGTTAGGTATCAGGTTTATTTTATATAAATATTTTAGTCTTTTAACAGACATAGTTTCCATAATGGATAAGATCTTCACCTCCCATATACAAGGTACAAGGTTTGGTCAGGCCAGTGCCTGTGTGCAGTCTGCATGTTCTTTCTGTGTTTCTGTGGGATAACTACCACCTCCATAACAAGTGCTGGTTGTCTCTAGCTCAAACTCATCCAAGAATGGAGTCATGGACAGCAGCACAGTTGTATCTATTGGGGAAAGAGCTATACAGATTGACTTCTTAAGGTACCAGCTGTGGTGAATAGTATCTTCTTGACAGGTGAACACAAACTGCGTCATGTCAGGACTAGCCACTTAATATTGTAGAATTTGCTCTAGGTAGTTTGATCAGATTGACTAATGTCACCAAAAATGAGCATGGTACCTGCATGTGATAAGTGGGCTGAGGACCTAACCTACTATGACCTACACCAGGGACCCATGCTAATGGTGGGAGGGTTCTATGTACCTCTATTGGCCAGTCAGTTCCTGCCATAAAACGAGGCATCCAAGGGTCAATAAGCTACTGGTTGGACTGTGCACAATTGCCCAGCTTAGGCTACCAGAGATGGCTCTATTGAGTGAAAGTGGGAAGAAAAACCAATCAACATGCCAAACATGAACTAAGGATTGCTACAATTAATATGGAACACAGCTCTGGTAAGGAGGAGGCTAAACATCCGCTTTACCCAAGAGACAAGGTAAAAGGACAGCACAGCACATTCTTTTGGCTTGGGATCCAGAGTCTACTACTCCTCCAAAAAACAACAGCAGGAATCAGATCCACAGTTAAAATTTATTACACTGACCTAGCGCCTCGGCCACAATAGCCTTCATAGAGTACCACTACTACTCCTCCTCCTCCTCAGGGGAAGGACAGATGGGAAATGGTGTAGGAAGACAGTGAGAGATGTCATCAGAATTAGTGACAGCCTCATGTCAATAAAACACCAATGTAAGTATAGGGCAGTGTTCATAACCTCAGCCTATGCACCACAGCAGGATTATGGCAGCAAGAGTCCATTCAGGCAACAGTTGCAGGACCTAGTAGATCAAGTAGGACAACAAGAACTGCTGTTAATAACTGGGGACCAGAATGCTCATATTGGTACAGATAGAACAGGATATGAGGACCGCCTACATCTATATGGATGGGACAACATGAATAAAGAACACACCATTCTAGACTTCTATCTGGCAGATGGCATAATGTTGGCCAACACATGGTTCAGCAAGAGATACAGTCAAAAGATCAAATACAATAGTGGCCAACATACAACTGAGGTAGACTTCCTGCTAGTAAGGAAAATGCATTGGTGTAAAATCAGTAATTGCGTCATCCCCAGTGAAACAGCCATTCCTCAGCATAAACCACTGGTTGCCACAATCAGCTGCAGGCAGTGTTCAGAGAAGGCTCTAAGGTCAACAGATACTAGGCTGAAGACCTGGTAGTTGAATGAATTGAAAAACAAGAATTCAACAAATATGTAGAACTCTAGCACCCAAGAAGTAGAGGAAACAGGTAGAAATGAAAGAGAATATCAGAGTATCAAAATAGCATGTAGGAGGACTGTAGAACAGAAATGTGGCTGAGCCAGGCATGGAAATAAGATACATAAGGAAAGCTGGTGGTGGAATGCAAAGTCCAAGAAGAAGGAATGCACGAAAAAGAGGGAGGTAGAAAAGATGGACCAGGCTTAGAAGGAAATGCTGCTTGGCAAACAAAGAGGCTAAGAAAGTAGTCATAATAGCAGAGAATAAGACATCAGTTTCATTCTAGAAGCTTCTAGAAAGTGCCTCAGTTGATGGCACAATGAAACCCAATCAGGTTACAAGGCAGAGAGACAGAAGATAGTCATCAGACACTCTTCATAAGAGATGTTAACAACAACCTGTCCACCAGTTTACAAGAACAAAAAAGATGAAATAGTAAGGAAAATGAAGTTAGGGAAAGCAGCAAGCTGAGATGAGACCATGGAAGATATGATCCAGTTGTTGGGTAAGTTGTGAAAGAGCTACACACAGTACTCATAGCAGTATGGAGGAAAAGCATATCTGATATGACTGGAGAGTAAGCGTTCTGCTGTCAGTGTACAAGAACTAAGACTACATTCCAAACTGTTAGCAGTATAGAGGTATGAAACTCCTGTCACACTGCATGAAAGTGCCGGAGAGGGTGACTGATAAATGAATGCACACAGTAGTACAATGTAAGATGTGAGATAATCAATTTGGGTTCAGATCAGAATGCAGCACAATCAACCTGATTTTGCAGTGAGACAGAAGCTGAGAAGAAGCTAGAGATGAGGAAAGTGTCCAGCTGGGCTTTCCTAGACTTGGAGGAAGCATATGACAAGGTTCCAAGAAAGCTAATTTGGGCAGTCTTGTAATGGTTTGGTGTCCCAGAAACATTGGATGAATTTGTGCAGACTGTACAAAGACCTAATGACACAAGCACAGTGTTCTAATTCACAGATGTATTCCCAGTGGGAGTGAGTGCATATCATGGTTTAGCTCTGAGCCCACTGCTGTTCATACTGGTGATGGACTATATTAGCAAATTGGTTACAGGGAACAGATCAGCAACGTTGCTGTAGGCAGATGACATGACCTTACAAGCACACACTAAATAATGCTTGGGAAGAATTAAAAGGCTTAAAAACCCTCTGGGGTTATTATCCTTGAAATCACTTATAAGAGCTAAATGATTGAGGAATGGAATGAAGAACGGAAGTCACACAATGAAAATGAGAATGATAAGACAGTTGTCATGGCAGTAAATGGGGCTATCAGATGAAGCAGAACATTGAGATAAAAGGTAAAATAGTAGGAGAGGGTCAGAATGAGAAGCTCAAAGCTAGAATCAGAAGAGCTATATCCAACTGACACTAAGTGCCACGGGTAGTGTGAGACAGAAGAATGCCAAAGAAACTGAAAATTAAGGCATGCAAAACAGTTGTGTGAACAGTACTACTGTATGGTACAGCAATGTAGGCAGTGAATGCAGAGTAGTTGAGAAAGCTGAAGGTGATTGAGATGAAGTGTTTGAGATGGGGAATAGAATGCACACTGTGTGTTAGATGAATAAATGAGAACATCAGAACAAAAGCCTAAGTAGCTACAATTGCAGAGAAGGTCAAAGAGAACAGATTATGGATCTTTGGGCACATGTTCAGGAAAGCAGAAGATGATCAGGTGAAGAAGACCCTTAGCTCAAGAAATCTGGACCAAACCAAGAATAATGGGGATGGGGGGTGGAAATAGCCCAGAAATAGGAACAGATTTTAAATACTCTTATAAACACAGAAAGATGATGCATTTTCTGAAATATATATTTAGTGACTTCAGACCTAAATTATTTACTAGAAAACAGCAAATTTTATGGTGAACAAAGCAAAAATATCAGGTAAAGAATTTGGACATTCTCCAAAAATCTGGACTGTTGAGAGGTATGTTTGGGACACACAGGAGAAAGGGAAGAGAAACTCTGAATATACAGTAAAGAGATGGATGGAGTTTGTGCGGGAAGACCTGCGACAGTCGGGCGTGACTATGGACAATGGAAGGAGAATGCCACTGAATGGAGAGAAATGTGACAGCTGACACAACACTCCAACCCCATGTAGAAAACAGGTAAAAGGGGGTTGATGATGATGATGATGATGGCGTTTTCATCTTTAACACATTAGTGCTTTTACGTCTCCTTTACGTATTATTTTAGCCATAAAGGCTTACACTAAAAATCTCGATACATACATATGTATTCTAACAGGTGCACCTCTCCTTTTGTCTGACGTTCTTTTCCTTGGTGTAACACTGTATTCCACAATTGATACATGCATGCACAATCTCACTATCTTGCCCTTGTTAGTATATACTGCTGGGGCTATGCACTTGGTGCATTCTCTGACTACTTTCACCAAATGAACCTTAGACCCAGAGCCTTATTCCTTTTTACCCACAGCACCCATTTTTCCCACCACTTCCCCCTTAGGGCATGCTGGGTCTTTCTCCTTTGTATTCCGTTTCCTGCCTGCCCCTTCAGTCTTCCCATCTATGTACATTCTGTGTTGACAAAGCCTTGGTTAGTTCTTTGTTTCCCCTAGTTTTGTTCATTACCTTTCTCTTCTCTCTCTCTCTCTCTCTCTCTCTCTCTCTCTCTCTCTCTCTCTCTCTCTCTTTCTCTCTCTCTGTATCTCTCTCTCTCTTATGAATCACAGCCAACTGCCAGAGTGAACCCGGTGACTGTCACCACTATCCATGGTGTTTTCAAGGCAAGGGGGAAAATGGAAGTAGGCTACCTTGTCTTCCTTCTGTAACATAGAAGCATGCGCTCACATCTATGGACAATTTTATGTCCCCATTACACCTATTGCATATCTTTAGAATGTGGGAGAAAATTGGATTACCTAGAGAAAGCCCATGTGAGCACATAGAGGACATGCAGACTCTACAGAGAAGGCACTCCAGTTAAGATCCAAACCGGCCCAGACCACAGAATCCTTTATAAACGCATTCTATGAACACCTTCAGGAATGCATGGATCATGCAATCCTAAATAAAACCAAGACCCAATCCTCCAATGGCAGATGTCCTGTCTGGTGGACCCCAGCCATAAACAAACTATACAATAGAAGGAGAAAGCTACTACATGATAGAGCAAAATCCCAAAAAGGGAAGGCATCTCTGATCAGTATTAGCAAAAAACTACGGGCACTCATAAAATCGTCTAAGGCCAGCTTCGAGAGAAAAATTGCACAGGACACTAAGGATAATCACAAGCCTTTCTTTAGTTATGTTAGGAACCTGGGTGGGAATTCCCAGATATGCTCAGAATTAGTCCAAAATGACAAAAAATACACCGAACCCACAGATATTGTCAACATCCTAGCTGACAGGTTCAGCGCAAACTTCTCCCCCCCTTCCCTACCAAAAGGGCAAATATCTATCCCAGCAGAGTGCTGCCCCACCTGACATCTCAGATGCTCAGGTAAGAGCTGCCCTCTCCAAAGCAAAAAACACAGCATCAATGGGACCAGACGGTGTCCCGGGCTGCCTCCTACATGAACTCCAAGAAGAGCTAAACCCAAACATAAAACTACTGTTCAATCTCAGCCTTACTACAGGATATGTACCCAAAGAGTGGCGTACAGCAACAGTGGTCCCTCTCCACAAAGGTGGTGCCTCAACGGATCCTGGAAACTATCGCCCCATAAGCCTGACTAGCTTGGTCTGCAAAGCTATGGAAAGGATCATCATGGACCTCATAAATAAAGATATTGGGGACCTACAGACACTGGATCCTATCCAGTTCGGCTTTGTTAAGGGCAGATCCTGCCTCTTAAACCTGGTTGATTTCTTTGAAATAGTCACCAAGGCCATTGACGAGGGGAAGGTGGTCCACACAGCCTACCTGGACCTCGCAAAAGCCTTCGATACAATACCCCACTTGGGCATTATAGATAAGCTCACCAGCTTAAGTATACACCCCTATGTCACTAGATAGGTTGCAAACTGGCTCAAGGACAGAACCCACATGGTTAGAATTGCTGGAGCCATGTCATACTTCAAACCAGTTACAAGTGGCATCCCACAAGGCTCAGTCCTGGGACCTCTCTTGTTCGGTATATATTTCTCGGAGGTACAGGCCAACACGGAAGGACTGTGGCTGACGAAGTTCGCAGATGACTGCAAACTGGGCGCCATAATCGACTCTCCAGCCGACACAAGCATCCTCCAAAAGGGCCTCATAGAAACAGACAATTGGTGCCAGAGCCATGGCCTCAAGCTAAATGCCAAAAAGTGTATAGTCATCCCCTTTGGCAAAAACAAAGTGCCCACAAATTACCACATAGGTAATCCATTAAGTACAGAAGAAGTAATTAGGGACCTGGGGACCCAAGTTGATAGCAATCTCTCATTTGACAACCACGTGGCCAAAGTGGTTAAAAGAACATTTTATATAGCCCACCTAATCATGAAGGGATTCACATCTAGATCAGGGGAGGTCATTGTGCCTCTTTACTCATCCCTCATCAGACCCATAATTGAGTACAATGCCCCTTTTGGGATGTACCTTACCAGACACCTGCAGCAACTGGAAAGACCCCAAAAGTACCTCACCAAGAGGATCAAACGGCTCAAACAGATGCCATATGCTGCCCAGTTAAAAAAACTCCAGCTCTACTCAGTGGCATACCGCCTGCTCAGAGGCGATCTGTGCCTGACATATAAAGCCATGTCCAACCTGGAATTAATGGACATGTTGCACCTCAGAAAATCCAAATCCCATCGAGCTATGCGCTCGAGAGACTTGAACCTCAGCACTGAAATAAATAGGACATGCTGGAGGGACAGATTCATAACCCAGAGGCTCCCTTCACTCTGGAATAAAATCCCAGTCCAGGTTAGGCAGAGTCCCTCATTGACTCTCTTCAAGAGGAATCTTGATGAGTGGATGGGAGATCGTAGGTTTACCCCGGGTATCACTTCTGTGTCACTGTTAGACAGAGGCACAGTATACTAACCTCGAAAAGGGGCATAGCAAAATTAATTTAAAATGGGTGGCGAAAGCCAAACACACTCTGGCTAGGCTTATAAATGCCCTAGGGCAGATAGCCTAGTATGAACCTATGAACCTATGAACCTATGAATTTATGGAGAACCTCTTGATGTGATGTAGTAATCTACCAGTTGTGCCACTGTCTCATTAGCTTTATTCTCTTTTATCACCTTTTGCAGAGTGGTCACATTGTTCTCCCCTGTCATAAATCCTGTGTTTCCCTTCTCCCCTATAGATGTTTTGTTGTGCAGCCCTTCACTACCCTTGAAAGGTACAGTAATTGCTTCCACCCCTTCTCCTGAAGCCCCCTGTCATGTTGAAACAATGCAAAGATGTCTGCTTGTCCTTCTTTGATTATGAACACTCCACCCATTCCCATCTCATCAGCTCATTATACTGTATACAGAGAGAGCATTTGGGAAGGCCAACCCCCTTAGTTTCTTAATTTTGAATTATTTTCTGTTCTTTCCCTCTCCACAAAAACAAAAAATACACTTTATTCAGCTCATTTTACTGCAATTGTGTTCTTCTTACTTTATTACCTTATTTTGCCTTGCTGCTTGCTCTTAAGTGAAGTGTTTTTATTCTTTTGTATTTATTACTGCTTGTTAGTAGCCTGATTAAATTTGGCTGCTATTCTAACCCTCTTAGATTTGGTTTCAGCACTTGGGCTTCAGGCCAGTTATTTTACATTTAAGAAGGTTTTGTGGTCTGTACTCTTGTGGACAAACACTTATCAAAACCCTCTCTCCCTAAGTCCATCCAAGTTTCAGAACACTACGTCTGGACAATTCCCAAAAGTGTCTCCTTTCAGTCTGGCGACATGGGCATACTGAGACAGTGTAGCAACTGCCTTATGTTCATTGACACCTGTACAGAGGTTCTCAATAAAAACTTACCTAAACAGCAGAGATCTCTAAAACACACTCACAAACATTCCATACACAACACCAAACACATCACAGACAGCAGACAACACACCAGTGTGTCACAAACACAGCCTATAAGGCATAACAATAAACTCATACAGCCCATAAGGCACAACAATAAACCAAACACATTAGTCATTGATGACTCACTTGTGAGACACACCGATGTCCCCCTCACTAGGCTCAACAAGGAGAAGATCACGGTTAATTGTCTGTCAGGTGCCAGAATCTGCCACATCATGCACTCACTTAAGTCTCTCCACAACAGGTACAAGTATGACTCTGTCATTGTTGATATTGTTGTGAATTACTTGAGACATACCTCCCTGGACTATGTGAAGAGAGATATGATTGAGCTGTCAGAGTATGTGTCCCAGGCAGGTATGACCCTAGCCCTAAACAACATTCTACCTTCACCAAAAATGATACCTAATACCAACAAAATCATAATTGACTTCAACAATTGGCTTCGTTTCTGGTGTCATTCCAAGGAGATCCAGTATCTGTCTCCCAGGGATGACATGGTTGACAGGCCTCAATGCCTTGCCAGAGATGGCCTCCGCTTGTCACCTCTGGGATTCAGGAATCTGGCCAAGGCTCTTGCCTCCCCCATTGTGCATTTTTTTAGGCAATGTCCTAGAGACAAATATTCCAACATAAAAGATCTGTCAAAAGGCAAATTGAAGGTCATGCTGCTTAAAGCTAGGAACCTTAACCTGAAACTGCACTAACTGGAGGCTCTCCTAGCACTGGAAGATGCTGACATCTGTGCAGTCACAGAAACTTGGTTCAAGCAGAGAGCATCACTGCCTTACCAAGCAAGTCATGAAGACTAAGGGTTATACAGTTTCTATTTTCATTAAAAGCAAGCACACCTCCAGACTGGTTTGCCAGCATAATGCACTAGAACTTCTCCAGGTGCAATTGACAACTGGAAAGACACGCATCCAAGTTATAGCCAGATATAGACCCCCCTCCATGACTCAGGCCACCCTCTCCTCCTACCTGGACCTACTTGACTCCATCAGGGTACCTCCTAATACCCTGATCCTTGATGACTTCAATTACCCCACCATAAACTGGGTGAACTATTCCTGTTCTAATGCACTCACCGAATGATTCCTTGACTTCATCAGTTATAATGCACTAGACCAGCTTATCTCATCACCTACAAGGAGAGATAGCATTCTAGGCTTGGTTCTCACCAAAATAGGTGACTGCTGCACCACCGTCATAGTAAGATCTTCCTTGATGAGATCAGACCATCTGTATATCTCATTCAAAGTGTCTGTCCCATCTAACCCCCACCCCCCCACCCCAGTTGTAACCAGGCTAAATAACTTCTCAAAAATTGATTACAACTTTCTAAAGGAGGGTATCAGTAGCTTCACACCACTGCCCCCTCAGAGGATGCAGACAAATATGCTGAACAGTATGCCAGTGCAGTATAGAAGCACCTGTACAACTGCATGGTCACAGCCATACCCAACCTAACTTAAACCTGCTCCTCAAGGATACACAAACCTATCTGCTGGACATCCCCAATCAACAGGCTTTACAACAAATGGAAGAAACTGTTGCCCAAGGCTAAAAAGGCACAAATTCCCAATTGGAAAAACTCCCTCCTTAGCCTCAACAACCAAATTAGATCACTAGTAAAAACCTCCAAAGTCAATTATGAATTGAAACTATCCTCCAAAACAAAGGCCAACCACAAAGCTCTTTTCAGTTACATCAGAAACTCCATGAAAAAGGCCAGGTTTGTTCTGAATTAGTTCTTAACAGAACCACTTACACTGATCTTGTTGACGTAGCCAGCCTTTTAGTAGATAGGTTCAGGGCAAACTTCACCACCTATCCCCCCAAAGGCCCATTTGACATCCCTGATACTTTCCCCGCACCTCACATCTCCATAGATCAAGTGTTAAAGGCCCTATCCAAGGCAAAGAACACAGCTTCCATGGGACCTGATAGTATTTATTTATTTATTTTACACATTTACCAGGATAGTCCGACTGGGCCAGGTCCATTTACAGCAGAGGCCCGAGGAGAAAAGCTCCACATTTACATAGCAATCAGACAAAAAAATCAGACAGAAATGTAAACTAGACAAAGAGAATATCAACAATATATGAAGTAATAAAAAACAATATGCTTACCAAGGAAAATTTCATGCTAGAGATTAAGAAATTAGAATTGTGGTACTGTAGCATATATACAGTAAGTGTACTAGGAAGGAAGGTATATGAAGAAGCAAAATAAATGTTATGTAATACATGGACATAGCCAGGTGTTCATAAGATGTGATTTAAGTGAGGTTTTGAACAGTGTATGCAGAAGTCAGAGAAGAGGGGAGGCTATTCCAGGTTCTAGATATGCTGTGGGAGAATAGGGCTTTCTCAGCATTATTGTTAGCCCTTGAGATACAGAGTAGTGATTTATCAACAGAATGGAGAGAGTGATAAACTTTGTAGTGAGTGGGAAGCTGACAGCACTGGGGGTTTATCGGGATGTTTTAGGATGTTATAGGCAATGATTAGTTGGTGGTAACTGAGTAGTTGAGAAAGTTTTAGCCATTGTAGGTCCCTTAGAGCCTGACAGTGGTGAGGTCAGAAAGAGGAGTTGTTAGCAAACTTGGCAATTTTATTATAGTATGAATTAAGTTTCTCAAGATCAAGTTTTCTGGTCAGAGTAAGAATTAGTACATTAGTGTGGACAATAGATGAATTTGTGCTAGGGTGATTCATGCCTGATCTGAGAGGAAATTTTTGTGTTTGTATAGTGTTCCCAATTTTTGTGTACTTTTTTGATGGTTTGGGAAATATAGACATCAAAGAGGAGGTTTTTTCAATTTCTATACCAAGGAGTTTAGTATGGTTTGAAGGAGAGATGGTAGTGCCATTTTTGGAAGTGATGGTAAAGGAAAGAGGGGTAGTTTTTGATTTATTGGGGGTGAATAGGAGCAATTTAGTCTTGTTGGGATTTAGGATGAGTTAGATATCAGTAATCCATTTCTCCACAGAGGTAAAGTATTCCTGAGAGATTTGTTGTAAAGTGATGAGAGATGGGGCAGAGCAGATTAGAGTTGAATCATCTGCATACCGGATGAGTGTGGCATGTTGGTTGGAGGTATGCAGTTTGTTAGCGAAAATAGAAAAAAGAAGTGGGCCCAGTATTGAACCTTGTGGCACAGCAATGGTAGTTGGTAGTAAGGGAGGTAGTGTGCCTTGCCATTGGATGGATTGCTGCCTGAACGATAGATAGTTCTTTAACCAGGCCACAGTAAAGGGGGCAAAGGACAGGGAGGCTAGACTATCTAGTAGTAAGGCGTGTGAGACCATATCAAAAGCTTTGGAGATATCTAAGAATATAGCAGTTACAAAGTTATTGTCATTTCTGTGTTGGTTGACCAAATTACTAAAAGAGAGAAGGGCAGTAGTTGTACTATAGTAAGGCCAGAATCCATGTTGTGTGGTGGAAAGAAGTTTGTGTGTGTTCAGGAATTGCATAACCTGAGAATGAATACATTTCTCAAGTAGCTTAGATAAGGGAGATAGTATGGCAATTTGGTGGTAATTTGAGAAGTCAAAAGAGTTACCACCTTTATGAAGTGGAATGATATATGAAACTTTCCATAGATGAGGGATATAGGCTTCCTGTATTGAACGGTTGATAAGGATAGAGACAGGATAAGATAAGGATTTGGTGGCTAGTTTTAGGAAGTTGTCAGGTACAGTATCAGCTGCAAGGGTGTAGGTTTCAATTTTAGGAGGAGTTTTTTAATTGTAAAAGTGGGAACAGGAGAGAGGGCAAAGGAAGGGATGTTATCTGGACGTTTGGTTGGGGTATGCTTCTGGTTGTTTTTGGATCGTTGGGTCGATAATGTCAGACTAGATTCGGTGAAATGGTGATTAAATTGGGAGGCTATGCTCTTGCTATTTTCAGTGGAGCTAGGTGCTGGAGTGGTGGTTTTACCTGGTTTTAGTAGGGAGATGATAGTTTGCCAAAATCTTTGAGGATTTTTCGAGTATTTGCTTTGGGCACCAAGGAAATAGTTTTGTTTATCAAGTTTGGTTTATTTCTTGGCCTGATTTCTAAGTTGTTGGTAGTTTTGTTTGCCTAGGGTAGTGTTATCTCTCTTCCAGATTTTCCAAGCTTTGTCTCTGGACTTTATTAGGGCTCTTGTGTCCCTGCTTAGCCATGGTGCAAAGTTAGTCTTAACTCTTACCTTCCTGATGGGTGCTACACTATTGAGGACATTGGTGAAGGTACTATTGAAGTAGTCGACTGCCTGGTCTAATCCTAGGGTTCATAGTAGTTCCCAGTTACATTGTTTTAAAATAATGTTAAGTTCCTGAGGGTTTAGGTTGCAGTCGCCTCTGATTTGTCTATAGGCTGTGGGCTTAAGTAAGTTGGTGCATTTGCATAGGAGAAATATGGGAAGGTGGTCACTAAGACCATCTGGTAGACAGCCTGTATGGTAGTTTTGTTTGGGGGCAATTGGTCAGTGTCCACCAGGAATAGATTGTTTTGGGGAGTTTTTATCTACTCTAGTGGGTTCTTGAATGAGTTGAGAAAATTCAAAGAGGTTAATACGGTTAATGGGGTTGTTAGAGTTACAGTCTGACCAGTCAGTATTTAGTTCGCCTAGTAGGATAGTTTCTTATGGAAGGTCATTACTAGCCCAGTTTAAGATTTCTTTAATTATTGTCGAGTTATTTCCTGGAGGGATGTAGCAACAAAGTATGTTGATTCTTTTTTTGTTGTTTAAGTATCGGATAGTATTCCAGGCTGTATTCTGCAACACCTCCAGCAAGAACTAGCCTCACCATTGATCACCCTATTCAACAATAGCCTAAGTATAGGCTTCATTTCAGCAGAGTGGAGAACTGCCATTGTCATCCCTTTGCACAAAGATGCTGTCACTACTGACCCTGGAAACTATCACCCAATTAACTTGACAAGTCTGATCTGTAAGGCCATGGAGCGTATTATGGACATTATAAACAAGGACATAGGCAAGCTCCAAGCACTTGAGCCTACCCAGTTTGGATTCATAAAGGGCATATCTTGCCTGTTGAACTTGGCTGACTTTTTTGAGACCAACACCAAGGCACTGAATGAGGGAAAGCCAGTACATGCAGCTGACCTTGACTTGGCCAAAACTTTTGACACAATCCCCCAATCGGGCATCATTAAAAAGCTAATACAACTTGGCACAAATCCCTGTGTCATCAGGTGGGTGGCCAAATGGCCCACCAATAGGACCCACAAGGTCATAATGGGTGCTACCACCTCCGACAGCAGACGTGTCACTAGTGGTGTCCCCCAGGGATCTCTCCTGGGACCTTTATTGTTTGGCATCTACTTCTCAGAAGTCTAGGCAAAAACAAAAGGCCTGTGGCTCACCAAGTTTGCAGATGACTGTAAGTTGGGTGCTGTCATTGACTCCCCAAATGATGTTAACATACTTCAAAAGGGTCTCACAGCAACAAATGACTGGTGCCAAAGTTATGGCCTTAAGTTAAATGCAAAAAAAAGTGTTATCATACCATTCGGCAAAAACATGACCTTTACTGATTACCACATCAACAGCAACCCACTAGCCACACAACCTGTAGTGAGAGACCTGGGTACAAAGTTTGCCAACAATCTCACATTTGACCATCCTGTAGCGACACTGGTCAGAAAAGGCTTTTACTTGGTTTATCTCATAAGTAAAGGGAATACATCTAGAAATAAAAGAGGTTATTACCTCTCTGTACTCCTCCTTCTTTAGACCAATATTTGAGTACAATGCTCCATTTGGTCTGTATCTCTCCAAACACTTGCACCAACTGAAAAGGCCACAGAAATACCTCACAAAGAGAATCCATGGCCTCCAACACCTGTCCTATGTGGAAAGGCTCAAATCACTATCACTGTACTCGGTATCATACAGATTGCTCAGAGGTGATCTATATCTCGCATGCAAGGCAATCTCAGGCCCTGCTCTACTAGATATGCTCCATATATATGACATTAACAAAACATGCTGGAGGGACAGATTTGTCTCCCAGAGGCTGCCCCGTCTCTGGAATAGACTCTCTATGCATGTCAAACAAAGTACATCGTTGACCCTCTTCAAGCACAACTTGATGAGTGGATGGAAAACCACAAATTTGCAGCAGGGGGTCCACCTGTGTCCCTCTTTGACAGGGGCAACAGGTGCTTATTGAGGTTTCTTTTTTGGGGATAAACTCTTGGCTATGTTTGTAAGGGATCCTATGCTCCTATGATCCAAAGAAGCACAGTTGTACAGGGGTGCAGCGGTTAATGTTGTCGCCTCATAGCAATAGGTTCTCCAGTTCTGTTCTTGGCTGGAGTGCCTTCTGTGCAGAGTCTGCATGTCCTCCTTGCATTTCTGTAGGTTTTCTCTGGATACTCCAGTTTCCTCTCACATTCCAAAAGAAGTGTCTGGAGCATTGCTGAAAATAGGCTCTGTGCTAGTTGGACTTTCCTGGTCAAGAAATTTTAAATAAAATTCCCACGTTCTCTCTCTAAGTCTGCCCCAAATTGTCCATCATCCCTTTACTGTCCCTTCCTATATGTTCTTTGTTTGTTTGCATTTGCTAAGTGCATGCTTTCACATCATTGTCAGCTGGTAGGTTTATCACAGTGGAGCATTTTTTCATGCAGTACTTGCAGTCCTCCAAGTTCACAACCATCTTCTGATGCAAAACTTTAAACACCTAAAACTGGGGAGAAACATAAACACTTGAAATATAAAGGGCCCTTAGAGTCACCTCCCTGTAATATCTCCAGTGTTTCTCTTTCTTTAGAGATGCATATCAAACATAGTGTCAAGGACACACTCTTAATAGCCAGCTCTCCTGGCAAAGAGGTATAAAGCCCTGGTTGTAGAACCAGTGCCCTGGATTGGATTAGTGGCTCAAAAGCTGGAAGTAGCTGGGACAGGAGTATCAACTGTCAACTCACTCATGACAAGGGAATTGCAGGGAGAGAAGGAAGGTTGGAGGGAGAGAGGGAAGGTCAGAGGACAGCAATGGTTTTATGCAGTGGCTACTTACCAGGGGCTTTGCACAAGCAGAATTATACATGTTGTTTATATATACATTTATATCATACATCATCTTCCTTCGGCTGTTCCTGTTAGGGGTCGCCACTGCGGATCACCTGTTTCCATTTCTTTCTGTCCTCTGCATTGTGTTCTGTCACACCAGCCACCTGTATGTCCTCTCTCACCACATCCATAAACCTTATCTTAGGCCTTCCTCTTTTCCTGTTACCTGATAGCTTCATCCTTGGCATCTTTTTCCCAATATACTCAGCATCCCTCCTCAGCACATGTCCAAACCAACGTAATCTTGCCTCTCTGGCTTTGTCTCCAAACCTACAAACCTGGACTAACCCTCTAATATACTTATTCCTAATCCTGTCCACCCTCGTCACACCCAGTGCAAATCTTAACATCTTTAACTCTGCCGCATCCGGCTCAAACTCCTGCCTTTTTGTCAATGCCACTGTCTCCAACCCATATAACATAGCTGGTCTCACTACCCTCTTGTAGACCTTCCCTCTCACTCTTACAGGTACTCGTCTGTCACAAATCACTCCTGACACTCTTCTCCACCCTGCCTGTACTCTCTTCTTCACCTCTCTTCCACACTCACCATTACTCTGAACTATTGACCTCAAGTATTTAAATTCATCCACCTTCGCCACCTCTACTCCTTGCATCCTCACCATTCTTCTATCCTCCCTCTCATTCACACACATATATTCTGTCTTAGTCCTGCTGACCTTCATTCCTCTTCTCTCTAGAGCATATCTCCATCTCTCCAGGGTCTCCTCCACCTGTTCCCTACTCTCACTACAGATCACAATGTTATCTGCAAACATCATAGTCCATGGGGACTCCTGTCTGATCTCGTCTGTCAACCTGTCCATCACCATTGCAAATAAGAAAGGGCTCAGAGCTGATCCTTGATGTAACCCCACCTCCACCTTAAACGCATCTGTCACTCCCACTGCAGACCTCACTGCTGTCACACTACATATATATCAATATACGGTCCTAATTTTAAATCCTGACTCCCAAGAAGAAAATCACGAAAATGAAGAAACTCGAACATTGACTTTTTTCCCTAGGGTAGGTAATCACTTACCCAAATGAAAACAGAACTCATGCTGAGCTAAGTAAAACCCACCTAGGTGTGGGGATATACACCCCAAACACCCCCCACAACTCCTAACTATATATAGCAACTCAGGGATCACACTACATTGGACAAAAGGGCATGTTGGGCAAGGGTTTACTTACCCATTGGAAAAAGCTGACTTTCAGGATTCTTCAGTTTTGTGATTTTCATCTTGGGCTTTTAACTGTAGATCATATGGGCATCATGATTTGAAAGTAAACAAAGGAATAGAAGCTTTCTTTAATGATCAGTTTACAAAAAGTAAACCTTTGGAAGAATACATGGGTTCATAGGTTCATAGGTTAGTATCATAGGATACATCCTTAACTTATGGGAACCAGTGATGGTCTGTTTTTCATGAAAGGGAGATAAAATGACAAATGGTATTAACAGTGGAATTTAGGTATATATATATATATATATATATATATATATATATATATATATATATATATATATATATATATATATATATACAAATACATACACACAAACACACACACACACACACACACACACACACACACACACACACACACACACACACACACACACACTCACACACACACACACACACACACACACACACACACACACACACAAGTATATATATATATATATATATATATATATATATATATATATATATATATATATGTCTACCTGAAAATATCAAAATCCCAGAAGATTGAAGACAACATTGTCGAGATAAAATCAGTCAAAACTCAATTCTGCGAGAGACTCGATCCTCGAATGTATTCCGAGGGTCCTTTTCCCAACTGTAGTGCAATCTCAGAGTTGGTATATTTAGTTAGGGGGGATGTGGGGGCACAGTTCCCTACCTTGGTGGGTTGGGGATGCTGCAGTTTCATTTTCATGATGTTTAGTGTTAGTGGTTACTTACCCTGGGAAGATATTCGTTGATCCAGTCTTTCCCTGAAGTGGGTTTTTACTGTTATCGTCTCGACGATGTCATCTTTGATCTTCTAGGATTTCAACTTTATGAAACAGACCTATACATGTATATATATATATATATATATATATATATATATATATATATATATATATATATATATGTTGGACCCCCCACACCCCCCGCAAAATGATATATATACCAACTCCAAGATCATACTACAGAGAGGAAAAGAGTAAATTTCTTGATCCGCACTGAATGGCCATCTCCATTCAAAAGCTTTGGGTTTTCAAAAACTCGATCATATGGTCTCGACCATATGAATTTCATGTTTTTGAAACTCCATCAACTGATAGGGACCCAAATATATATATATATATATATATATATATCCCTACATTCCACTGTTAATAACACTTGTCATTTTATCTCCGTTTCATATAAACAGAATATCTCCACAGGCAAACGAAGGCACAAAACAAACAAACTAAATAAGCAGAAACCAGGACTAGCTGTACAGGCTAAAACACACACTTTTATTTTGTTAGTGCTTTCGGAAAATCCAGTGACTCTCCTTCCTCAGACAACAATAAATGCTTGCCATTTTCAATAAATAGCACACCCTAGTACGTGAATTAAACAATCAAATAATTAGGAACCATTAAGTAGTTCCTTTAAAGCCAAAACAGATTGAAATAGTTATTATAATAGTTAATACAAGTTAATAACTTTAAAAATACAACACAACCCATATAGCAAAAACATCAATGCTATAATAAAGTTAAAATGAAACTTAAATCTTAAAATACACTAAAGACACCAACACTAAAATTCTACTAAAAGGCATAAAATGCATCAGAATGTAGAACATCAAATTAGCTTAAGCTAAATCATTTAAATACTGGGCAAAATTTATATATTAACAATATATAAAAAAATGTACCTACAAACATGTTTTCCTACCTTTTCAAAGCCAGCTTTTTAAGACAACATTTAATGGACACGGTCTCATTGAGACCAGGCAATAAATATGATGCAGTCAAAATCTGCCATCTCAATTCTTCGATTTCGAGATTAATCTGCCAAGGGCCACCCCTATCATCCTTATGAATCTGGGTTAGAACCGAAAATTTAAAAGAATGGCCAGGATAAACATTAATGTGCCTAGCTAAGGCATTCGTAAGGTCAGATTTAGTAATCGCGTAACAGTGCTCATATATGCGTTGTTTGAGCTTTTGCTCAGTTTTGCCAATATAAAAGGCATTACAGTCCTGGCATAGAGCACAATAAACTATTCCCATGGAGTCACAGTTAAAATGACCCTGGATTTTAAACTGAACCCCCCTATTGCTAAACTGATAGGCTAGGTTCAAATGTTTACATTGATGACAACACCCACACCTTACCATTCCTTTGGGCCTGCAACTCTTACTTTTATTAGTATAATGCAGTAAAGATTTCAGATTCAACCCACGCTTAAAAGTAATAGTGGGTTGATCACCTAAAATCTTAACTAAAAGAGGGTCTTCCATTAGTAAAACCCAGTTCTTTGCCAAAGTAGCCCTAATAAAGGAATGGTCAAGGTTGTAGGTACAAAAAAACCTAATAGGATTTCCGTCTTGATTTTTGTTTCTTAAAACCTCAAGTGGGCAACCTACTTCATCCAGTTCAGACACTTCAAGTGAGACGGCTAACAATAAGGGTTTATAAAACCCACTTTGCCGTTTATTAATGACCTCCATCTCTAGAGATTGAACAAGTGACAAGGGATATCCCCTCTTAATAAACATTCCTTGCAGCAATTTACATTCATCCAAAAAGTCAGCTTCCTCAGAAACCATCCTAGCCGCCCTAACAAGCTGCCCCTTTACGACCCCCCTCTTTTGATGGTAAGGATGACAACTTGAAAAGTGTAAAAAGGCATTGGAGTAGGTGGGTTTCCTAAAAATGCAACTTTTAAACTTTTTGTTGACATAATCTTTTTGGATAAGAATGTCAAGAAAGCTGATAGAATCCAGCCCAATACTGTACGTAAATTCCAAAAAGTCAGTTAAGCTAGAAATAGACACAATAAAATCCTTGATAACATCCTGTGGTCCTTTCCAAAGAAAGAACATGTCGTCCTGGTACCTAGTGTACCAGGCGACATTTTGCTTAAAGAGGGGGTCATCAAATAACTTGGTAGTCTCCCATTGGGCCATGATGCAATTGGCAAAACTGCCACCACAAGGGGAGCCCATTGCTACCCCTGATTTCTGAACAAAAAGTTCCCCTTCAAACATCATAAAGTTATTGGTAAGAACCAATTCAAGAAGTGTTTCAACCACATAAATAGTGTTGTTGTTAACGTTTCTAGCATACAGGAAATCCCTAACCCACTCCAAGCCTAAATTGTGAGGGATCACTGTATAGAGATCCCTCACATCAACAGTCAAAAAGATGTAATCATCTCTAAACTGAAAATTACTGAAGGCTCTTAAAAAGCCCCACGAATCCTTACAAATCTGACCTTCTTTTTCAATCAGGGACTTGAGAATACCATCTATGTATTTAGCACATCCGTACGTGATGGCCCCTCGCCCGTCTACAATTGGTCTAAAAGGAGGGTCGGAGAGGCGCTTGTGGATCTTAGGAATCCCAAAAAAGGAGGCTATTCTAGGAGCTGGCATGGAAAGAAATGCAAATAAATCAACATCAATAGCAGCTTCTATGAACAGGTCATCTAAAACCTGTTTAATTTTAGCATATGCTGTGTGGAGTTCATTACGACTAATCCTTTGGTAGGCCGGGTTTTCTAAGTGTGCTAGCATAGATAAAACATAAGTATTGTGATCCATGCAGACTAACCCACCCCCTTTATCCGGCTTCATCATTCTTATTTTACAATCCCTTAAAAGCCTGATAAAGTCCCGTTCATTGTTGTTTATATTGAGCACTCCTTTCCTTATTCTACCCCCTTCCTGACAGAAGGTACGGAAGTCCAATTCACAAATTTTTTCATATGCTAGAAGAGCCGGGTGCAAGGGAGGGTTATACGTACTAGAAACCCGTAAAACATCCTGAACTGATGAATTAACTCCCAAAAGGGAAGTAAGATTCAACTTTCGAACAAACATCTTAAAGTCTATAATTGTGTTGACCAAATTTAGACCTGAGTCAGGAACGAAAGTAAGTCCTAAAGAAAAAAAGTCAATCATCTCCTTTGGAAACACAAAATCCGTGTAGTTGTACAAAAAAAACAGAATATCACTGCTTCCCATAACTTAAGGGCAAATCCTTCTTTAGGTTGTCTTTTTTTCAAGCCAATCATTAAAGAAAGCTTCCATTCCTTTGCTTGATGGTTCAAAAATATTACTTCATTGATAAAATTTTAATCTCTCTTCAATTCCACACTCTACTTATAAACTCCATTTGCCAACATAAAAAGCACCAGTCAATTATTTTCCCTACTTGCTCTCAGAATCCGGTAATCCATTCCTGATGACATAAAACGTATTTCTTTAGTCATTAAATTCAGGAAAGACATAAAACGTTTCCTCCTTAAACAGGCTCACTGCTAATGCTTTCAGAATAACTATGTCATCTAAGCCTTTACCAACACACATAAACACGGCAGCTGACTTTTTCCTCTCTATTCCTTGGCTACTGTATGCATAACCACATCGTCTCCTTCACTTTTATGCCTTTCACTCTCTCTCTCTCTCTTTTCTATATATCCCCATTGTATCTAAATTGCACACATGCAACTCATTAAAATTGCTTATGATCTGCTTAATCAAATAACAGATGACAATCTCAGTGCCTACCATCTGTGTAAATACTTAAATCTCAGGTTTATCTAAACAGTTGTATACATATTGTGAATCTCACATGTGGTTGAAATTCTCATTTCTTGTTTACCCGCTCATTGTATTAATATATATATCTCATATTGATTGTTTAAATGTTTATTAGTCGATTGACATAAGCTCTCTTCTATGGTTAAAATATGAATGAATGAATGAATGAATGAATGAATGAATGAATGAATGAAAGATAAATAAATAAACAGAACTGTCTGAAATTATTTAGCAAACATTATAAAAGCAAATCTTATGTAGGAAAAGGGAAGGTCTAATGGGATAAAGAGAAAGAATTATTGTTTTTTTGAAAAGCATCAATTATTGATAAGTTAGGTTATACTAATTTATTAAATTATTTTTTTACTGGACAGAATATACTGGACTGAACCAGTCATATTACCTGAATAATTATGTAATTTACTTATAAGGAAGACATTTGCTTATGCATGTGTACACTTTTCTGGATTTCTGCATGAAATTCTGTTGAACCTTTCCGTGGAATTGTATCCAAGGCTTACGTAAAGTGTTTGTGTGTTTCCCCAAACTCCAAGAACTGAAAAAGTGAGTCTTTCTTCCACACAAATAAACAAATAGATAGATAGATAGACAGACAAACAGACATACAATTGTGCATAAAAATGTTTATGTCCTTTTACAGCTACAAGTTTCCAAAAATTCATTATTACAAAATAAACCTGGTGGTGTAAACCTTGGCTCTAGATGATTGTCACTCTTGAAGTGACACCCCGACCCCATGTTCAAAAATGGGGAAAAGGTGTTGTAGATGCTTGGATGGTTATGATCCAAGTTACTTTCAGCATATCTAAACCTAAGCAATGCCAAACATTGCTTACTTATACCCCGGGATTCATGAACCTTGCGCCAGGCGCACGCATGGCGTAGGCGCCACAACGCCAGACATGGCCGCCGAGCGATTCAGGTACGACCCAAACCCACGTGCATCAGCGGCGTACGCCGGAGTTGTGCCGCCTCCGGCGTAGGTATGTTAAATACCCCATGTGCGGTGTTGCACCATGCAAATGAAGGCAAGTAGCGATTCACGAAGTGGCGCGGGCGTAGCATAACAGCACGGCAATGTAAACCAAAAAAAATGGTTTACATATATCCAAACAAGACATAGGAGTAACGGAAGGCTGCCAACGTCATGTGTCATAGTGGTGCAACATGGCAATGTGGAAAGAAATCGAGAATGTCAAAGGAAAACCTGCAGAAAATGTAAATAACGACATAAATGTCATGTACGCAGAAACCACAGCAGAACCCCAGGACATGTCCGCGGAAGGTGAGGAACAATGAAGTAATATGACAATGCCATAAAAGAGCAGTATAACACACATCAGCATCACATCCACAATACACCATATTATGAATGGAAAGCCACAACCACAGCCCAAGGGTTGCCAAGGAGTGGCGTCGGTGTCTGGCGCCGTAACCATGTATTAGTAGTCAATGCCATGCAAATGAGGCAGATAATACTGAATCGCAAAACCCCCGCCGGCGTAATGCTGCACCAAACGGCGCAGCGGTAAAACACCGAGGAGTGGCCTAGAGGGAACACCTGTCAATCCCAGAGGGGTGTGCCGCTGTAGGAGGAAGCACATTGGAGCCCAGCAAACCTGGGCTGTACAATCCACATCACAGCATCAGGACCGGCGTGTGAGGAAATAGATGCGGTGAGAGTATACAATGTGCGCACAGATGCATGTGCACGAGGATGACTACGTTCCCCAAACCAGTCATGTGACGGCCGCCCCGTCAACAACCATGGATACAGGAAGGTGATGCGGAGAATATGAGGAAATGCAGAAGCAGTGTAATTGGAGTCGTAATGAGCAATTAACACCAATCAACTGACGGAGAGCAATCGGCGGCAGCTGACAACTCTGCATGCAGAAATCCGCAAAACGGGAAAGGGGAGGAATATGAATGCAAAGAAAGTAGTGGATGTTGCAGAAATGCAAAGAGCGAAGAACCGATACAGCACAGCCAAGGAGAGAGCTAGCATAACGGCGGCGGCAGACAAAGTGCATGACATGTCATGTGCCTGCAGGATGCACTCCCATAAATAGTAGGTGCAACGTGCAGAAACAGTAAAGTAAGGTTTAAAGCTAAACCAATGCAGGCAAGTGTAATGTAACACCAAAGGCAACAGCGTTGCAGTGCCAACGGTAAAACACGGTAGATAGCCCACAGATACGGCAGCACCCAATGACATCACCGGGTGTACAGTGGAACACTATAAAGTGGGAATGCACACAACACACAGCGAATTCCCAAACGCTGCGCCTTACGGTGTAAACACACGGGGAACTTTTAAAATGTATATGTTGGGTGCTGCCGTGGCTGTGATGCATCAGCATGTGTTAGAGACAGACGGAGTTGCGGAGGAGGGTGCCGACAACTACCGGAGGCCTCAGAGGAGAAGGAGAGTGTTCAGACCAAGGGTGACCTACCAGGGGCTGCAAGACCTGGAGATAGTAGAGCGTTACAGGGTGGACAGGGACACGTTACAGCAAATAGTGGAGCTGTGCCGGCCAAGCCTAAGAACAAGAGACAACAGAGGGGAGCCCATCCCAGTGGACACAAAGGTATGTGTAAGCTTGCGAATACTGGCAACAGGTACCTTTCAAAGGCCAACCGGGGATATAATGGGCATCTCACAGGCATCAGCATCCAGGGTACTACACCAGTTTCTGGATGCCATGTTACATGCCCATGAGTATATATACTTCCCAGATCTCAGGAGGAGTTGGCTAGCAATATTCGCCACTTCCACCATGTGGCACAATACCCGGAGGTACTGGGTGCGATAGACTGTACGCACATAGAAATCAAGTCACCACCCGGTGAGCAGGGTAGACGCTACATAAACCGCAAGGGATTCCCCTCCATCAATTGCCAGGTCGTGTGCAATGCGCAGGGCATTATCATGGATGTGTGTGCTGGCAGCCCCGGAAGCTACCACGACTCCCATATCTGGCATGCCTCACAGCTGTATCAGGTATTCGCCAGGGGGGACATCACACAAGGTCACCTTGTGGGGGATGCTGGCTACGCATTAGAGCCATGGATGATGACACCCATCAGAAATGCACACACACACATGCAAGAACGCCATAATGAGGCACACGCACAAACCAGAATAATCATAGAGCGTGTGTTTGGTATGTTGAAATCACGGTTCCGGTGCTTGGATACATCTGGTGGAGCCTTGCAGTACTCTCCAGGCACATGTGTCCACATATTCATAGTATGTGCTATGCTACATAATATGATCCTGCGGAAACAGCTGCCGCAGGGACATAATGGTGTAGGGCCACCAAGCCCGCCACAACTGGCAAGGCAAGCACAGGCACAGGGCGTTCAGCACCATGAACACACTGTGCCAGCCCCAGTAGGCAGACGGAGGCGTACCCAATATGCCTATGCCTTGGCAAAGAGGGAACGTATAGCACATACTCTGACAGCGTAGGCCCCATGGACTGACACCTCCCTACCTGCACACACAGTGAAATGTACGGCACATAAACATGTCCGCCCGTAATGTGTACTGTATGGGCGGTCCCATGTGTGACTCCAACATAGGTAGCACCCAAACACTGCACAACCAACAGCCAGCGGAGCATGGAACGGCAACACCTCAACCGCACGCGGGTCCGACAGCAGATGGCGTAGCCGTATGCTGCCACATTCGGCGCAAGGTGTCTACACATGTGCATACACAAATATGGATATAGATATCATTACACACGTAGAAATATATGTACACATACACAGATATAAAGTACAACAAGTTCAACAGGGAATCACAGGGATGCAAGGTTACAGATGCAGTAAGATGCGAACTCTCAACATAGTAAACATACTGAACGACAACCCGACTATCCGGGAGGGTGGACAGAGCAGGGAACGCCACCCATGTAAAGGTCAACCCACCTAAATGCATATTCGCCATTCGGGATGATCGCCAGGCCACGATACAGTAACAGGACATGTGCGTGTAATATTCTGAGGATATGAGGGCGGAGGTAGACACCGCCGCCGGCGTGTTCAACGTAGGTACTGTGTGCAACCGTCCCTGCGAAAGCGGCAGTATGTCTATGTGTGAGGTGAGGGTGTCGTGTGTTCCGCTGTGCCAGTGTAATGTGTGTGACACTATAAAATGTGTATGTAGGTGGCATGTGACAGGCAGAGTGGAATAACATGTGTAGGCATACAGTATAGGAACCACAGGCGTATGTATAGCAGTACCCACAAAGTAGTACTGAGAGCTCCTCACTGGCTAGGCGCGTGGTGACGTAAAACGATGCAAATCGAAAATTTCCCAGAATGTACCACAGGAGTATAGCCAACATGACATGCAAAGGACGCATGTACAAACCATCACCGTATGTATGGCACCGACATGTTAATACCAATACGATATATCGGCAACGTTACGCAGCAATAGTTATGTACCACGAAAATACGCATGTGCTACCCCGGCACCGATCGTGGACACGTATCGTCCCGTAAACACCGCTGTGTGTTCTACGAGTGTTAAACAAGCAATCGCCACCCGAATAGGTGGCAACCGGTAGCATACAGGCCGTCCCAACTACAGGACCACAATGACCGTAAATATCCGTGACAAAATGCCAAGAGATAGTCGGCACCTACGAACAGCTGCAGATATACTACCGATGTGACGGAGGAATACATGCAGGAAGCACACAAGCAGGTGGTACCGACAGCAGACGACATCAACAAAACCTACACTCCTAGAACAACAGACAGGTAACTTGTAACTCCCCAGGCAGGGATGGAGCACACACAGAAGCATACCGTGTATGTACAAATGCAAGGCCCACAACCCGTACCCGTCACCCACAGCCGCCGATATACCCCATCGCACATATCAAAGGGATACAATCCGAAATAGCAGCACAAACATACAGGCAGTCAATGACAGCGGCATACCCGCAACATCCCGTGTGGGAACCACTATCAGCAGCGGATGCATACCTGCATCCGTTGTGTACAGGAATACAAGAGCTATGTTACACATCAGAATGCGAAACGCCATCGACAGACGCCGGCAGGACACGGACACCCACATGTGGAACATAATACCATACCCAACACACACAATCCAAGGCTAACACCACAGCCAAATGTACCTGGCCGACACATAGCGGTTGTAGTCACACATAATATAACACAATACATACCATCCCCACGAAGGTAGTGCAGATAACCAACGCCCAGACGATGAATGAACTATGGCCTAGTTCCGACGAGTACAATACGAATGGAGGAGATGCACAGGTGATATGCGCATAAGTACACACCGAGGAACAGCTATTGGTGTGATGAACCCACATGCCGCAGGTGACGACGGATATAAGGAAGACTCCCAGGATAGTCAAACTGTATGTTCATACCGAACAAAGACGTTATTCCTACAAGAGCCGATCACTTGTCAGTAGCGAGACACAAACGGAATATGGAAAGCAATACAGGAAAGGTATGTAGAACCCACGAGATGTACTTGTGTGTAACGCATGATATGTATGACGAATCGGCACTGTATGTGAACGGTGTTTGTCAGTAAAGATACCTGTCCATAAAGGAGAGAGTGGTGAAAGGTGGTTATGTAGTGTTAACCTGCTGAGTATACCAACCACTGTGGACACTGTGTGCACAGCAGTGGGACATCATGTACACAGCTGGGATAGGCCAAGGGGTGCCATCGTGATTCAAAACACAGAACAATGCCACCACCCACACTGATGCTGGCAGTGGATGTCCAACAATGAAGTGCCACAGCAGGGGATAGGACATGTATGTATAGTGTCACAGCACACATGTGTATGGGCAGATATTGTCGATGTCATACGTAATGTGTGCACGACGCAGTAGGGGTGACCATGTCAAGTATGTATAATGTAAAGCTATCATGATGGATACGCTCAGACATCATACACAGTATCACAGGCATAGCATGCATGATGGACGTATGGCCTAGTGTTATGTACATTAACAGGATATGTATGGCCTGCAGATATGGGACAGAGCAGTAGCAGAATAGCCACCCAAAATGGAAGGAACATCAAGTAACCATGTCCAAGCTATCTGTAGCAGGTGCAATGTGTGCAACAATGATGTCTGGCAGGTCCATGTGTAAACACATGTGCAATGTACACATTCGTGCCACCCCCCCATGGTACTGTCCACTGGACAGCAAAGGTGGATGTCAACTGCATGTCTACACAGTACTGCTGTTGTGGTGGTCCCATGTGTATGTGTCACCCTATCAGCAAGGGAGCTATCACATGACCAGTGCCACAGTGTGTCCCTGTGGGATGTGCACAGGACCTATGTTCTACAGCATGGTGTGTGTCTAGTCTGTGTAGGTAAACAGAAGCCCAGGCTAAGCAATGTGGCTTGTGTGCACATATGCATGACTGCTTCATTCACCCTGCCCACTGCAAATGCCATGTAGGAGTACTACATGCATCAGTAATGCGGAGGACACGGCCCATGGCAGAGTACATGACACCACTGTGCAAGTGGTATGCAGATGAGTACAGATGTGTTCCCCGTCTGTCATCTGCATATGTAAACTGTCTGAGCCTGGTATACATCGCGGCATGACTATACTGTGACATGGAAAGTTGTAGCCATTGTGGAAGGCACACCACGAATGTGTTATAGTAACCCTGCCCGTGCGTAGATGTGTGTATGGCACAAGTACAAAGGCTACCAATGTCCCAGCAACACACATAGTCCAGAGATGTGTGGCCCTGCAGATGTGTACCCACGCCACAGTGGAATATGGCAACCACAGCACCATGTGGGGCATGTGTGTGTACAGCAACCATGTACAATGTGATATGCATGTATAGGGACAGTATCCGCGTGATACCCAGTGGATGACTGTCGCTATGCAAAGGTGATGTGTATGCACCATCCGTGATGTATCTGACACAATGGCATCTACACGATATATCTGCCACACTGACACCTGCATGGATGTTAGCAGTATGAGCAGCTGGAGCTAGAATGCTGCCAGGTATGTAGATGTGGGACATGTAGACATGGACATTACTCCGTGACAGCATGTTGTGTATGTAAGCAAATAGTGAACATGAGGGGACACATGACTGAGGACTGTGTAATGCCACATGTACCTTACATGTCGTAGGTAGCATGATATGCTTGCACCACTGTGTGACCTGTCCAGGAGTCACATAGCCTAACATCCTGAGACACAGGGTATGATGTGATGGTGGATGTGTACATTGCCAATACCAGAATGTGGAATGGTGTTGAAGGGCAATGTGGGGATAGTGTCTGATCTGTTACCCTCTGTACTACACCAACCACCCATGCAATGGTATGACAGGTGGCCATCATGTGGATGTGGTGTGCTGTGGCACACAGACGCCCAACAAGGGTGCCAGTAAAGGCATGGAAGTCGTCAATGAGTGTGTGAAGCAGGTATGTGAGGATGTGCCCCAGTGCCATACCGAATAGTGCAGTCATGTCTGTATGAATGCAGTCCCACACGTGCAATGCAGTACCACCCATGTGTAGTGTGATAGATGCGGTGGTGTGGTGGTCAAGGTACACAACGTCCATGAATGGGCTAGCAGTTAATTCAGTGGGCTGCTGCAGAGACACATAACAACCAGTTTGGTGGGATATAACAGCTATGGAGATTGGAGGTGACATTGGGACAGTGTCCGAGGACATAATGTGTGCATGGCAGTACCATGTATGTGTCCACAGGGACAATGCGATGTCCATGTATGGATTGGAACCCTGTAGTGAGTGAGAGTGTATATAATTGGTAGGTAACCCATTGGCTGGCATGTTGCCAACAACATATCTGTTGGCAATGCCTGGGTGACTGTCGTACGCTACATTGAATGTGGATGTAGCCAAACAACACAGACATACCACCACACAATGCCTGAGGGCCCACACTGCAAAGTATGGTGGTCATGTGTAGGTAGCTAGCTGTGGAGTATGTGATGGACCACGAGGACACACCATGACTGTCAAGTGATGCACCACACACATTTGAACATACCCACCGTGCAACAGCCTGCACATGCGCCCATACAGCACATGTGCATGGAACATGCATACGACCGTGGCGTCTGTGAAAAGGCCAGTACCACCATGTCTCTGTGTGGAATAGCATGGTCCCTACCAGTGCGTACATGTAGCGGAAGTGCATTGTGATATGTGTCAGCATAGTCATGTATACTGTCCGTCTGCTGGGGTGCCATGCCATTAACTACCCCGTCAGCAGATGTTGGTAGTACCGGCTGTTGAGCACATGTACCATGTATGCTGCAATGGGTGTGTGTCCAGGGTGTGGCTAGCAGGGCCGCAAAGCATATATGTCCATCAACCAGAGGGGGGATGTCTGTAGGTATAGCACACAGACACATGGAGGTATGGTGCATGCCAAGGGTAGTGTAGGTATGGTATGTCTTGTTTAATGTGTCACCCAGCTATGTATAGTGCATGGCCAAGCATGTGTGGGTACATGGGAGTCCATACTAGGGAAGTGCGTGTTGCTGTCAGCACATGGCAGTAGCAACTGTCCGAGGTGCAATGTACAGTATGATAACACAGCCAGCATGTAACCTGTGGTGTACAGTGTATTCACCGTCACGTGTCACAATGTGTCTAGCGGTCACAAACATGGGTATCGAACATGGAGTACCTATGATGCATTTGTCTTAGAAAACATACAGTATGTGTGTACATCACTGTGTGATGTGGGATCCACTCACCTGTGTGTGTTGCAGTCCAGGTATGTGCCTGGGAGGTATAATCTGTGTACAATCTGGACCGGCAGGTGTGCTCTGTAGAGCATGGAGGCAGGTCCCAGGCACTGCAGATTAATGTCAGGCATGCCTTACTGTGTGTGCAGTGCATGTGTACAGCACAGTGGGGGGTGCAAGCATTGTCACACATCACTGCATGCCGTGCCTGCCTGTGACAGCCCTGCTGGCGACAGACATGTGACACTCCTGCAGAGGCAGCATAGCATGTGAAGATGGACATGTGGGCCCCACACCCTAGGCAGATGTCTGCAGGTCATGTGTGCCACAGTACTGTGGTCGACCATGACTGTCATACTGGATCAATACCACATGCCTGCACAAGTACAGTATGATCATGGTCAACAGTGACAGAGTAGGCAAATGTACAGTATCTCTGTGTGCAGACCACTGCCTACTGTACACACAGCTAGACACACACCCAGAGGGTGAATACACCATTGAGCCATCAGATGTCCCATTCCACGTAGCCTGTACAATGTCATCACAGGGTGGTCACAATAGCATGTGGTAAGACAGACATGTTGTGCCAGGTGATGTGTCATGTGTGCATATGTTGACTTGCACAGCCGTTCACATGTCTGCAACATACCGCTGCATGATGCATACTGTTACATGATGTGTGGAACTGCACTGTGACACACATCAGGGACATCTGACACAGGTGTGTTGTGAATGGTGTAACCCATGTTCACACAGGATACACACTGCCGCTGTTAGCAGCCATGCTGGTGGCTACCAGTGGTGCATGCAGTGGTCATACAGACATACTGCATACAGTGTTCATGCAGGGATATCCATCCTTGTGGATGATGTGTTGCTATGTGAAGGTAGGTGTGTGTTGTGAATGTTACACATCCAGATGACACCATCTGGTGCAGTCATGGACGTCGACAGCATCACACACATCCACAGCAGTCAGAACCCTGTCCTGAGAATGTGTGTCAGTCACCCTCGTACTGTGTGACATATGTGCACATGGCAGAACACCTCCCACTGTCATGTAGGATGGCTATGTGATGGCTGGAATGTGCCGTGATAATGTACAATGCTGGTCGTCCAATGAAGTACGTGGAATCAGACACAGTACGCCATGGCTGCCATGTAAACCATGCACAACAATGACTGTCTGACAGACACAAACAATGCGTTGACATGTTGAACATGTGCACATGAGAACTCCCAATGAGGTATGTTGCACATATCGATGTA